>NC_141873.1:579426042-579749375 GCF_056163025.1 Triticum urartu
CGGGAGTTACATAATCTCATAGTCATAGGAACATGTATAAGTCATGAAGAAAGCAATAGCAACATACTAAACGATCGGGTGCTAAGCTAATGGAATGGGTCATGTCAATCAGATCATTCAACTAATGATGTGATCTCGTTAATCAAATGACAACTCTTTGTCCATGGTTAGGAAACATAACCATCTTTGATTAACGAGCTAGTCAAGTAGAGGCATACTAGTGACACTCTGTTTGTCTATGTATTCACACATGTATTATGTTTCCGGTTAATACAATTCTAGCATGAATGATAAACTTTTATCATGATATAAGGAAATAAATAATAACTTTATTATTGCCTCTAGGGCATATTTCCTTCAGTCTCCCACTTGCACTAGAGTCAATAATCTAGATTATACAGTAATGATTCTAACACCCATGGATCCTTGGTGCTGATCATGTTTTGCTCGTGGAAGAGGCTTAGTCAACGGGTCTGCTACATTCAGATCCGTATGTATCTTGCAAATCTCTATGTCTCCCACCTGGACTAGATCCCGGGTGGAATTGAAGCATCTCTTGATGTGTTTGGTTCTCTTGTGAAATCTGGATTCCTTTGCCAAGGCAATTGCACCAGTATTGTCACAAAAGATTTTCATTGGACCCGATGCACTAGGTATGACACCTAGATCGGATATGAACTCCTTCATCCAGACTCCTTCATTTGCTGCTTCCGAAGAAACTATGTACTCCGCTTCACATGTAGATCCCGCCACGACGCTTTGTTTAGAACTGCACCAACTGACAGCTCCACTGTTTAATGTAAACACGTATCCGGTTTGCGATTTAGAATCGTCCGGACTAGTGTCAAAGCTTGCATCAACGTAACCGTTTACAATGAGCTCTTTGTCACCTCCATATACGAGAAACATAACCTTAGTCCTTATCAGGTACTTCAGGATGTTCTTGACCACTGTCCAGTGATCCACTCCTGGATTACTTTGGTACCTCCCTGCTAGACTTATAGCAAGGCACACATCAGGTCTGGTACACAGCATTGCATACATGATAGAGCCTATGGCTGAAGCATAGGGAACATCTTTCATTTTCTCTCTATCTTCTGCAGTGGTCGGGCATTGAGTCTGACTCAACTTCACACCTTGTAACACAGGCAAGAACCCTTTCTTTGCTTGATCCATTTTGAACTTCTTCAAAATCTTGTCAAGTTATGTGCTTTGTGAAAGTCCAATTAAGCGTCTTGATCTATCTCTATAGATCTTTATGCCTAATATGTAAGCAGCTTCACTGAGGTCTTTCATTGAAAAACTCTTATTCAAGTATCCCTTTATGCTATCCAGAAATTCTATATCATTTCCAATCAGTAATATGTCATCCACATATAATATCAGAAATGCTACAGAGCTCCCACTCACTTTCTTGTAAATACAGGCTTCTCCGAAAGTCTGTATAAAACCAAATGCTTTGATCACACTATCAAAGCGTTTATTCCAACTCCGAGAGGCTTGCACCAGTCCATAAATGGATCGCTCGAGCTTGCACACTTTTTTAGCTCCCTTTGGATCGACAAAACCTTCCGGTTGCATCATATACAACTCTTCTTCCAGAAATCCATTCAGGAATGCAGTTTTGACATCCATCTGCCAAATTTCATAATCATAAAATGCGGCAATTGCTAACATGATTCGGACAGACTTAAGCATCGCTACGGGTGAGAAGGTCTCATCGTTGTCAACCCCTTGAACTTGTCGAAAACCTTTTGTGACAAGTCGAGCTTTGTAGACAGTAATATCACCGTCAGCGTCAGTCTTCTTCTTGAAGATCCATTTATTCTCAATTGCTTGCCGATCAACGGGGAAGTCAACCAAAGTCCATACTTTGTTCTCATACATGGATCCCATCTCAGATTTCATGGCTTCAAGCCATTTTACGGAATCTGGGCTCACCATCGCTTCTTCATAGTTCGTAGGTTCATCATGATCTAGTAGCATGATTTCCAGAACAGGATTACCGTACCACTCTGGCGCGGATCTTACTCTGGTTGATCTACGAGGTTCAGTAGTATCTTGTTCTGAAGTTTCATGATCATTATCATTAGCTTCCTCACTAATTGGTGTAGGTGTCGCAGAAACAGGTTTCTGTGATATACTACTTTCTAATAAGGGAGCAGGTACAGTTACCTCGTCAAGTTCTACTTTCCACCCACTTACTACTTTTGAGAGAAACTCCTTCTCTAGAAAGGATCCATTCTTAGCAACGAATGTCTTGCCTTCGGATCTGTGATAGAAGGTGTACCCAACAGTCTCCTTTGGGTATCCTATGAAGACACATTTCTCCAATTTGGGTTCGAGCTTATCAGGTTGAAGCTTTTTCACATAAGCATCGCAGCCCCAAACTTTCAGAAACGACAACTTTGGTTTCTTGCCAAACCATAGTTCATAAGGCGTCGTCTCAACGGATTTTGATGGTGCCCTATTTAACGTGAATGCGGCCGTCTCTAAAGCATAACCCCAAAAAGACATCATAGATCGCACCATATCTAGTAAAGTACGATTACCACGTTCGGACACACCATTACGCTGTGGTGTTCTGGGTGGCGTGAGTTGCGAAACTATTCCGCATTGTTTCAAATGTACACCAAACTCGTAACTCAAATATTCTCCTCCACGATCAGATCGTAGAAACTTTATTTTCTTGTTACGATGATTTTCAACTTCACTCTGAAATTCTTTGAACTTTTCCAATGTTTCAGACTTATGTTTCATTAAGTAGATATACCCATATCTGCTTAAGTCATCTGTGAAGGTGAGAAAATAACAATATCCGCCACGAGCCTCAATATTCATCGGACCACATACATCTGTATGTATGATTTCCAACAAATCTGTTGCTCTCTCCATAGTACCGGAGAACGGTGTTTTAGTCATCTTGCCCATGAGGCACGGTTCGCAAGTACCAAGTGATTCATAATCAAGTGGTTCCAAAAGTCCATCAGTATGGAGTTTCTTCATGCGCTTTATACCGATATGACCTAAACGGCAGTGCCACAAATAAGTTGCACTATCATTATCAACTCTGCATCTTTTGGCTTCAACATTATGAATATGTGTGTTACTACTATCGAGATTCATCAAAAATAGACCACTCTTCAAAGGTGCATGACCATAAAAGATATTACTCATATAAATAGAACAACCATTATTCTCTGATTTAAATGAATAACCGTCTCGCATTAAACAAGATCCAGATATAATGTTCATGCTCAATGCTGGCACCAAATAACAATTATTTAGGTCTAATACTAATCCCGAAGGTAGATGTAGAGGTAGCGTGCCGACCGCGATCACATCGACTTTGGAACCATTTCCTACGCGCATCGTCACCTCGTCCTTTGCCAGTGTTCGCTTAATCCGTAGTCCCTGTTTCGAGTTGCAACTATTAGCAACAGAACCAGTATCAAATACCCAGGTGCTACTGCGAGCTCTAGTAAGGTACACATCAATAACATGTATATCACATATACCTTTGTTCACCTTGCCATCCTTCTTATCCGCCAAATACTTGGGGCAGTTTCGCTTCCAGTGACCAGTCTGCTTGCAGTAGAAGCACTCAGTTTCAGGCTTAGGTCCAGACTTGGGTTTCTTCTCTTGAGCAACAACTTGCTTGCTGTTCTTTTTGAAGTTCCCCTTCTTCTTCCCTTTGCCCTTTTTCTTGAAACTAGTGGTCTTGTTGACCATCAACACTTGATGCTCCTTTTTGATTTCTACCTCCGCAGCTTTCAGCATTGGGAAGAGCTCGGGAATAGTCTTATTCATCCCTTGCATATTATAGTTCATCACGAAGCTCTTGTAGACTGGTGGCAGTGATTGGAGAATTCTGTCAATGACGCAATCATCTGGAAGATTAACTCCCATCTGAATCAAGTGATTATTATACCCAGACATTTTGAGTATATGATCACTGACAGAACTGTTCTCCTCCATCTTGCAGCTATAGAACTTATTGGAGACTTCATATCTCTCAATCCGGGCATTTGCTTGAAATATTAACTTCAACTCCTGGAACATCTCATATGCTCCATGACGTTCAAAACGTCGTTGAAGTCCCGATTCTAAGCCGTAAAGCATGGCACACTGAACTATCGAGTAGTCATCAGCTTTACTCTGCCAGACGTTCATAACATCTGGTGTTGCTCCAGCAGCAGGCCTGGCACCCAGTGGTGCTTCCAGGACGTAATTCTTCTGTGCAGCAATGAGGATAATCCTCAAGTTACGGACCCAGTCCGTGTAATTGCTACCATCATCTTTCAACTTTACTTTCTCAAGGAACGCATTAAAATTCAACGGAACAACAGCACGGGCCATCTATCTACAATCAAACATACATAAGCAAGATACTATCAGGTACTAAGTTCATGATAAATTTAAGTTCAATTAATCAAATTACTTAAAGAACTCCCACTTAGATAGACATCAGTCTAATCCTCTAAGTGATCACGTGATCCAAATCAACTAAACCATAACCGATCATCACGTGAAATGGAGTAGTTTTCAATGGTGAACATCGCTATGCTGATCATATCTACTATATGATTCACGCTCGATCTTTCGATCTCAGTATTCCAAGGCCATATCTGCATATGCTAGGCTCGTCAAGTTTAACCTGAGTATTCTGCGTGTGCAAAACTGGCTTGCACCCGTTGTAGATGGACATAGAGCTTATCACACCCGATCATCACGTGGTGTCTGGGCACGACGAACTTTGGCAACGGTGCATACTCAGGGAGAACACTTTTATCTTGATAATTTAGTGAGAGATCATCTTATAATGCTACCGTCAATCAAAGCAAGATAAGATGCATAAAAGATAAACATCACATGCAATCAATATAAGTGATATGATATGGCCATCATCATCTTGTGCCTGTGATCTCCATCTCCGAAGCACCGTCATGATCACCATCGTCACCGGCGCGACACCTTGATCTCCATCGTAGTATCGTTGTCGTCTCGCCAATCTTATGCTTCCATGACTATCGCTACCGCTTAGTGATAAAGTAAAGCATTACAGCGCGATTGCATTGCATACAATAAAGTGACAACCATATGGCTCCTGCCAGTTGCCGACAACTCGGTTACAAAACATGATCATCTCATACAATAAAATTTAGCATCATGTCTTGACCATATCACATCACAACATGCCCTGCAAAAACAAGTTAGACGTCCTCTACTTTGTTGTTGCAAGTTTTACGTGGCTGCTACGGGCTTAAGCAAGAACCAATCTTACCTACGCATCAAAACCACAACGATAGTTTGTCAAGTTGGTGCTGTTTTAACCTTCGCAAGGACCGGGCGTAGCCACACTCGGTTCAACTAAAGTTGGAGAAACTGTCACCCGCTAGCCACCTTTGTGCAAAGCACGTCGGGAAAACCGGTCTCGCGTAAGCGTACGCGTAATGTCGGTCCGGGCCGCTTCGTCCAACAATACCGCCGAACCAAAGTATGAGATGCTGGTAAGCAGTATGACTTATATCACCCACAACTCACTTGTGTTCTACTCGTGCATATAACATCAACATATAAAACCTAGGCTCGGATGCCACTGTTGGGGAACGTAGTAATTTCAAAAAATTTCCTACGCACACGCAAGATCATGGTGATGCATAGCAACGAGAGGGGAGAGTGTGATCTACATACCCTTGTAGATCGACAACGGAAGCGTTTGGTTGATGTAGTCGTACGTCTCCACGGCCCGACCGATCAAGCACCGAAACTACGGCACCTCCGAGTTCTAGCACACGTTCAGCTCGATGACGATCCCCGGACTCCGATCCAGCAAAGTGTCGGGGAAGAGTTCCGTCAGCACGACGGCGTGGTGACGATCTTGATGTACTACCGTCGTAGGGCTTCGCCTAAGCACCGCTACAATATTGTCGAGGATTATGGTGGAAGGGGGCACCGCACACGGTTAAGAATATGATCACGTGGATCAACTTGTGTCTCTAGGGGTGCCCCTGCCTCCGTATATAAAGGTTCAAGAGGGGGAGGTCGGCCGGCCATCATAGGGCGCGCCAGGAGGAGTCCTACTCCTGGAGGGAGTAGGACTTCCCCCCCAATCCTAGTTGGAATAGGATTCACGAGGTGGGAACAGAGAGAGAGAGAAGGAGGGGGGCGCCGGCCCCCTCTTTCCTTGTCCTATTCGGACTAGGGGGAGGGGCACGCGGCCCAGCCCTGGCTGCCTCTCCTCTTCTTCCACTAAGGCCCATTAAGGCCCATGTACCTCCCGGGGGGTTCCGGTAACCTCCCGGTTTTCCGGTAAAATCCCGATTTCACCCGAAACACTTCCATATCCAAATATAGGCTTCCAATATATCAATCTTTATGTCTCGACCATTTCGAGACTCCTCGTCATGTCCGTGATCACATCCGGGACTCCGAACAAACTTCGGTACATCAAAATGCATAAACTCATAATATAACTGTCATCGTAACCTTAAGCGTGCGGACCCTACGGGTTCGAGAATAATGTAGACATGACCGAGACACGTCTCCGGTCAATAACCAATAGCGGAACCTGGATGCTCATATTGGTTCCTACATACGTTATTCCCTTTGTCATCGGTATGTTACTTGCCCGAGATTCGATCGTCGGTATCCAATACCTAGTTCAATCTCGTTACTGGCAAGTCTCTTTACTCGTTCCGTAATACATCATCCCACAACTAATTCATTAGTTGCAATGCTTGCAAGGCTTAAGTGATGTGCATTACCGAGAGGGCCCAGAGATACCTCTCCGACGATCGGAGTGACAAATCCTAATCTCGAAATACGTCAACCCAACATGTACCTTTGGAGACACCTGTAGAGCACCTTTATAATCACCCAGTTACGTTGTGACGTTTGGTAGAACACAAAGTGTTCCTCCGGCACACGGGAGTTACATAATCTCATAGTCATAGGAACATGTATAAGTCATGAAGAAAGCAATAGCAACATACTAAACGATCGGGTGCTAAGCTAATGGAATGGGTCATGTCAATCAGATCATTCAACTAATGATGTGATCTCGTTAATCAAATGACAACTCTTTGTCTATGGTTAGGAAACATAACCATCTTTGATTAACGAGCTAGTCAAGTAGAGGCATACTAGTGACACTCTGTTTGTCTATGTATTCACACATGTATTATGTTTCCGGTTAATACAATTCTAGCATGAATAATAAAATTTTATCATGATATAAGGAAATAAATAATAACTTTATTATTGCCTCTAGGGCATATTTCCTTCAGAAACAACTAAGTCTTTGCGCTCCATAGTATTCACAACATGTCTTCTCTTGTCATAGTCTTCAATGTGAATGTCTTCACATACCTCCTTTGACTTCAATGTCTTCATACATTTTTAGGGGTCAGCTCTGGTAGGAAAACCGAATCAATGAGGGACTTCTACCCGTGTTATCCTGCAATTCTCACAAACACATTAGTCCCTCAACCAGGTTTGTCGTCAATACTCCAAAACCAACTAGGGGTGGCACTAGATGCACTTAGACACATCATCCCTCTCTTCGATTCTATGGACACCTCAAGCCGATGATACCTCCATTCTCTTCTCGTGGATCGCCCCCTCTATATATATGTTATATCTAGGACTCTATTTCACACACATTGCATATGTTACATTTTTTGATTGACCCCCCCCCCAAAAAAACTCTCAAGAACCCACACACTATATCTCTCCAGGTTTGTATCTTTCTCACACAACCCCACGTAGGTGGTGTACGTATACAAGAAGAGAATAGGTGCACCGTGCACGTACTCACGCTTCGTGCCCAGCCACACCCGCGCGGGTACACGGTGGAGCTCATTTCTTTACGAAATGGCAGCCCACGTGCTAATTTGAACGCCTGTAGTGGTTGTTTACCTAGGGAGGTCGTGTACCACACGTGCACGAAACAAAGTTCGACTTGACGCGTTGCCGCGTTATTTTTAAATAAAGTTATAGCGCTCAATGGCACGTACACAGAATATAAAACGATTTTTATGAAGAAAAAGGTAGTCCGCTCACTATATACAATGGAGCCTGCCTGGTTTGTCGCTCTTCAGAGTAGCTCACACAAGGCTATGGTGGCCTCTCTCTCTCACCGTTGGTCACTGATCCGGCCGCATCCCGTCCGCCGGGGGAAAGGGAATGCGGTGGCCTCTCTCTCTCTCACCGTTGGTCACTGATCCGGCCGCATCCCGTCTGCTGCGGGAAAGGGAGGAAGTGCATCGTTTCTCCGTTTGACGGCGCCGAGGCAGCACGTCCCGATCTGCGGTACACGCCGTTCTCTCTGACCAAGCTCCGGCGCGGCAGGGCCTACGCCACCTGCTCACAGATTCCGCCTGCCGCCGCTCACCTAGTTACATACCGACGACCTCCAGGTATCCCCTCCGGCCTTGCTCCACTGCCCGTCTTCCCACGTCGCTGCATGTGGATCTTCCATAGTTTTTTGCCCAAAACATAGCTCGTCCGGCGTACTTTCCATATTGCATTCTCGTCCTCACACCGTTTTAGACAAACACAACCGTGTTGTTATCTTCCCTTAGGACAAGGAATATGCTTCTTTTTTTGTCGCCGCATGTGTCATCAACTGTTATTGGCCTGTAATTGTTTCCTTTCTACCTCTTTTTTTGCAAACAGGGCTATCCATTTCACCTCGTTTCTATTGCGACCTTTTTGGTGAACTGCACAAATCACTTTTTTCTTAAGAGTGTTTTGTGCAGTTGTACTAAAATGTCACACGGGCAACGTCTCTACATTTCAGTGTGACTGCACAAAGGGAGATTGGTTTTACTCTATCCTCCTCATCCAACTCCGAGCCTAATCCTCTCCAACTAGTTAGTCTTAAGAGAGACTGCAAAGGTGACCAGCTTCTATTTGTGTGTTTATTGTTTCATCAGCAGTTCTCTATTATTGTAGTCACACTTAATATCGTTGGAACAGGGACGCTCAGCTCTATTTTAGTGGAACTGCACAAAATGATCGGAATGTTGCATGCTCTAGACAGCTACTTTTTTTTCCCAACATGCCTTGTTGATTTAGACAGAGCTAGGGGGGACGTTGCTGCCAATGAAAGCATGGATCAATTTTAATTTAACACCTTCTCACAACTCTGTCTTCAGTTGTGTTGTAATTATTAGCTCTGATCTGCTAATAATTGATAGGCATTAGCAAGGAAGTTAGTTTTTTATTGTTTCCGAAAGAGCATCGATGGCAAGACACGTGAAACAAAAGCTGAAAGCTCACACCATTGTACAATTTCATGTCGCTGGAAAATTATTTGTATAGTACGTCAATTATGTAAACAAATGATGGAAGCTTGATAGCATTGCCAGAAACCTCTTCATCATCCGGGTCCATGTGCCATGCACAAAATTATACTCCTTCGTTCCTAAATATTTGTCTTTTTACAAAGTTCAAACAGGCATATTTTAGAGTGTAGATTCACTCATTTTGCTTCGTATGTGTACTCCCTCCGTTCCTAAATATTCTATTCGTCTTTCTAGAGATTTCAACAAGTGACTACATACGGAGCAAAATGAGTGAATCTACACTCTAAAATATGTCTATATACATCCGTATGTGCCAGTCCATTTGAAATCTCTAAAAAGACAAATATTTGAGTAGTCACTCGTTGAAATCTCTAGAAAGACAAATACTCCGGAGTATATTTAAGAACCGAGGGGTAGTGCACAACCGCATGGGAGACTCAGCCCGGTCGTTGCGCCGCATTAATAGTGAGTAATGAGTAGTCAAATCATAAGCCCCACCTTTTCCACTATAAGTTGCTCTCAAGAAGCAACCATCAATATACTCTTCTTTGAATCCGCTCATACTACTCCATCTGTCACTGTTTGTACAACGCGCTTCAGAAAAAAGAAAAAAAAATATGTGGGACCAAGGTGACTAGCGATTGGCCTGAAAAATAGCATTGGTAGTTATAGCACGGCGTCTATTACTAGAGGGAATAATGCGTACACACATGCATGTAGTGCTTCCACCCCGGGTACACACATGCATGCACTTACTCCACTCCGTAGTAGTACAGTACATGGAGAGAAAATTGTGGACTTGATTGCGGTTACCACGCCCTAATTAATTGAGCATTAAACCAAATGCGTCTAAAGTCTCTGTGGTGGTGGAAATGCATTGAGAGAAATGCATCATAATGAAGCGCGCCCTGTAAACTTGTAACATCCCAAATTTGCAATTTGGAATGTTATACATTAGATCATCATGCATATCATATTTTCTTGCATTTTGGTCGATCCTAGAAATTTCACGCAACTCAAGGACCCTCGGAGAGAGTTGGAGATTTCGTTATTTTCATATTTGAGAGTTTTCTCAAAATTGAAAAGAGGATCATTTGATTTATTTATTTCATCTTCAATTATTTTTCCAATATCAAAATATGAGAGAGGGAAATAATATGACTTTTCCCCAATTTAGGAAAAATGAAGATTTAATGAATAAGTCAAGTTTTGGTTTTGCCGGAGTTCTTTTGCCTTTTATTTGGATAGGGAAAAATGTGTGTTTCCAAAATTGCATCTAGGTTCGGAGGAAAGTTCATTTTGTTCGGCTCATTTTTAGGAGTCGGGGAAAATTTACTTTAGAAATTTTGGAGTTCGTTTAGTTTTTCTTTTCTTTGTTTTTTTCTGCGCGCGTAACTATTTAAAAAAAAGAGAGAAGAGCCAGCGCCCGCCTGGGCCAAGGCCCAGCCGGCCCGGCCGCCGCCGCCTTGCGCGCCAGCCCGCCCCGCCGCCCCAGGCCGAGTCCTAGAAGGACTCTAGGCCGCCGCCGCCCCTTCCACCTCTTTCTTGCCCCCTCCCCCAAGCAACACCCCCCCTCCTATATAAATACCACCACACCCCCCCTCACCTCCCAAGCCGCCAGCCCCGCCGCCCCAAGCAGCAGCAGCAGTAGCCGCCGCCGCGCCGCCGCCTAGCCACCTTAGCCGCGGCGCCGCCGCCGGAGGTAGCCCCGCGCCGCGCCTCTTTTTCTTTCCCCGGTTCGGTTTTTCTTAAAAGAACCGTTCCGTTTCTTTTCCATTTTCTTTCCGGTTTTCTTTTCGGTTTCTTTTCCGAAAACCCTAGATCGGTTTTCGTTCTTCTTTCGGACCATTCGTCTCAACGAACGTGATCACCGATTTTCCCGGTTAACGACGCCCATTCGTTTAACCGTTCGTCTCTTTCTTTTCGTCGGATTTATTCTGCGATCACGATCTCAGATCCGATCTTCGTTTTAGTCTTTCTTCCCGCTCGTTTATCGGAATCAGGTGATTCAAGCGCCTGGAGTTTCGTTTCGAAACCGCCGTTCCGTCTAATCAACTTAAACAAGACTTTACTACAGTAAAATTTGACCTAGTTTCAACTTGCTAGAACCGAGTTGCTTTCTTCTGCCGTTTTTTTCCGTTTCTTTGATCGGTTCGTTCTTTCTTTGCAACCGGAGTTCTTAAGTTGAACTTTTTGGTTCGTTCTCTTGTTCGAGATTTACCTGTGCATTAGATGATTACTTATTGTGTGCTTGTTGTTTGTCTGCGATAGATCACCCGGATTGCGCCACTTGTTACTTCGAAGCCCTAGGTCTCGCGGATCATCAGCAAGGCAAGTAACACTTTGATCATACCTTTCTACAACCCATGTTTTATTGCATTAGATCAATCCTCTCACATTGCATGATTAGGATCTAATTAAATTGTGGGATGGGAAGTAGATGAGGTAGTACCTATTACCTGTATTATTATCAAACCTTTGGGAGTTACTTCTACGTTTGCTTATTATGCCATGCTATGCTAGTAGACGTGGATTGGGTGAGTGATATCCATGACAGATGTGAGATTGTTAATTAATGGTTTATCTAAGGTGGCAACCTAACACACATCTGGGTGGATTGAGGCACCTGATGTCTATCAGGACTTGCCTGTTTTCTTTTGGACCGCCACCCAGGCTCAAAGGGATCATAAGATCATTCATGCTAGTAACTTCCGTGTGCAGTCACAAGCCATTATGGGCTCTGGCATAGTTGACTAAGTCGTGCGAACTCTTACAGGGTAGACTAGCAGATGTAGGGGATGTAGGTGGTACGGTCTACCCACATGTAAGGTGCTAGCGCTTCTGAAAGGCTGTGTCTCGGTCATCCGTTTCTCAAACACCCTGTAGTGCGAGAAACCAAACGGAGGCGATCGAGTCTTGTGGGGAAAAGTGCGCAAACCTCTGCAGAGTGTACAAACTAATCATGATTAGCCGTGTCCCCGGTTATGGACAACTTGAGTATCTAGTACTTGAATATCATGTGAATCTCATCATGTTACTGTAATAAACGTTGTTGGGTTTTAATTACTTAATTGGGATCGGAATGCTGTCAACCATTCTCGATGTTTAACAACTACCATGATAGTTAAATAAATTTATTCCTTTGCAGTAGGGAAAAACTGGCTTTACGCAAAACTGTAACCATAGAGCTTTCCACCAGCCATATATGCATATAGTATAGCTGTTTCATTCCATTACTCTCTATGTGTTACTTTGCCAGCATATTCCATGTGCTGACCCGTTTTCGGGCTGCAACCTTCATGTTGCAGACTTTTCAGACGACGAGTAAGGTGCTTTTAGGTCGTGGTTCTATACTCAGTGATGCTGTTGGAGTTGATGGACCCATTTATCTTCCGAGCCTTCCACTGTTATCGTATTAGATGGCCTTAAGCCATATTTATTGTAATAAGTTCTCTTTGAGACAACGATGTAATAAGTGTGTGATTGCCACTCTACTATAAATCGTTCGATGTACTGTGTGGTGTCAGCATTACTGATCCAGGGATGACACCGGAGCACAGAGCACTTGATCCATTCGGGTCGGGTCGCCACAGAGATGGTATCGGAGCACACGCTAACTGTAGGACACGACCACTAAGTTAAAGCCATAGAACACCATTCTCTTCTCATTTTCTAACTCCTCATATTTTCTACTCTTTTAGGATGACGAACGCGAAGATTAAGTACGCCCAACCGGATGAAGGCACACCATTTGGATTTCACTTGAAGGAAGTCACCAAGTACCTGAACATTGGATTACCAAGCTTCACGGGAACCTTCAACGCCACTCTTCCTGAAGAGGAGCGCTGGAAGATTCAAGCTCACGTTCCGGGAAGGACATTCGCGCCAATTACGAAGCCCATAGATAGTGTTTTCAATGCACCAACCTGGAGTCTGGGAAGGAGCATGGCAGCTCATATCACCATGGGACGCATTGGAGAAGCTTATCAAGAAGACCTTAAGGACACTATCTACCAGATTTGCGGACGCCGAGACGAACAATGGGAGTTAGTCAGCACCAAGAAGGATAGATCCATTGCATCTTTCATCCAGGAGTTAAACCAGCACATTCGACGCCATGAGAACCAGATGTGCAATGATATGATAGAGTTGAAGAATGCGAAGGCAAGGATCATCGAGCTAGAAGGAGAACTGAAGTCTACACGCAAGGACTACATGGACGAGATCGCAGCTCTAGCCAGACACAATGGCGATCTTAAGCAGGAGATTGAAGGACTCAAGAGGAAGTTAGCATCCAAGGAGGAAGACGAGTACGCCGCATGTCCGGACAACTACATCATCATCGACGACACCGATTCGGATCCAAGTGAACCCGACATTGAAGACGAAGCAGGAGCAGATATCATGGAGTCTTCCGCCGGTTCAAATTTCTAGATGACCACCAGATAGTAGTAGTATTCCCCCATGTAAACATTATAGTCAAGCACTTTTGCGATAGTTTTAGACCGATTGTAAGCCCTTGTTTGATTGAATGAAGTGATTTTGTGTGCATTTGCTCATGTGCATTGGGGTAGTGTTTTCCCTTTAGACCTCACTCTATTCTTAAATCTCGTCTCTTCTAAACCCTCAGATGCCTCCGAGACGTGACAATGGATTTCCACCGGAGCTCACTCAGTTGATCCAGCAGCAGAATCAATTGATGCAGATGTTAGTCCAGAACCAGCAGAACAACAACAACCCACCACCACCACGACCACCTGTTGACCACCTAGCCCGTTTCCTTAGGCTGAATCCGCCGGTGTTTTCCAGTAGCACCGAGCCAATAGTAGCAGACGATTGGCTCCGCATGATAGGAAGGGAGTTGACCACTGCAGGATGCACGGATGGTGAGAA
This sequence comes from Triticum urartu, assembly GCF_056163025.1. NCBI lineage: Eukaryota > Viridiplantae > Streptophyta > Magnoliopsida > Poales > Poaceae > Triticum > Triticum urartu. The sequence continues at coordinate 579,440,247 of NC_141873.1, forward strand.
AGTGAAGTTTGCCGCTCACCAGCTTGACGGACCCGCGGCAGCATGGTGGGAGAATTTGACAGCCACTTACCCAGTTGACACTGTCACATGGGATCAGTTTCAGCAAGCTTTCCGCACTGCCCATGTTTCAGCAGGAGCTATGGCCATGAAGAAGCGTGAGTTTCGCAACTTACGCCAAGGAGGAAGGACAGTTGGCCAGTACGTTGACGATTTCAGCAAGTTAGCACATTATGCCCCAGATGACGTTGCTACGGATGCAGCTAAGCAGGAGAAGTTTCTGGAAGGACTGAATGATGAACTAAGCATGAAATTGATGGTAGCGAGTTTCAACAACTACCAGGAGTTGGTAGATCGTGCCATCATGATTGAAGGAAAGCAACAGCAGATTGAGAACCGTAAGAGGAAGTATGGACAGGGGAAGTATAACTCTGGAGCCCAGCAGAAGCCCCGTTTTACCCCTAAACCGGGATTTCAGTTTCAGCACACCCATGGAGGAGGTAGCTCGCACAACCATAATGGCCACAAGAATGGTAATGGGAATGGAGGAAGCAACGGCCAGAACCGGACCACCCCATCGACCCCAACCAAGAGAGACCTGAGTCAAGTCACCTGTTTCAAGTGTTCCAAGACCGGACATTATGCCAATGAATGTCCTGAAGGCCAGAATGGAAATGGCAATGGAAGCTCTGGGAAGAAGCCGAACCCTTTCAATAGAGGACAGGTGAACCACGTTAATGTGGAGGAGGTTGAAGATCAGCCTGATGCAGTAATCGGTAAGTTTCTGGTTAAGTCATTTACTGCACTCGTTCTTTTTGATACTGGTGCATCGCATTCATACATATCAAGGGGATTTGTGGATAAATATAACCTGCCAACCCAAGCCCTTAGGTCACCCATGCTAGTAAGCTCACCAGGAGCGGAGTATATGGCTAGACGATGGTGTGATCGGTTACCATTAAGGATTGGTAACTATGTGTTTCCCTCAGACCTAATAGTATTGGAATCTCAAGGATTGGATGTGATATTTGGCATGGATTGGTTATCGAAGTATGAAGGGAACATTGAATGTGCTAGTAAGTCAATTTTGCTTACCACACCAGAAGGAAGAAGGATCAAGTATGTATCCCGGCATGTGCCAAACAGGACACAAGTAAACTGCCTAACAGGAGTTGTGCAAGAAGAAGTACCAGTGGTGAAGGATTTTCCTAATGTATTTCCTGAGGAATTACCAGGCATGCCACCGGATAGAGACATTGAGTTTTTGATCGAGTTATTGCCAGGTACCGGCCCAATATCGAAGCGACCATACCGGATGCCAGCAAAGGATTTGGTAGAAATTAAGAATCAGATTAAGGAGTTATTGGATAAAGGTTACATTCGCCCAAGTTCTTCGCCTTGGGGATCACCCGTACTTCTAGTGGAGAAGAAAGATGGATCATTAAGGATGGTTGTAGATTATCGGGGATTGAATGAAGTAACCATCAAGAATAAGTACCCACTGCCAATGATTAATGATCTGTTTGATCGTTTGCAAGGAGCTAAAGTGTTTTCCAAGATCGATTTGCGATCAGGGTACCATCAGTTGAAGATTTGAGAGCAGGATATACCTAAGACCACATTCACCACAAGATATGGACTGTATGAGTATACCGTTATGTCATTTGGATTGACTAACGCACCTGCCTATTTTATGAACCTGATGAACAAAGTATTTATGGAGTTTTTGGATAAGTTCGTCGTAGTGTTCATTGATGACATCCTGGTTTATTCAAAGGATGAAGAGGAGCATAAGGAACATTTGCGTTTGGTTTTGGAGAAACTAAGGGAACATCAGTTATACGCCAAATTCAGCAAATGTGAGTTTTGGTTGAAGGAAGTTGGATTCCTCGGACACGTCATATCCGGAGAAGGTATAGAAGTTGACCCCACTAAGGTTAACCGAATGGGAATCACCAACGATAGTTGGAGAGATCCGAAGTTTTCTTGGACTCGCAGGATACTACCGGAGATTCATTGAGAACTTTTCAAAGATTGCGAAACCTATGATGGAATTGTTGAAGAAGGATACTAAGTTCAAATGGACTGAGGAATGTGAGGCTAGTTTCCAGGAATTGAAGAAACGCTTGGTTACCTCACCAGTATTGATTTTGCCAGATCAGACCAAGGATTATGAGGTGTATTGCGACGCTTCACGTCGAGGACTTGGAGCAGTGCTTATGCAGGAAGGGAGAGTTGTTTCGTATGCTTCACGGCAACTGAAGCCTCATGAATTGAATTATGCCATGCATGATTTGGAGTTAGCAGCCGTAGTGCATGCATTGAAAACGTGGAGACATTTCCTCATTGGAAATCATTGTGAGGTGTACACGGATCACAAGAGTTTGAAGTACATTTTCACGCAGAAGGAGTTGAACCTCAGACAAAGGAGATGGTTGGAGCTCATCAAGGATTATGACATGATATTGCATTACCATCCCAGAAAAGCTAATGTGGTAGCTGACGCATTGAGCCATAAGAGCCATGTCAACACCCTAGTGACAAGAGAAGTACCAAAGGAATTAGCAGAAAACCTTCGTGAGCTATGTTTGGAAATAGTTCCGAGAGGCTATGTAGCAACATTGGAGATTCAGTCAACATTGATGGATAAGATCAGAGAAGCTCAGAAATCTGACAAGGAGATTGCTGCTATAAAAGAGAAATTGAGCGAAGGAAAAGCAAAGGGATTTCGTGAGGATGAGCACGATACCTTATGGTATGAGGACCGTGTTTATGTGCCCAATGAACCGGAGATCAGGAAGTTGATTTTGCACGAGGCACATGATTCACCGTATTCAATTCACCCAGGAAATACCAAGATGTATTTGGATTTGAAGGAAACATTCTGGTGGACCGGAATGAAGAAGGACATTGCAGCATATGTAGCAGTTTGTGACGTATGTCAGAGAGTAAAGGCAGAGCATCAGAAGCCAGCAGGATTGTTACAACCATTGCCGATACCCGAATGGAAGTGGGATAAGATAGGCATGGATTTTATCACAGGACTACCCAGGACAAAATCAGGCTATGACTCGATATGGGTAGTAGTTGATCGTTTGACGAAGGTAGCACATTTTATTCCAGTTAAGACCACTTACACCAGTGCTAAGTTGGCAAAGATATACATGACTAGGATCATTTGTTTGCATGGAGTTCCGAGGAGCATCGTATCAGATAGAGGAACTCAATTTACCTCAAAATTTTGGAATCAGTTGCATGAAACTTTAGGAACCAGACTAGAGTTCAGCACAGCTTTTCATCCACAGACAGATGGACAGACCGAGAGAGTCAATCAGATTTTGGAAGATATGCTGAGAGCTTATGCACTAGATTATGGATCTAGCTGGGACGATAACTTGCCGTATGCGGAGTTTTCTTATAACAACAGTTATCAAACCAGTTTGAAGATGGCACCTTTCGAAGCTTTATACGGAAGGAGGTGCAGGACACCGTTGTCATGGGACGAAGTTGGAGACCGTCAATTCTTTGGACCAGATTTGATTAAGGAGTCTGAACGGAAAGTTAAGTTGATTCGCGATAGGCTCAAGGTAGCCCAGTCCAGGCAGAAGAGCTACGCAGATTCTAAATGCAAGGAGACAGTTTACGAAACCGAAGACAGAGTTTATCTTCGAGTATCCCCACTTCGAGGAGTTAAGTGCTTTGGAGTTAAGGGAAAATTAGCACCGCGTTTCGTTGGGCCGTACAAGATCTTGCAACGTATGGGAGAAGTTGCTTATAAGTTGGAATTACCAGTGGGACTGTCAGGAGTTCATGATATATTCCATGTTTCTCAGCTGAAGAAATGTCACGCCGAGATGGCGGAGATAGCGCTAAGAGATACAGTGCCACTTGAAGCGATTCAGTTGAAGGATGACTTAACATATGAGGAGAAACCATTCAAGATTCTCGATTATGCCAGCAGAGTCACCCGCAGCAAGGTTATCAAGTTTTGCAAAGTTCAGTGGAACCACCACTCAGAGGATGAAGCCACCTGGGAAAGAGAAGAAGATTTGCTCAAGGACCACCCTCACCTATTTTCTAGCCAACCCGAATCTCGAGGGCGAGATTCATCTTAAGGGGGGTAGGTCTGTAACATCCCAAATTTGCAATTTGGAATGTTATACATTAGATCATCATGCATATCATATTTTCTTGCATTTTGGTCGATCCTAGAAATTTCACGCAACTCAAGGACCCTCGAAGAGAGTTGGAGATTTCGTTATTTTCATATTTGAGAGTTTTCTCAAAATTGAAAAGAGGATCATTTGATTTATTTATTTCATCTTCAATTATTTTTCCAATATCAAAATATGAGAGAGGGAAATAATATGACTTTTCCCAAATTTAGGAAAAATGAAGATTTAATGAATAAGTCAAGTTTTGGTTTTGCCGGAGTTCTTTTGCGTTTTATTTGGATAGGGAAAAATGCGTGTTTCCAAAATTGCATCTAGGTCCGGAGGAAAGTTCATTTTGTTCGGCTCATTTTTAGGCGTCGGGGAAAATTTACATTAGAAATTTTGGAGTTCGTTTAGTTTTTCTTTTCTTTGTTTTTTTCTGCGCGCGTAACTATTTAAAAAAAAGAGAGAAGAGCCAGCGCCCGCCTGGGGCAAGGCCCAGCCGGCCCGGCCGCCGCCGCCTTGCGCGCCAGCCCGCCCCGCCGCCCCAGGCCAAGTCCTAGAAGGACTCTAGGCCGCCGCCGCCCCTTCCCCCTCTTTCTTGCCCCCTCCCCCAAGCAACCCCCCCTCCTATATAAATACCCCCACACCCCCCCTCTCCTCCCAAGCCGCCAGCCCCGCCGCCCCAAGCAGCAGCAGCAGCAACAGCCGCTGCCGCGCCGCCGCCTAGCCGCCTTAGCCGCGCCGCCGCCGCCGGAGGTAGCCCCGTGCCGCGCCTCTTTTTCTTTCCCCGGTTCGGTTTTTCTTAAAAGAACCGTTCCGTTTTCTTTCCGGTTTTCTTTTCAGTTTCATTTCCGAAAACCCTAGATCGGTTTTCGTTCTTCTTTCGGACCGTTCGTCTCAACGAATGTGATCACCGATTTTTCCCGGTTAATGACGCCCGTTCGTTTAACCGTTCATCTCTTTCTTTTCGTCGGATTTATTCCGCGATCGCGATCTCAGATCCGATCTTCGTTTTAGTCTTTCTTCCCGCTCGTTTATCGGAATCAGGTGATTCAAGCGCCTGGAGTTTCGTTTCGAAACCGCCGTTCCGTCTAATCAACTTAAACAAGACTTTACTACAGTAAAATTTGACCTAGTTTCAACTTGCTAGAACCGAGTTGCTTTCTTCTGCCGTTTTTTTCCGTTTCTTTGATCGGTTCGTTCTTTCTTTGCAACCGGAGTTCTTAAGTTGAACTTTTTGGTTCGTTCTCTTGTTCGAGATTTACCTGTGCATTAGATGATTACTTATTGTGTGCTTGTTGTTTGTCTGCGATAGATCACCCGGATTGCGCCACTTGTTACTTCGAAGCCCTAGGTCTCGCGGATCATCAGCAAGGCAAGTAACACTTTGATCATACCTTTCTACAACCCATGTTTTATTGCATTAGATCAATCCTCTCACATTGCATGATTAGGATCTAATTAAATTGTGGGATGGGAAGTAGATGAGGTAGTACCTATTACCTGTATTATTATCAAACCTTTGGGAGTTACTTCTACGTTTGCTTATTATGCCATGCTATGCTAGTAGACGTGGATTGGGTGAGTGATATCCATGACAGATGTGAGATTGTTAATTAATGGTTTATCTAAGGTGGCAACCTAACACACATCTGGGTGGATTGAGGCACCTGATGTCTATCAGGACTTGCCTGTTTTCTTTTGGACCGCCACCCAGGCTCAAAGGGATCATAAGATCATTCATGCTAGTAACTTCCGTGTGCAGTCACAAGCCATTATGGGCTCTGGCATAGTTGACTAAGTCGTGCGAACTCTTACAGGGTAGACTAGCAGATGTAGGGGATGTAGGTGGTACGGTCTACCCACATGTAAGGTGCTAGCGCTTCTGAAAGGCTGTGTCTCGGTCATCCGTTTCTCAAACACCCTGTAGTGTGAGAAACCAAACGGAGGCGATCGAGTCTTGTGGGGAAAAGTGCGCAAACCTCTGCAGAGTGTACAAACTAATCATGATTAGCCGTGTCCCCGGTTATGGACAACTTGAGTATCTAGTACTTGAATATCATGTGAATCTCATCATGTTACTTCTAATAAACGTTGTTGGGTTTTAATTACTTAATTGGGATCGTAATGCTGTCAACCATTCTCGATGTTTAACAACTACCATGATAGTTAAATAAATTTATTCCTTTGCAGTAGGGAAAAACTGGCTTTATGCAAAACTGTAACCATAGAGCTTTCCACCAGCCATATATGCATATAGTATAGCTGTTTCATTCCATTACTCTCTATGTGTTACTTTGCCAGCATATTCCATGTGATGACCCGTTTTCGGGCTGCAACCTTCATGTTGCAGACTTTTCAGACGACGAGTAAGGTGCTTTTAGGTCGTGGTTCTATACTCAGTGATGCCGTTGGAGTTGATGGACCCATTTATCTTCCGAGCCTTCCGCTGTTATCGTATTAGATGGCCTTAAGCCATATTTATTGTAATAAGTTCTCTTTGAGACAACGATGTAATAAGTGTGTGATTGCCACTCTCCTATAAATCCTTCGATGTACTGTGTGGTGTCAGCATTACTGATCCAGGGATGACACCGGAGCACAGAGCACTTGATCCATTCGGGTCGGGTCGCCACAGAGAAGGTATCAGAGCACACGCTAACTGTAGGACACGACCACTAAGTTAAAGCCATAGAACACCATTCTCTTCTCATTTTCTAACTCCTCATATTTTCTACTCTTTTAGGATGACGGACGCGAAGATTAAGTACGCCCAACCGGAATAAGGCACACCATTTGGATTTCACTTGAAGGAAGTCACCAAGTACCTGAACATTGGATTACCAAGCTTCACGGGAACCTTCAACGCCACTCTGCCTGAAGAGGAGCGCTGGAAGATTCAAGCTCACGTTCCGGGAAGGACATTCACGCCAATTACGAAGCCCATAGATAGTGTTTTCAATGCACCAACCTAGAGTCTGGGAAGGAGCATGGCAGCTCATATCACCATGGGACGCATTGGAGAAGCTTATCAAGAAGACCTTAAGGACACTATCTACCAGATTTGCGGACGCCGAGACGAACAATGGGAGTTAGTCAGCACCAAGAAGGATAGATCCATTGCATCTTTCATCCAGGAGTTAAACCAGCACATTCGACGCCATGAGAACCAGATGTGCAATGATATGATAGAGTTGAAGAATGCGAAGGCAAGGATCATCGAGCTAGAAGGAGAACTGAAGTCTACACGCAAGGACTACATGGACGAGATCGTAGCTCTAGCCAGACACAATGGCGATCTTAAGCAGGAGATTGAAGGACTCAAGAGGAAGTTAGCATCCAAGGAGGAAGACGAGTACGCCGCATGTCCGGACAACTACATCATCATCGACGACACCGATTCGGATCCAAGTGAACCCGACTTTGAAGACGAAGCAGGAGCAGATATCATGGAGTCTTCCACCGGTTCAAATTTCTAGATGACCACCAGATAGTAGTAGTATTCCCCCATGTAAACATTATAGTCGAGCACTTTTGCGATAGTTTTAGACCGATTGTAAGCCCTTGTTTGATTGAATGAAGTGATTTTGTGTGCATTTGCTCATGTGCATTGGGGTAGTGTTTTCCCTTTAGACCTCACTCTATTCTTAAATCTCGTCTCTTCTAAACCCTCAGATGCCTCCGAGACGTGACAATGGATTTCCACCGGAGCTCACTCAGTTGATCCAGCAGCAGAATCAATTGATGCAGATGTTAGTCCAGAACCAGCAGAACAACAACAACCCACCACCACCACGACCACCTGTTGACCACCTAGCCCGTTTCCTTAGGCTGAATCCGCCGGTGTTTTCCAGTAGCACCGAGCCAATAGTAGCAGACGATTGGCTCCGCATGATAGGAAGGGAGTTGACCACTGCAGGATGCACGGATGGTGAGAAAGTGAAGTTTGCCGCTCACCAGCTTGACGGACCCGCGGCAGCATGGTGGGAGAATTTGACAGCCACTTACCCAGTTGACACTGTCACATGGGATCAGTTTCAGCAAGCTTTCCGCACTGCCCATGTTTCAGCAGGAGCTATGGCCATGAAGAAGCGTGAGTTTCGCAACTTACGCCAAGGAGGAAGGACAGTTGGCCAGTACGTTGACGATTTCAGCAAGTTAGCACATTATGCCCCAGATGACGTTGCTACGGATGCAGCTAAGCAGGAGAAGTTTCTGGAAGGACTGAATGATGAACTAAGCATGAAATTGATGGTAGCGAGTTTCAACAACTACCAGGAGTTGGTAGATCGTGCCATCATGATTGAAGGAAAGCAACAGCAGATTGAGAACCGTAAGAGGAAGTATGGACAGGGGAAGTATAACTCTGGAGCCCAGCAGAAGCCCCGTTTTACCCCTAAACCGGGATTTCAGTTTCAGCACACCCATGGAGGAGGTAGCTCGCACAACCATAATGGCCACAAGAATGGTAATGGGAATGGAGGAAGCAACGGCCAGAACCGGACCACCCCATCGACCCCAACCAAGAGAGACCTGAGTCAAGTCACCTGTTTCAAGTGTTCCAAGACCGGACATTATGCCAATGAATGTCCTGAAGGCCAGAATGGAAATGGCAATGGAAGCTCTGGGAAGAAGCCGAACCCTTTCAATAGAGGACAGGTGAACCACGTTAATGTGGAGGAGGTTGAAGATCAGCCTGATGCAGTAATCGGTAAGTTTCTGGTTAAGTCATTTACTGCACTCGTTCTTTTTGATACTGGTGCATCGCATTCATACATATCAAGGGGATTTGTGGATAAATATAACCTGCCAACCCAAGCCCTTAGGTCACCCATGCTAGTAAGCTCACCAGGAGCGGAGTATATGGCTAGACGATGGTGTGATCGGTTACCATTAAGGATTGGTAACTATGTGTTTCCCTCAGACCTAATAGTATTGGAATCTCAAGGATTGGATGTGATATTTGGCATGGATTGGTTATCGAAGTATGAAGGGAACATTGAATGTGCTAGTAAGTCAATTTTGCTTACCACACCAGAAGGAAGAAGGATCAAGTATGTATCCCGGCATGTGCCAAACAGGACACAAGTAAACTGCCTAACAGGAGTTGTGCAAGAAGAAGTACCAGTGGTGAAGGATTTTCCTAATGTATTTCCTGAGGAATTACCAGGCATGCCACCGGATAGAGACATTGAGTTTTTGATCAAGTTATTGCCAGGTACCGGCCCAATATCGAAGCGACCATACCGGATGCCAGCAAAGGATTTGGTAGAAATTAAGAATCAGATTAAGGAGTTATTGGATAAAGGTTACATTCGCCCAAGTTCTTCGCCTTGGGGATCACCCGTACTTCTAGTGGAGAAGAAAGATGGATCATTAAGGATGGTTGTAGATTATCGGGGATTGAATGAAGTAACCATCAAGAATAAGTACCCACTGCCAATGATTAATGATCTGTTTGATCGTTTGCAAGGAGCTAAAGTGTTTTCCAAGATCGATTTGCGATCAGGGTACCATCAGTTGAAGATTTGAGAGCAGGATATACCTAAGACCGCATTCACCACAAGATATGGACTGTATGAGTATACCGTTATGTCATTTGGATTGACTAACGCACCTGCCTATTTTATGAACCTGATGAACAAAGTATTTATGGAGTTTTTGGATAAGTTCGTCGTAGTGTTCATTGATGACATCCTGGTTTATTCAAAGGATGAAGAGGAGCATAAGGAACATTTGCGTTTGGTTTTGGAGAAACTAAGGGAACATCAGTTATACGCCAAATTCAGCAAATGTGAGTTTTGGTTGAAGGAAGTTGGATTCCTCGGACACGTCATATCCGGAGAAGGTATAGCAGTTGACCCCACTAAGGTTGAGACCGTAACTGAATGGGAATCACCAACGATAGTTGGAGAGATCCGAAGTTTTCTTGGACTCGCAGGATACTACCGGAGATTCATTGAGAACTTTTCAAAGATTGCGAAACCTATGATGGAATTGTTGAAGAAGGATACTAAGTTCAAATGGACTGAGGAATGTGAGGCTAGTTTCCAGGAATTGAAGAAACGCTTGGTTACCTCACCAGTATTGATTTTGCCAGATCAGACCAAGGATTATGAGGTGTATTGCGACGCTTCACGTTGAGGACTTGGAGCAGTGCTTATGCAGGAAGGGAGAGTTGTTTCGTATGCTTCACGGCAACTGAAGCCTCATGAATTGAATTATGCCATGCATGATTTGGAGTTAGCAGCCGTAGTGCATGCATTGAAAACGTGGAGACATTTCCTCATTGGAAATCATTGTGAGGTGTACACGGATCACAAGAGTTTGAAGTACATTTTCACGCAGAAGGAGTTGAACCTCAGACAAAGGAGATGGTTGGAGCTCATCAAGGATTATGACATGAGATTGCATTACCATCCCAGAAAAGCTAATGTGGTAGCTGACGCATTGAGCCGTAAGAGCCATGTCAACACCCTAGTGACAAGAGAAGTACCAAAGGAATTAGCAGAAAACCTTCGTGAGCTATGTTTGGAAATAGTTCCGAGAGGCTATGTAGCAACATTGGAGATTCAGTCAACATTGATGGATAAGATCAGAGAAGCTCAGAAATCTGACAAGGAGATTGCTGCTATAAAAGAGAAATTGAGCGAAGGAAAAGCAAAGGGATTTCATGAGGATGAGCACGATACCTTATGGTATGAGGACCGTGTTTATGTGCCCAATGACCCGGAGATCAGGAAGTTGATTTTGCACGAGGCACATGATTCACCGTATTCGATTCACCCAGGAAATACCAAGATGTATTTGGATTTGAAGGAAACATTCTGGTGGACCGGAATGAAGAAGGACATTGCAGCATATGTAGCAGTTTGTGACGTATGTCAGAGAGTAAAGGCAGAGCATCAGAAGCCAGCAGGATTGTTACAACCATTGCCGATACCCGAATGGAAGTGGGATAAGATAGGCATGGATTTTATCACAGGACTACCCAGGACAAAATCAGGCTATGACTCGATATGGGTAGTAGTTGATCGTTTGACGAAGGTAGCACATTTTATTCCAGTTAAGACCACTTACACCAGTGCTAAGTTGGCAAAGATATACATGACTAGGATCATTTGTTTGCATGGAGTTCCGAGGAGCATCGTATCAGATAGAGGAACTCAATTTACCTCAAAATTTTGGAATCAGTTGCATGAAACTTTAGGAACCAGACTAGAGTTCAGCACAGCTTTTCATCCACAGACAGATGGACAGACCGAGAGAGTCAATCAGATTTTGGAAGATATGCTGAGAGCTTATGCACTAGATTATGGATCTAGCTGGGACGATAACTTGCCGTATGCGGAGTTTTCTTATAACAACAGTTATCAAACCAGTTTGAAGATGGCACCTTTCGAAGCTTTATACGGAAGGAGGTGCAGGACACCGTTGTCATGGGACGAAGTTGGAGACCGTCAATTCTTTGGACCAGATTTGATTAAGGAGTCTGAACGGAAATTTTAGTTGATTCGCGATAGGCTCAAGGTAGCCCAGTCCAGGCAGAAGAGCTACGCATATTCTAAATGCAAGGAGACAGTTTACGAAACCGAAGACAGAGTTTATCTTCGAGTATCCCCACTTCGAGGAGTTAAGCGCTTTGGAGTTAAGGGAAAATTAGCACCGCGTTTCGTTGGGCCGTACAAGATCTTGCAACGTATGGGAGAAGTCGCTTATAAGTTGGAATTACCAGAGGGACTGTCAGGAGTTCATGATGTATTCCATGTTTCTCAGCTGAAGAAATGTCACGCCGAGATGGCGGAGATAGCGCTAAGAGATACAGTGCCACTTGAAGCGATTCAGTTGAAGGATGACTTAACATATGAGGAGAAACCATTCAAGATTCTCGATTATGCCAGCAGAGTCAACCGCAGCAAGGTTATCAAGTTTTGCAAAGTTCAGTGGAACCACCACTCAGAGGATGAAGCCACCTGGGAAAGAGAAGAAGATTTGCTCAAGGACCACCCTCACCTATTTTCTAGCCAACCCGAATCTCGAGGGCGAGATTCATCTTAAGGGGGGTAGGTCTGTAACATCCCAAATTTGCAATTTGGAATGTTATACATTAGATCATCATGCATATCATATTTTCTTGCATTTTGGTCGATCCGAGAAATTTCACGCAACTCAAGGACCCTCGAAGAGAGTTGGAGATTTCGTTATTTTCATATTTGAGAGTTTTCTCAAAATTGAAAAGAGGATCATTTGATTTATTTATTTCATCTTCAATTATTTTTCCAATATCAAAATATGAGAGAGGGAAATAATATGACTTTTCCCAAATTTAGGAAAAATGAAGATTTAATGAATAAGTCAAGTTTTGGTTTTGCCGGAGTTCTTTTGCGTTTTATTTGGATAGGGAAAAATGCGTGTTTCCAAAATTGCATCTAGGTCCGGAGGAAAGTTCATTTTGTTCGGCTCATTTTTAGGCGTCGGGGAAAATTTACTTTAGAAATTTTGGAGTTCGTTTACTTTTTCTTTTCTTTGTTTTTTTCTGCGCGCGTAACTATTTAAAAAAAAGAGAGAAGAGCCAGCGCCCGCCTGGGGCAAGGCCCAGCCGGCCCGGCCGCCGCCGCCTTGCGCGCCAGCCCGCCCCACCGCCCCAGGCCAAGTCCTAGAAGGACTCTAGGCCGCCGCCGCCCCTTCCCCCTCTTTCTTGCCCCCTCCCCCAAGCAACACCCCCCCTCCTATATAAATACCCCCACACCCCCCGTCTCCTCCCATGCCGCCAGCCCCGCCGCCCCAAGCAGCAGCAGCAGCAGCAGCCGCTGCCGCGCCGCCGCCTAGCCGCCTTAGCCGCGCCGCCGCCGCCGGAGGTAGCCCCGCGCCGCGCCTCTTTTTCTTTCCCCGGTTCGGTTTTTCTTAAAAGAACCGTTCCGTTTTCTTTCCGGTTTTCTTTTCGGTTTCATTTCCGAAAACCCTAGATCGGTTTTCGTTCTTCTTTCAGACCGTTCGTCTCAACGAACGTGATCACCGATTTTTCCCGGTTAATGACGCCCGTTCGTTTAACCGTTCGTCTCTTTCTTTTCGTCGGATTTATTCCGCGATCGCGATCTCAGATCCGATCTTCGTTTTAGTCTTTCTTCCCGCTCGTTTATCGGAATCAGGTGATTCAAGCGCCTGGAGTTTCGTTTCAAAACCGCCGTTCCGTCTAATCAACTTAAACAAGACTTTACTACAGTAAAATTTGACCTAGTTTCAACTTGCTAGAACCGAGTTGCTTTCTTCTGCCGTTTTTTCCGTTTCTTTGATCGGTTCGTTCTTTCTTTGCAACCGGAGTTCTTAAGTTGAACTTTTTGGTTCGTTCTCTTGTTCGAGATTTACCTGTGCATTAGATGAGTACTTATTGTGTGCTTGTTGTTTGTCTGCGATAGATCACCCGGATTGCGCCACTTGTTACTTCGAAGCCCTAGGTCTCGCGGATCATCAGCAAGGCAAGTAACACTTTGATCATACCTTTCTACAACCCATGTTTTATTGCATTAGATCAATCCTCTCACATTGCATGATTAGGATCTAATTAAATTGTGGGATGGGAAGTAGATGAGGTAGTACCTATTACCTGTATTATTATCAAACCTTTGGGAGTTACTTCTACGTTTGCTTATTATGCCATGCTATGCTAGTAGACGTGGATTGGGTGAGTGATATCCATGACAGATGTGAGATTGTTAATTAATGGTTTATCTAAGGTGGCAACCTAACACACATCTGGGTGGATTGAGGCACCTGATGTCTATCAGGACTTGCCTGTTTTCTTTTGGACCGCCACCCAGGCTCAAAGGGATCATAAGATCATTCATGCTAGTAACTTCCGTGTGCAGTCACAAGCCATTATGGGCTCTGGCATAGTTGACTAAGTCGTGCGAACTCTTACAGGGTAGACTAGCAGATGTAGGGGATGTAGGTGGTACGGTCTACCCACATGTAAGGTGCTAGCGCTTCTGAAAGGCTGTGTCTCGGTCATCCGTTTCTCAAACACCCTGTAGTGCGAGAAACCAAACGGAGGCGATCGAGTCTTGTGGGGAAAAGTGCGCAAACCTCTGCAGAGTGTACAAACTAATCATGATTAGCCGTGTCCCCGGTTATGGACAACTTGAGTATCTAGTACTTGAATATCATGTGAATCTCATCATGTTACTTCTAATTAACGTTGTTGGGTTTTAATTACTTAATTGGGATCGTAATGCTGTCAACCATTCTCGATGTTTAACAACTACCATGATAGTTAAATAAATTTATTCCTTTGCAGTAGGGAAAAACTGGCTTTACGCAAAACTGTAACCATAGAGCTTTCCACCAGCCATATATGCATATAGTATAGCTGTTTCATTCCATTACTCTCTATGTGTTACTTTGCCAGCATATTCCATGTGCTGACCCGTTTTCGGGCTGCAACCTTCATGTTGCAGACTTTTCAGACGACGAGTAAGGTGCTTTTAGGTCGTGGTTCTATACTCAGTGATGCCGTTGGAGTTGATGGACCCATTTATCTTCCGAGCCTTCCGCTGTTATCGTATTAGATGGCCTTAAGCCATATTTATTGTAATAAGTTCTCTTTGAGACAACGATGTAATAAGTGTGTGATTGCCACTCTGCTATAAATCCTTCGATGTACTGTGTGGTGTCAGCATTACTGATCCAGGGATGACACCGGAGCACAGAGCACTTGATCCATTCAGGTCGGGTCGCCACAAAACTGTGACGGAGGGAGGAGTAGTATGAAGGTGCAAAACCAAGTAGGCGTATGGCCAGTTGGTCAACGCACCTCCTCTGGGCATATCACTGACATGTGGGACAGGAGTGTGAGAAAACCGATCTCAATTGATGGCAAAGAGCCAACCCGCATCGTTCCTTGAGAGAGACGAGGAGCGAGAACACACAGACGGGCTCGCACGGAGGCCAAAATATATTCGAGCATGGTTGGTTGATCGATATCATTCATTACATGTTGGGCTGCCGTTTTCCGCCCTTCTCCGGAATAAACGTGTATGTGATCAGAGATAAAAAATAAGATTACAGACGCTCCACCATGCGGTTCTAGTAGTAGTACTACTCGTACTACTGCGCTTGGCTCTTCGCCTCTTCGTGAAGTCGAACAATGATGGTACTCCACATGTTGGGTACTACAGTGTATGCCTCTGACAATCTGACACCGAATGGACTGATGCATGTCCACCGAGGGTAGGTTGCATTAGTCAAAAGGTGTAAGCGAGCTTCACCTTGTCCTGCAAGCTTCTCCTCGTTCTACGAGTTGACGGGACACACCAAAAAGTAGTGCTAGTCCATACTCCCTCCTTTCCGGTTAATATGGTTCATATATAAGCATTCTTAGGATGATCAGCCAAGACACTGGTCACTAGGAAGCAAGGTACCCCGCAAAAAAAAGAAGTAGGAAGCGAGGTGTTTCATCAAGCCAGCTCTCGGCCACATTCAAAGTGCAGCAAGCACGGTTCGCACGAAGATACGCCACAAGGTTTGCTGACCTGTTTACATGCTGAATAACAAAAAAGAGGAAATATTACCGAGCGCTACTATTTGTAATAGGATATGAGCCAGAATTAAGCGAGAATTATGGCGAGTGTTCCATGCAATCAACTTTCATTATCACATGCGAGAACCCTCGAAGGGAACCAAATGTGTTGAAGATTGCTTTATCACATTTTAAAATTATAATAAGAGTGCAGACGCTCCTCCATCCGGTTCCTAGTACTAGTACTAGTATAGTACGTACCTTTATAGACTATAGTAGTAGTACTAGTAAACTTTGCGCTTGGCTGTTCGCCTATTCGGAAAGTCAAACAATAATAGCACTAGTAGTATAGTGTATGCTTCTGGCAATCTGACACCGAATTAGCTGTTGCAGGTCCACCGCCTAAGCGAGGGACAACTTGCATTAGTCAAAAGTTTCTCCTTGTCCTGCGAGCCACCGCACGCAAGCTTCTCCCGTCCTGCAACCTTCTCCTCGTTCGGCAAGTTGACGGGACACAGCAAAGTAATGCTAGTCCATACTGCCTCCTCTCCGGTTAATATGGCTTAATTTCAAACGAGATAAAAACACTGCCCGTCATTGTATATTTGTAAAAATACGGTCAGTGTACTTCATAATACGCTCATTACGCTCAATATATATATTTTCTGGTGTTTATATGGTCACTAGGTCACCCTGACTGAGTATGTGTGTGCATGCACGTGTAGGTTGAGCACTTGAGCGTGACTGTGTGTGTTCCGTCGTGTGCTCGGACATGCATGCATTAGGGCGTCGCGCGTGTTTTTGCGTCCATGTGTACGTGTGACTGTTGCATACACGTAGGGGGAGTACGTGTAGGGGCCACTAAGGAGCAATGAAATCACATAGTAAGTTAGTCAGAAGAAGCAACCATCATTTCACTCTTTAATGAGACGTACGCAATATAAAATGGTTGATATGGAGAGAAAAAGAAAACCACTATATATACACTAGCAGGAGCCTAAGCTACAAGCCTGCTTGCTTAGGTTGCTCTCTTCACAAGCATAGAACGACGGGCCTGATCTCGCAGCTGGGGGAAGGGAACAATGTTCTCCGTAGACACGTTCGACATCGGCGAGGGAGAAAACCCATAGTCGGTGCGTCCCAATCGGGGGTCACCGCGGTATGGGCCGATGCCGCCTCCCAACCGCCCTTCTAGCTACAACCCGACATCCCAGGTAGTCCATCTTCCTTTTGGAGCCGGCTTGCTCCACTGCCGTAGCTCCATCTCCATGTAGATCTTTCTCTACTTCTACCAGCTTCTACTTGTGATGAGTTTATGTCTCATGAGCTAGTGCCAGTACTATTATTCTAATCACACTTCTTCAATATCTTTGCCATCGGGGATGCTCAGGTCAATTTTAGTGGAACTGCACAAAAGCATCGTATGATCCGAGGGTGCCAGCTGTCTTTCCTTCGACAGGTTCGACCTGGCCAGGAAATTAAATCATGTTTAGGGTTTAGGGTTTAAGTCGTAGTGACCCCATCAGTAGTTTTTCTTTCGTACACGCTCTCACAACTTTTTTCTTTAGTTGTGAAGTAAATATTGGCTATGATCTGTGAATCATTGAGATGCATCAGCATGCGTGTTAGTTGTCCTTTGTATTTGATGGAATGTTGTAACGGGGCAACCTTGGAATAGGAATGAAAATGGAATGGAAAGTTTCTGTTTTCTTTGGAGAAAAATGGAAACAGAGAGAAACCAACGTTTCATTTTGTTGGATCGCGCCATCGAGCAAAACCAACATTTAAATCACGTCTGTCGTGTTTGTGTCTCACCCTCCTCCACGGCTCGACCCGACACGGTCGCTCGGCATGCCACTCACCGCAAACCGAGTATACCATAACTTTCCCGCCTGCTTGTCGATGGATCGCGCCATGGAGTACTAGCACTATTGGAAGAGATTGACGAGTTGGGGGAGGACAGCTAGCTGTAGCACGGACTCCCAAGAAATTTTTACATGCATGTTGTAGTAGTCGGCTATTGCGACCTTTGAACGTGGAGCAGCCGCGTGCACCCGGAAGCGGCGCGGGTGACGCTCTCTCGGTCGGCGCACCGCTTCAATGCCGGCGCCAGTGAGAGGTCGCGTCCGCTCTGGCCGGGCATGAATGCGTCACTGACCGTTTCGGGCGTGAAGCACGCGCGGGTGATGAAGAGGGTTCGGGTTGGTCAGGACCGGCCATGGCAGCGGTCCGGACGTGCGCAAACAAGAGATGCTGTACGTTAATATTGCTGCGTATATAATTAACAACGTAAATAATGTGCCAGTTGGACAAATATGATTGGAGATGGAGATGGAAATTGAATTTTACGTAAACATGGATATGCATGTCTATGTCTATGTGTGTGTGCGCGGCGACTCTCGCGACCTGGAAGCGGGGGCGTGTTTTTGATTGAGTTTTCTTTCTTGGTACGTTAGAAAAATAGTTTGTCTAATTCACATCTAGATGTTATTTAAGGATATCACATCTAAGCTCCCAAAAGTATATAATGTAGCAACAAGAAACAAAAAACTAGGAAAAAAATACACCACAAACAGAGTGGACATCAACTTAGATGTGACATAACTATGTCACATCTAGATGTGTCCTAGACAGACCCTTAAAAAATTGTCCGCCAGTTTGTGTTTCTTTTTTCTGAGAACGCGCGTATTCTATTTAAAACCACTGCTATGGAGAGATTTTTCTACTCCATTATAGCCTCTTGTTTGATAGAGTTTCTCGCATCTCGCTCTCTCACCCTCTCCATATCAAAACAAGATGGCATTGTCCACTCTATCTCTCTCCTCACCGGTGGTCACAGATCCGGCCGAATCCCGTCCGCTGCGGGAGGTGAGGAGGTGCAGCATTGACGTTGTCGCCGTCGGTGACGGAGGAAGCCGATGCGCACCGTCCTCTCGGAGCCGGCGCTGGCGCGGACGAAGATCCTCCGCGCCCTTGTTCGCTGCCGTCGTGTGGGCAGATCCCGCCCGCCCGCCTAAACGACATCTCGCCCACCTGAGGTATAACTTCTTGTACTGGTCCAACTCCCCAGGTCGCTGCGTGCGGGTTTTCTTCTATGCGACTACTCCCCAGCTCCCCATGCATAGTAGCTAGGGTTCGTCGGCTGGTCCAACATCACCTACTAGTACTATTATAGAGGAAATGCCACTCGAAAAGTTGTCATGATTTATGCCTCGGTGGAGGTATACATGTTGTTTCAACAAAAAGTACATGGTGGTTGTGCGGTCATTGTCCATATGGTGGTAGTACTATCACTGGTTAAATGAAGAGATGCTTTTTTCTCGGGTATCCTGGTTTAGTTCCCATCAAGATAATTATGACGCTTCTGTTTGTTGGTGTACTTTTCATTAATTCTTATTGACAATTGAGATGTCGTTGCTAACCCTTTTTTTATATTTTTGGAAACAGCAATGCGTGTCTCCATACCTGGGCATGTCTTCCTCAATTTTAGTGGAACTGCACAAAATTGGATGGCCATTGTTGTTCCGCCTCATTGTCCTCTGCCACGTGGTTCTTCCTTCCTCGAGCTTGATTACTGAGAAGAAACAGACCACAGTGAGGATTTGTCGAACTTCATAGGTGCCTCACCCAAACTTGATGCCAAATGGATGATGCATCACCACGATGACCTATCGATGCTCATGGTTGCGCCTCATGGTTGCATCGGCTGGTGAAGCTGATCGATTTTCAATGAAAAACAAGCTATCTTCCATCAGTGCTCTTTTCTTGTTACGCACAAAGATGATATCCTTCGTCAGTTCACCTTGGTTGCGTTGGAGACGCAGTCGTCTTTCACGTTGGTGCAATTTTATCACACAATTGGCTGTGAACCAAATGTTTTCTCGAAGAAGGATCGACGTTGGTACTAAGAGCATAAGTTTTGTATTGATTTCTAAGCCTTCTCACAACTTTGTCTCCAACTCCCCTGTAATTTTATTTGTCCAGCTATTAACTTTGATTTAAAAATGGTGTGGACTAAAAACCCGAATGGACGTATTAGCCCTCCATTTTTATTTACTCCGCATATTAGATTTGACTGAAGTCAAACTTTGTAATACTCTCAAACCTTTTTGATAATTGAAATTAAAATTCTTTATTTGTACACACTCTCACATGTTTCCGATAATTTGGCGCATGTGTGGTTGTTCACTTAAGGGAGGGTAGTGTACCACACGTGAAGGATAGGAAGTGCGACCAGGACGCGTGGGCGTGGATCGTTAGTTCATCAGAAGTAGTACTACTTTTCTTCACTGTACATTAAATAAAGAGTTTCATTTCGTACTTACACAATTTAAAACGATTGTTATGGAGAGAATAAGAAAACCACTCCACTATATATTAGTCGTATACACGAGAGTACTATATGGACGCAGCTTCATTGACTTAGTGCACCTGCCTTTGGATTTATGACAGGTGGGCCCAAAATGTGGCTGGCTCACCTGTCATATAGCCAAAAGCAGGTGCAGTGAAGGCACCGGAGCTCAGTCCGTACTACAGTAGTATATATATAAGCGGGAGCCTCAGCGCTTGTTCGCTAGGGTTTGCACTGTCCACACGCTCGCCGCACTACATATATGTTACACGCTGGAGGCTCAGCGTTCATTTGCTAGGGTTTGCTATATTCACAGTCTCTCACCCTCTCTTCACTAGATCTAAACAAGACTGCGTTGGCCTCCTGTCTCTCTCTCCCCCCTCACAGCTGGTGAAGGAGGCGTCTGTATCCCGTCGCACCGGGAAGGGGAGGCGGTGCAGCGTTCACTCTATCGCCTTCCGCAAGGGAGGCAATCCACTGCCGGCTGCGCTATTCTCTTTCATCCAGCGCCTGTGCGGGAGGGCCACCGACCCCTTCTTCCTTGCTGCTGTACGTAGTGTGGGCAGATCCGGCCTCCTGCCACAAACCTTGCCACATCCCGACGACCCTAAGGTATAAGTTTCTTTGAAACCGTCGTTGCTCTAGCTGCATGTGGATCTTTTTTGATCTGTAGTCGAATCTAGGTCTTGGTTCAAAGAGGAAAGAAGGGTGCGATGGGCTGGAGCAAGAATCTAGGACGTGGTTCAATGAGGAAGGGAGGGGTGGAAAGTAGTATAGACTGGCTATCCAGCCGCTTTGTAGGTCAAAAAGGGAAAAAGGGGGTAACCCAGTACACACATCTATAAGGAACCGATCTCTTTGTTGAAAAGGGAAAGAAACTGGGGGGTCGGGTAGTTTGTGTAGGACTAGATTTGCTGCCCTCACATAGGAAGAAGGTTCAAAGAGAACAAATATGGGACCATCGCATATATGCTGCTTGGCTACATACTCTGCATCACCCATTTATACGTGTGGACGCACATGGTGCTGGCATGTCCCATACAACTATTTTGCTGTTGTTAATCGAAGAATGCCACCAGAAAATTGAAGCAATGCCACTGTTAAAAGTAAATTACATTTTTTAACGAATGTTGTTTCAAGAGAATGTCTATGTTAATATGAATCAATGCAACCGTTTTAGAAATGCTACTGTCCAACTTTGTTTTCCATCCAAGATAAGTTAGATGCTTCTTGCTGTCACCGTTTGTTTCATCCTCCTTTATCGGCAAGTAATTGTTTCCTTTTTTGCCTCTGTTAAAACAGGGGTATCGATTCAACTTGTTGCTATTGCGACATTTTGCTTCGCTACTCAAAACAGTTATGTTTTAAGAGTGTTTTGTGCAGTTCAACTTGAATGTCACACCGGCGACTTTGCTTAATTTTGGTGGAACTGCACAAAAGGAGATCGAGATTTGTTTCCAGTCTTCCTGGCGAGTTGTTTCAAATCTTGGTCTCAACCACATGATGTGCAGTGTGCTTTGAGATGTTGTGCTACTTGTTTTGGTACTGTTTTAAATAAATGTTGAATTGAAGCTATTGTATTGCTGTCTTTTCCCATTAAGTAGTGAACAAAAATGGGATCAACCCGGAGATGATGCTTGTTACTTTGTTACAACAAATTCAGCATCACCCCTTTATAAGCCAGTAATTGATGCCACTCTCAGAATTAACTACTGAATCTGATTACAAAACTTCAACACTTGTTAGGGATTGGCGGGATTACCATTTTTGTGGCCGCATGTTTCATCCTCCTTTATTAGCCAGTAATTGATTCCTTTTTTGCCTCTGTTTAAACAGGGATATCTATTCAACTTGTTGCTATTGCAACATTTTGCTTCGCTACACGAAACACTTTGCTTGATTTTAGTGCAACTGCACAAAACGAGATTGGATTTCCTATTCGTGTTGGCAGATTCGTATTTTATCTTTTCCGTCTCATGAAAGGTCAGTACAGGCCTTCATCTACATGATTGTGCAGTGTGCTTTGAGATGTTGTGCTACTTGTATTGGTACTGTTTTAAATAAATGTTGAATTGAAGCTATTGTATTGTTGTCTTTTCCCATTAAGTAGTGAACAAAAATGGGACCAACCCAGACATGATGCTTGTTGCTTTGTTACAACAAACTCTGCATCACCCCCTTTATAAGTAGATGGAAGCACATACTGTTGTTTTGCCCACTCTCCCTGGAACTGTTTATGCTTTTCGTTAATCTAATGCCGCTGGTCAAATTAAGCAATGCCACTCTCAGAATTAATTAACTACTGAATCTTAGTTCAAAACTGCAACACTTGTTAGGAATGGTATTATCCTGCTTTGTAGTTCTTTCTACATGTTTAACCAAGGAGTTGTTAAGATAATGTCTTTGTTAAAATGAATTAGTTGCATTGTTTTAGGAATGGTACTTTTCTGCTTTGTCGTTCTTTATACATGTTGAAACAATGCATTTTTAAGATAATGTCTCAGTCAATATGAATGAATCACACTGATGGAGAATTGCTACTCTCCTGCTTTGTTTCCCATTAAGGTAAAGTAGATCAGTAGATGCTTTTCTTTTGGGAGTACAAGTCATCAACCGTTATTTCTCAGTAATTGTTTCCCTTATACCTATTGTTGCTTACAGGGATATCAAAATTAAAGCTCGGTTTTATTTCGACTTCGATTTTAGTTGAACTGCACAAAAGGAGCCAATGTGTAAGGCAAACTGCTGCATTACTGGGTCCAGTTGGTCATTCCACTTTGCAGAAAGAAGCAGTCACTGTTTGCGCTACATTACAGAAGGAATGACCGAGAAGCTTTACAGAGTATTATTAGACACCGGTGACATGACTAGTCTGCAGAGACCATTGGCAATTTAACAACACGTGGAGTTCCCTGGGCAAAAAGTGCCCTAACAAGTACAAGAAGCTACGACAGGACTCCACGATCATAGGCATTACATATTTTGAATGGGAAAAGCTTGTCAAAGTTTAATCATTGATGTTACCAAGAAGACGTTAGTTTAATATATTGGAATTGGAAAACCTTGTCAAAATTTGCTCATTGATGTTAGCCAGAAGACATGCATTTGATATTTTTGAGTGTGACGCCCTTGTTGTGAGCAGCGTCGAGTGTTTTTTCATATTCCTGTGTTTAGTTTAGAAGTAAATAGTTACTCTGCTGAGATATTCATGTATTAAGAGTTTGTTCTGAATATTGTCTATGTAATGTCAGGCCTTGTGTTTGATTGCAAAGTTGAGCTTGGAATGTTGTGGCATGCGGCATCACGAGCTGTTCACCGTGCCTCCTGAGAATAATGATTCGTATTGTTTTGCATGTCGATCTAATGCCAGTGATTTGCTTGTTAAGAAGATCATCCTCTTCTATTGTTTCCGTGCTTAAGAAGTTCATCATCTGATGTTTCATTCATAGCCTATACGACAAGTCGGGTAGGTTAGACGTGAAACCATATGATCTTCCGACCAACTCATGATATTAGGCCGTGATTGGATCATCGTTTTCCAACCAAAACCGCTTGTAAAACTGACGCTTGTAAATTAAAGCAGATGGTCTCGGGCGAAGGCGCTTGGTTGGTCGATTTCGACTAGTAAAATATCGGAAGTACTTCACACACGATAAAAACGTTGAACGACACTCAGACGATTGCTAATCCAGCCGTTAGCTGTTGTTTCAGCCTTGCCCATGGATGGCATGATACGCACGTCGTGCATGTATCGTCTGGTAATGTTGTCCATATAGCAGTGCTCATAAAATATACACTGGTCTCGCAAATTACACGCGTAACCCGCCAGTTTTACTTACAGACCTCGGGCCCTCGGTTTCATTACGCCTGTATTTTACGCGTTGTTTCCGATGACGAGTGAATTGCACTTGTATGTTAATACAGGTTTGAAATAAACTAGAGCTCCCAAGCGCAGCCTTACCGTTTCATGCCGTCTCAGTTTCTCAAAGGTGCTCATAGGTGTCCGATGATCCTGGCTTCCTGAATGAGCAGCAGGCGCTGTATCAGACCATCAGTAGGGCCCGCGAGGCCCTCTCCATTGTCCTTCGAGTTGTTGCGCTCGCCGTGGCGCCGAGCATTGTTAACATCGTCAACGAACATGGGGATTCAGGAGATGACTTTATTTTGACTGGATGACACTAGGGACCCACTAGGGCCATAGCCGTATGTACGCAAGTGCCTCCTTATTATGTACAACTATATATTTTTTGCTTTCTCCTGGTTTCCTGACATCACGGTCCCACACCATTGTCAACCTATGTAGTCAATATAAAAGAGAGAATTGCGCAAGGTGCGGCCGACAGTTGGGACCAAGCAGCTTGAGCAGTATTTGTGTTTTTGAGGCATGAGCACTGCAGAGTTTTTCTTGGCGATGATTTCATTGTTGTTTAGAGGAGAGCAGGGTATTAACTGGACGGGCTGTGGCCTGTCTAGCCTAGGCCAGATATCCAGCCCAGATACTAATTTTTTCAAGATGAAAATGGCTAGCCCAGCTATACGTCTTTTTGAGGAATACCCAGGCAAGGTCAACTTGTTATTCTCCGCCCCGCTGGGCTGCAAATCTTTCCTATGAGGGATGCATTAGGCTTAACAGGAAAATGGGCTTTAAAAATAATAAATGGGATGTAATTATAAAAACTGGGCAGTAACTATAAAAAATGCAACAAACACGAAATTAGTTTATAAAATATTATTTATGGATTTTGAAAATCTTAAATTTTCATTGTTACGTGCGCAATGTTTCGTTGGATTTTTACGTAATACAAATTTATATTTAATCTGACTAGAAATTTCGGGATGAAAATATTTCGGATCCCATCAAAATGTGGAAAATTTTATTGAATTCTGTGTTCAACGATTGGTTGAAATTATTAATCGTTGTCCTAGCTAGAAAATGGGATGTACTTTTAACAAACTGTAAATGGGCTGTTGTAAATTCCATTAGAATTCAAAAATGGGCTGTACATTCTTACAAAACGCAAATGGGCTATAAGTTCTCCGCCACACACTTGTGGGCCTACTAAGTGACGCGTCCCCTAAAAAAAATAAGTTGACGCGTATGCAAGGCTTGGTCAACTTATTATAGTCAACACACGGTTCTAGCAGCAGTGGCCGTTGGATGTCTATCCGGCGGATGTCGTGCTTCTTCTTCAAACTCGGATATTCTTAGCTTCGGCCGCCCAAAAAATGATTCCTCCCCCTGACATCTGGGGCGCACCGTTTCGGAGGCTGACTTGTGGGCCTACTAAGTTGGAGCGTACCAAGGGCTTTGTCAACTTAGTCAATATAAACGATTCTAGCTTCAGTGACCGTACGATGTCCATCCAACGGCCGTAGTGCTTCTTCAACCTCTGATCTTCTTGGTCCAGCTCCCAAAGCAGCGCCGGTCATGCCGCCTGCTCCTGCCTCCCGTGGCCGGTTGTGCTGCCGCAGAGGCCTCACCGCCCCCATACTACTCCCACCGCTGGCCAGGCCATCCCTCCACTCACCCACACCCCCTGTTATTCTGCGGCGACGGCAGCCTCACACCGCAGCCGAACCAGTGAACGCTCGTACTCCTCTCCGCGTGGGCATCCACTGCCGCGTCTTGCCCGGCTCCACGTCGTCCCCTTCCTAGGCCTCGCCGTCGTCCACCGCCATGGTGCTCTCGGCGCAGCGTGGTCAATGTGGTCAACGACCGACTTCCATCGGAAGAGTACTGTACGTGGAGAGGCTGACAGCTCGGTCCACGACAGCCTCAAGGAAGTGCCTCCTTATTACGCGGAAAATAATTATTCCTCCACCTGACAACGGGGACCCACCGGACGGGCCACCTGTATTTTGCAAAAAAAATGTTTCCTCCTGACTACTGGGACCCAACGGACGGGCCACCGTATTTGCAAAAAAAACGTTCCCCCCGCTGTCAGCTCGGACCCACCGGAAGTGCCTCCTTATTACGCACAAAAAAATGAATACTCCCCCGGCTAGCTGGGACCCACCTTGGTGGGAGGCTAACTTGTGGGCCCACTAAGTTCTCGGGGATGAAGGGCTTTGTCAACTTAGTCAATATGAACGATTCTAGCTCCAGTGACCGTACGATGTCCATCCAACGGCCGTAGTGCTTCTTCAACCTCTGGTCTTCTTGCTCTAGCCGCCCAAAGCAGCGCCGGTCGTGCCGCATGCTCCTGCCTCCCGTGGCTGGCTGTGCTGCCGCAGAGGCCTCACCGCCCCCTACTATTCCCACCGCTGGCCAGGCCCTGCAGCGACGGCAGCCTCACACCGCAGCCAAACCAATGAACCCTCGTACTCCTCTCCGCGCAAGCTTCCACTGCCGCGTCTTCCCCGGCTCCGCATCGTCCCCTTCCTAGGCCTCACCATCGTCCACCGCCGTGGTGCTCTCCGCGCGGCGTGGTCAACATGGTCAAGGAACGACTTCCATCGGAAGAGTACTGTACGTGGAGAGGCTGACAGCTGGGTCCACGACGACAGCCCAGTTTTTTTGTGATTTGCCAAGCAAGTCGCTTTGTCAAGCCTGTTGGGCTGCAAATCTTTCAAGACGAGGAGAGCTTTCATTCGGCTAGCCGAGAAAATGGCCCATCAGTAATGAGAAATGGGTTGTACATTTTTAAAACACATCAAACCAGCAATTGGTTTAAAATATTTTTTTTTCATCTCAAGATTTTGAATTACATTAATTTTTATGTGTGGAGAATTTGTTGGATTTTATATTGATATACATTTATTTTTAAAATCAGTTTGAATGTGAGTCGAAATTTCGGGATTAAAAACAGTTCGGACCGCACCGAAATATGCAAAATTTCATATAATTTTTTAACCGTGGCCACAATATGGGAGGTAATGCTAACAAAAAGAATATGGGCTCCAAAAAAACCTTAAGAATTAGCAAATGGGCTGTAAATTATTAGAAATAATGGCAGATGGGCTGTATGCTGTTTTCCACAGATTTGAGGCTTTCCTATAAAAAGATTGACGCACAAGCACTGACTATTGGATGTCCATCCAACAGCCGTCGTGCTTCTTCAATCTCTGCTCTTCCTGCTCCAGCCGCTCAAACAACCGCCGGCGAGACTGCCTGCTCCCTCCTCCCCGCGGCCGGCTGTGCTGCCGCGCAGGCCTCACCACCCCACCGTACTCCCATCGCTGGCCTAGCCATCCCTCTACTCACCCACACCTGCTGTTATTCTCCGGCGACGGTATACGAACCAGTAAACCCTCATACAGTCGTACTCCCTTCCACGTGGGAAACAACTGCCGAGTCTTCCCTGCCTCCGTGTCGTACCCTTCCTAGGCCACACCGTCGTCCACCGCCGTGGTGCTCTCGGCGCGGCGTGGTCAATGTGGTCAACGACCGACTTACATCGGAAGAGTATTGTGCGTGGAGACGCTGACAGCTGGGTCCATGACCGCAGCAAGGAAGTGCCTCCTTATTACGTGCAAAATAATTATTCCTCCACCTGACAGCGGGGACCCACCGGACGGGCCACCGTATTTCGCGAAAAAAACGTTTCCCCCCTAACTGCTGGGACCCACCAGCTACACCTTCGCACGCAAGGAAGTGCGTTCGGGCAAAAAAACAAAACGATTCGCCCCCTTGACTGCTGGGACCCACCAGCTACATCTTCACACGCAAGGAAGTGTCTGACAGTCGAGACCCACCTGGTCGAAGCGTAGGTAGCGTTGTCATTCTGGTCGCGAACATGTACGTACATATATACTGGTGGATCTAGAGGCGTGCATGTGTCGTAGTAGAGGCGCGCACGTAGCATGTACACGTACGTACAACGGCCAGGGTGCAAGAAAGAAAATACGGCCACGTATGTGTACATACAGGCGGGGTCTCGAACGCCTACTCGCGCATAAGTATGGCGAGGGCTCTTTGACATGGCTGGGTCGGAACGGAGAAACAACGTCGT
Organism: Triticum urartu; assembly: GCF_056163025.1. NCBI lineage: Eukaryota > Viridiplantae > Streptophyta > Magnoliopsida > Poales > Poaceae > Triticum > Triticum urartu. Next base: position 579,468,219 of record NC_141873.1, read on the forward strand.
CATCGTGTTCATGGGGAGGCAACGGAATGCGTCGTGTTCATGGGGAGGCAATAGAATGCATCGTGTTCATCGGGAGGCAACGGAACGCGTGGGAGCCAACCGGCTGGGTCGAAACGGAATGCATGGTCGTGTTCATCGGGAGGTCTTGGACGGAACAGGCGATGGAAACGAGGCATGGCGTACCGCAGAACGGAGGAAACGGCCTTGTGTTCGACCGGCCATGCTCGAAACGGGATCCTGTTCATCGGGAGGGTTCTAGCGTACCGCAAAACGGACGAAACAGACCTCCTACGGTCGAAACGGGGGTCCTGTTGATCGTGAGGGGTGTGCCGTACCGCAAAACGGAGGAAACGGACCTCCTACGGTCGAAACGGGGGTCCTGTTGATTGGGAGGGGTGTGGCGTACTGCAAAACGGACGAAACGGACCTCCTACGGTCGAAACGGGGGTCCTGTTCATCGGGAAGGGTGTGGCGTACCGCAAAATGGGACTCCACGGGATACTGTTCATCTCCACCGTCGACCTCCTCTAGCCTCCACGGGCTCCTGTTAATCCAGCCTCCACTGCACGCTACTCCACCCGCTACTGTTCAACCACCCCTCCACCGTCTACTGTTCATCCAGCCCTCCACACCACGGGGTCCTGTTCATCCAGAGGCAACGCCACCGCTCATTGTTCATCCAACCCCCCCCCCCCCCACAACGCTCACTGTTCATCCAATTGATCGGCTTCAGTTAGCAGCAGTAGCGAAGGAATCGCTTGATCCGGTTCAGTTAACAACCATCGATCGATTGCTCGGGTTCAGTAACGCGTAGCCTGCAGTGCAATCGCTCGGGTTCAGTTAGAGCCCAACGCCTCGCTCGTGTTCAGTTAGAGCCAACGCCTCGCACACACGCGCATACATGTACGAGAGAAACGCGCATCGCTCGGCCCCCGACCTCCCACCGTAACCGGGAACTCCCCAAAAATTTCCTCGCCCTCGCTTCTACCACGGTTTTTTCCATCATGGACGGCCCAAAGAATGTCATGCAGCTGCGTCTCCGGCCCGCCCAGGATGAAAAGCCCATTTTCTGTCATGATTTTTTGTCATAGAAGTAGGAGCTCACCACATCTATGATGATACCGGGTTTTGTCACAATTATCGTCATAGAAGTGTCATATGTATGACAGAAAAAAAATTGTTCGGCCCAAAATGTCACGGATGTGTCTTTTTTTGTAGTAGCTCGTAGCCCTAAGCCAGGTAGTTGGGAGAAGTGTTCTATTCCCCATAGCCAACTAGTAGAGTTACAGACCCATGGGTTTCTCCCTCCTGCGTACATGGTCCCCGTCCGAGCCGGACTAGCCACTTATAATGGCGGGGAGCAAGCGAAAAGCTTTCCCAACCCATCCACGGGGGAGCGAGTATGCCTCGTCCCTTATTTATTAAGGGGAGTAGGATTTCCAATCCATCCATTCCTCCGTGGGCTCCTGGAGTTCTATGGCCTCCAGCTGCATAACTTTACTCCCGCCTCCATATTACACATCGTAGGCTACGTTGCCCTTTGTGAGCTGTTTCAGGGCTGCGAAGCTCATTTCGAGCTATGGCAGAGGCTATTCTGCCTCGTGCCCCATACACAGAAGGGGTCAATATTTCAAGTGGGCAGAGCCGAAATATGGCGCATCGCCAGGACCGGATACCTGTCCGGTGCTCCGAAGAAGACATCCGAAGACTGGCCTTCGGAGTGGTTTTATATGGAGGACGTTCCCCTCCCAGACCCTATTCGGTTGGGCCTTCCTGAGTTCAACAACGCCCCTTTGAAGAAACGTTGTAGCTGGCACCCTCGAAGCCCCTAGGAGGAAGATAACAGAGAAGTCCTTTACCTGATGAGCCGGATAAAGACACTGGCCGAATCAGGACTGAAAATAATCCAGGTTATGTCAATATGTATAATGCGGGGGGTGCAGCCACTTCAATATCGGGGACAACCCATGTGGCACTTCAATGGAGAAGACGATGCCACCCGCTGCGGCCGTAAAGGTCCAGACACCGCCGCCGCTCTGGCGAAAATACTGTCCGATTTATATAAGGGAGAGGAAGAGGAGTTCATCCGTATTAAGCCGCGGCATGGATTCTCCATGTACAACCCCCCAAACTAGGTGACCTGCTGCTTTTTACTCCAAACCTTCCCGCTTTCTTTGTCATAAATATTTACCTTGCTATTTCATAGCAGGAACTACGAAAAACTGTGAGGGAGATTTATAGCCCATCTCCACAGCCAGAGGACCCTGATCGGGCCCTCGATATTGGACTCGAAGAAGATCTGGAAATATTCGTGGAGCTCATCGACATGACGTTTTATCAGTTAAGCTGCGACGGTGCCATGGTGGCCATCACCGCCGATTATCCTGGACTGCTCCCTGCATCGCATGTAAGTAAAACCGGAGTCCCAACTTCCGAGAAGGACCCCCTTTTTCGCACTTCACCCACCACACACGTATGGTGTCTTGCAGGGAAGGCCCTCGGGACGCCATGCCGAACCCGCAGTGACTCACCAACAAGGGGCACCAAAACCGGGTAGGCTTAAAAGGAAGGCAGTCAGGACTGAGATGCCATCGCAGAGGTATGAAAAAGAACCCTGCTCCGTGGTTATTGTCTTTAAAATATAATAACGTCCATTGTTAAAACCAGGAAAAACGCTCGTCGGACCGTATCCGGAGAGCCTATCGGCCATGCCTCCACCAGCCGGGCTCCGGAGCCGTAGTTGGAGGCAGATGCTAACGTGGGGACAACGCCGGATATTCCTCCTACCGAGGACGCAGATAGGCTGTCCGCTACAAATTCTGAAGTGGAGAGTGCCATGAAGCACAGGCTTCGTCGAGCCGTACTCTGCGACCCCGGTTTTTCTGAAGAGGCGTTTGATGCCTTCACCTCAGGGGATGCGTACATCCGAGCTGCTCAAAATGGTCTTGCCAGAGCCACAGACCAGTATGTAAAGGATATACGGGTAAGAAAATCTGATAATTATATATACCAGTAGCCCCTGAGACTTGAAACAGTTGACACAACTGATTTAAGGATCATTATTTACATAGGTTCTTACTGAGAAGAATACCCAGTTGTCTCAAGAGCTGGAGGAGTGCAAAGCCCAGCCACGGGCCGTAGTTGCCAAAATGGAGGAGTCCAAGAAGGCCCCATCTGGTAACATTTGTTCCTATTGAAAAGAACAAGATATACTAGTTAATATTTGGATTGCATGCTAATCTAATCAATAGATTCTGCAGATGATCCCGAAGTGAATCCGGAGGAGCAACATGCTCAACGACAGCTGAAGGCTGGCAAGCGCGTGCTTACACAAGTTAGGCGGGAGAAAAACAATCTCCAAGATGCCAATACCCGGCTGGATGTTGAACTGAAAGATGTTCGGGCCCAGCTGGCTGACTCCGTAAAGGAGAATAAAAGCCTTCGACGCGGCATTTTCAGTAAGTGCTTGAGCGAACTTCTATAGAGTTCGGCGAAGAAACCAGCTAACAGAGCTATATCTATAGGTATGCTGATGGGCCGTCCCGGAGAGGAGATGCCCGGGTCTGTGGGAGATCTTCTGCCAAAGCTCTCACAACTGCACGAACAAGTTCGGCAGGTGATGCAGGACCTTGCCTAGGCCTTGTGGCCATCCGCCTCCCTGCCAGGAGGCATGGGGGAGCTTGTAGAGATACTCAAGGGAGCACGGTGGCGCTTCTGATTATGGAAGATATCTGCCTATCGACAAGGTGCAAGGGAAGCCTGGGCCATGGTGAAGACTCGATATACCAAGGCTGACCCGAACCATATGGCCGAGGTCGGACCTGTAGGGCCTGACGGGAAAGCGATCCCCGTCAGCTTGGTGTATGACCAGGTGAAATTAGCTGCAAAGTATTCCCAATAGGATTGTAGGCTAGACAACCTGTTGGACGATATAGAAGAAGAATTTAGTCAGCCTAAGTGACTGTGTACTTCGAGTGACATATATTGTCCCTAGTCGGATTATAAATCATTTGTCATGGCAGACCTTTTCGCTTCGACCTCCGGACCCGACAGTCTGGAGTGTATCCGAATACCCGCTCAGTTATGTAAAAACCGGGGTACGCGTGCAAACCAGGCGTAGGGGTCATAAGTGCTTGAACAGACAAGTACCCAACTAGTTATGTTATATTACATGGATAGTAAGAAACAACTTCCAGGGAGAATAGTTCTGTTAAGGGTTCCTTTCCCTGGGTACACATGCATTAATGTGCATGTCCGAACTGCGACAAGAGACGCAGAATATAAACATCTGGGGGTATGTATTCTAATAAGTAAAAAGCTCATCCTTTGTTCGCCGACCGAATATTCCCTTAAGAACGCTAGCTTCCAGCTTCACCCAGTCTGAGGTACACGTCCGGCTGACCCGGCAGTAACAATCGCAGAGGTGCTCCCCTTATGCCCTAGCCGAATTAACGGGAACGTAGGGCATAAACACAAGAGCCAGGCAACCCAGCTTGTGTCACATCCCTAGAAATCTTCTTGTAATTAGTGGCATTGCATCGATGCATCATTTTCTATTTCAATTAAACTTGAAATGGGGATGTTAAAACCCTAGCACTAAACGAAATACAACTAGGGTCAAATTAAATCTTTTCCATCTACCCAAAATGGCCTTCAGAAAAGTTCATCAATTTTGGAATGGGTGAAAACTTCTCCCAAAAATGATGCACACATTTCTAGGACATTTATGGATTTTCGAGTTAATTAATAAGTATTTGAATTTGGAGAATGAAACTATATAAATACTTTTAAATGTCCAAATAATCTTGAAAGCATTTGAGGGCTATGGGAAATAATTTCCCAAGTGCCACAAATATTTTGAGCATTTTACAAAGTGGTTTGGCATTTTCGCTAAATCAAAACCAATTGCAGAAAATAGAAAACATAAAGGAATAGAAAGAGAAGGGAGAGAAAGTTACCTAGACCTACCTACTGTGCCGGCCCAGCCCACCTCCACCTCCCCAGTCGTCTTCCTCCCTAGGCCAGTAGGTAGAGCGTGTGCTCGTCACGCGCGCACATGCGCCCGAGCCACCTCCTGCCTGGCTGCCTACGTCCTCGACGCCCTAGACGCCTCCATGCGTCGCCACGCACCCCCGGACCTCTGCACCTCTCCCCTCTCTTGCTGGACCTCCCCCCTCCTCTGCATCTTCACGCGGCGCCACCGAACGCTGTCGTCGCTGCCGCTTGCTGCTGCTGCGGCCACCGCTTCACCCTCGACCCCTCGCCGTGCCTGTGAGCCCCGTCTTGACGTCCCCGACCCCCTCGACGAGCCACGAGGCCCCGGACGCGCTGCAACGCCGCCACCGATGCTTTTTCCCCTCCTCGGCCGCTGGAGATCGACCTCGCCGCCCCGGTTAGCTCCGGCCTTCCCCGAGCTCGCCGTCTACACCGTTGCAACCGCCGTAAGCCTCTCCCTCGAACCCCCCTCTTTGTTGTCCCGTTTTCACGCCATAGCTCCTATCTCACTGACGACCGAAGCCCGCCACCGCCATGGACGTTGAGCCACGCGCTCCCGAGCTTCGCTTGCTCGCTCTAGTGGCACATACGTGCTCCTGGTGACCCCACGACGCTGTCTATGCCCTTGGTTGAGCTCCCCGTGCTCCGCCACGCTACGCCCGTGCAAACCCGTAGCTGCGCCGCCGCCAAAGCTCGTCGCCGGCGAGATTCCGGCCGCCCCGCGACCCCCTGTCTGGCCCATTGGATGCACCCGAGAAAGGGCTTCTCCCCGATGCTTTCTGCACGACAAACCGGGGCCCCTAGCGCTTTCCCGATGCATGTCCGCTGTGGCAAATGGTCGCCGGCGGCTGAACGCCAGCGGGCCGATGTGGCAACGTCGCTAACTGCTAATGACGGGGCTAACTAACCCCCTCTCTCACTGACTACTGGGCCCCACGCCCTTAACTAACACCAGTTTAATTTATGTTTAGTTTGATTTAATCACAGTGGCCCCATGCGTCGGCGTTGACCTCGCTGAATTGGCCATTGACTAGCCCCACCTGTCTGTGACCTAGGCAGCACTTGGTCACTAACTTGTGGACCCCACTGGTCAGATTTGACCCGGACCAGCCTTGTTGACTTGATGACATCATCTTGATGTCAGGCTGACGCAGTAAATACTTTCTGGAATTTTGAAATAAATCAGAAATGATTTATTATTTTCAGAAAATACCCAAAACTTCTAAAAATCATATTAAATCAACCGTAGCCCAGAATGAAATAAATTATATATGAAAAATGATTAGAAAAATATGAAGAATCTGTTTATGGAATTCTCATGCATGTTTGAACAACTTACAGCCACTATATATGACAATTTGAATTAATGGTATTTGGAATGCCTCATGTGGAGTCAAATTTGAATCTAGTGTTCAAACCAACTTCCTTTGAATCGTTGCTAGCTGCATTAGCTCAAATCACAACATATTGCCATGTCACATTCATGCATCATATTGTTGCATTGCATTGATTGTGTTTCCTATCTGTTGCCGGTGTTGTTCCCCCTCTGTTGGGGATATTACTGCTGGGCGTAAACCGGCCTATCTGGGCCAGGTCAACTTCATCAGTAGTTCAAGAGTGATAAAGCCCAAGAAGGCAGATGAGGGCCTAAGGCCGGTAGCCGGTTCAAGACTTGTAGCTATAAACCGGGATTTGTATATAAACTTGTAGTGTAAGTTAGGAATAAGGAGAGACCAACCCGGAATACGAATATCGACCGGTGTTGGGACTCTGTGAACCGACGGGTGTCACCCGTGTATATAAGGGGACAACCCGGCGACGGTTCAAAGATAGACAACAACTCAAGACATAGGCGAAGATTGTTTGCTCCCTAGTCATCGAAACCCCATCAATTCCATCACAACTAGACGTAGGCTTTTACCTTCATCGAAGGGGCCGAACTAGTATAAACTCTCTTGCGTCCCTGTGTCCGCTTTAACCCCTTCAAGCTAAACCGTCGCGATGGCTCCACGACTAAGTCCTTTCTCTAGGACATCTGCCGTGACAAAACCACGACAGTTGGCGCCCACTGTGGGGCTATCGCACGATGGTTTCCGGTTCTTGGAGGGCCTCTTTGAAGGGCTCGAGGGCTACGCTGTAGGCCGGATGACTAAGAGTCGTTGCGGCAAGTTCTACATCGACGACGCAGGCTGGGGCCCCGAGGCCGGCTCAATTGAGTACGGGTACCGGGTCCCATTTGGTGGCATTCACATTTTCATTGGCAAGATCGGTGAACCGGGCCCTGAGCCAGACATCTGCACTGACCTCGTCGAGACGGCTCAGCGTGCGCGATTCGCCCGGGTTAAACCGGCCATGAAGCGTGCCTTCGTGGAAGTCATCCATGGAGGAAGTTATGAGGATGGATCGGAATCTCGCGGCGATACCATCGTTTGTTCCGATGACAAGTCATCGACCGGAGAAACCGAATCTCTTTATCAGCTACAAGACGGCCGGATTGGGGGCTGCTCCAACGGCGACAGTATTCCGGACCCCTCTGATCTGCCAACCGGGTTGGAATATTCATGACTGGCACACAAGCAGCGCTTCATTCTTCGACCGCTGCGGCAACAACCTCCGATTCAGCAGCGGCGACGGCTGCCGGGGCAGGAGGCCCTGTGCGCCCGCCGGCTCAAGTTCTATCAGAGCTATTTGATGCATTGGCTATGCTTATGGCGGAGGCTAATCCGGCGGATCAGGGCGTTCACAACGCAGAGATTGCAAAAGTGAAGGAACAGATCACCCAGGCCAAGGCAGATCTGGCAGCTGAGGACACCAGGATGGCCATGGAGCGGGCCACTTTAGACGCACAAGCCTACAGGCTCATGTTGGACCAGAGTGCATCACAGGAAGTCATGAGGAGGAAGTACCGATCCCGTTTGCCTCCGGTTTTTGAGGCCAGAGACCTTTTCAACACTCCAGGAGTAGGAACCGGCAATCCGCTGGAGGGAAACCGGGCGGAAGCTCCCGAGACCGGTGCACCGGTTCAGCCTCGTCAGATGGACCCTCCTCGTCAAAACACCGTTATACCTCAGGCTGTTTTAACACCTCCGGGTCACTACTCCAACCCGATGGACAATCTCGTTGCCGCTGCTGCACGGCTGGAGGCCATTCCAATTGAAGGTGATTCGCTGCAGGCAGTAGAGACGCGATGGGTCAAGGAGCTTCTGAGGACAGCTTTGGTCCAACAGGAAGCATACTCATACAGCCGCGACCGGATCCACTCGACCCCCCGTCCGAGCCGGAGCTATAGCAGACATATGGATGAACCGGCAGTGTCGAGTAACGAACGACGTGGAGCATCCCGTGGCAACAACCCGACGGGTGGTGCTGATAACGCTCAGGAAGTGGTGAACTGGGCCCGAGCGCGCAGGGAGGCCGAGTTAGCCACACAGCATCAGGCTCGACAGCTCATGCCGGTTCATCCAACCATCTCGATCGAACCTGGTGTTACTTCTAGTTCTTTGGGGGTGCCTTGCCTTATCCCCGCTTTACGCAATGTGCGCCTACCCAAGGATTTCAAGGGCCCGCGCAAGGTGCCAAATTATACGGCGGATCAGCCTCCAGAGACATGGGTGGAGAGCTATGAGATGGCCATGGAGATGCTTGATGTGGATGACGCGGCGTGTGCGAAATACTTCATCATGATGCTTGAAGGAACGGCCCGTACTTGGTTAAAAAGCTTGCCGGCTAATTCTATTAGTTCATGGGCCCAATTACGAGCCCGGTTTATCAGCAATTTCAAGGATACATGTAAACAGCCTATGTCGATAGTGGACTTAGCTGCATGCGTCCAGGAGGAAGGAGAATCAACGACTCATTGTGTGCGCCGGGTTTCACAAGTGTTGCACTCATCAGACCGCATCAACGCTGACACCGCAGTATTAACCCTAGAAGGCAACTGCCGGTTTCGGCCCCTGAAGCTGAAGTTGGGACGGATGAAGCGTCATTGCACTGACATGGGGACCCTCATGGCCGCTTTGGTGAAATATGCTGATTCTGATAGTACCAAGGATCTCGAATCTGATGATGACAAGACAGGGAAGGGAAAGAGGAACATCAACTCCAAAGGTCAGCAGCATCACTGGGCAGGCAATGGTGGTGGAGGCAAGCGTAAAGCGGATGGTAACATGGACTTTGTGGCTAATACCAACGCACAGGACAATGGCCAGCGACGCAAGGGTAAACCAAAAAATCGTAATGGGGCACCCAACCCTAACCCAGACCGCCTAAACTATCTGCTAAGCCAGCCCTGTCCAAGACATGGGACGAAGGAGGCGCCAGCAAACCACCTTTGGAAGGATTGCGTGCAGGAGTTCAAGAATTCTAATAATTTCCGGTATGATCATGAATCTGGCGGTGGCTCAGGATCCGGGCCGGGTTACGGTGGAGGAAGTTCCGGTTCAGGATTTAATGGTAATCCGGGCGGACATAATGGTCAAAATAGTCAGAACAAATAGGGTGGTTACAACCAACAGCAGCAACAATCAGGTTACCAGAGCAACCCAAAGCAGTTGAGTAGTGGGCAGTACCATGTCTTCACCACTAGCTTGGACAAGCGAGACCGGAAGGTTCAGAGGCATACCCCGTTATCTACGTTGGTCTGAACAGCCAATCATATGGAGCAGAGAGGATCACCCTCCCAGGTCGATAATCCGGGTCAGTTGGCTCTGGTGGTGGCGCCTCAGGTGGGAGGTTACAAATTAACCAAGGTGCTCATGGATGGAGGTAGCAGCATTAATATCTTGTACTATGAGACCTTCCGTCGTATGGGATTAACAGATAAAAATCTTAAACCGTCTAATACGGTGTTCCACGGTGTAGTACCTGGCAGATCAGCATATCCTGTTGGTAAGATAGCTCTGGAAGTGGCCTTTGGGGATGATCATGATTCCAGGTCGGAGACATTGATGTTTGAAGTGGTGAAAATCCAAAGTCCATATCATGCCCTATTTGGGTGACCAGCCTACGCCAAGTTTATGGCACGGCCCTGTTATGTGTATTTGCAGCTCAAGATGCCGGGTCACAAGGGGACAATAACGGTTCACGGAAGCCGCAAAATCGCTTTGGAGTGCGAGGAAGGTGATGCGGCCTATGCAGAGTCGGTTTGTGCCACCGAGGAGCTGAAGTATTATAAGGACAATGTTGATCCGGCGGACATGACTCCATTAAAGAAGCCAACTACGGAGCATGATCCGGACCTGAAGTTCAAATCGGCAGCAGAAACTAAGCTTGTTGACTTTGTACCTGGCGATTCGTCCAAGCAGTTCAGCATCAACGCTAATTTGGATCCGAAATAGGAAAGCGCGCTCATCGAGTTCATCCGTGAGAATCGGGACATTTTTGCATGGAAGCCCTCTGACATGCTAGGTGTACCGAGGCAACTCGCTGAGCACACCCTTAATGTGGATCCTAAATACAAACCGGTGAAACAGTTCCTCCGCCGATTTAACGAAGAAAGACGCAAGGCAATTGGAGAAGAGGTAGCCAGGCTCTTAGCAGCTGGTTTTATTGTTGAAGTTTTTCACCCTGAGTGGCTTGCCAATCCAGTGCTGGTCCTTAAGAAAAACGGCACCTGGCGCATGTGTGTGGATTACACAGATCTTAATAAAGCTTGTCCAGCAGATCCTTTTGCCCTCCCTCGTATTGATCAAATTATTGATGCTACGGCGGGTTGTGAGCGTTTAAGTTTTTTGGATGCATATTCTGGATATCATCAGATCAAAATGGCAGTTAAGGACCAGGAGAAAACGGCATTCATAACTCCCTTTGGAGCCTTCTGCTATGTGTCTATGCCCTTTGGGCTCAAGAGTGCCCAGGCAACTTATCAACGTTGTGTGCAAAATTGTCTACACAAACAGATTGGCCGTAATGTACACGCCTACGTGGATGATATCGTGGTTAAATCCAGGGAGAAGGAGACTCTGATTGGTGATTTAAAGGAAACTTTTGATAACCTGAGGACATACAAGATGATGCTTAATCCGGACAAATGCGTCTTTGGTGTACCGGCGGGCAAGTTATTAGGCTTCCTGGTGTCCAATAGGGGAATTGAGGCTAATCCGGAGAAGATCACAACCATCACCTCCCTGGCTAAATCGAAGTGTATCAATGATGTTCAACGCCTGGCAGGCCGGATTGCCGCGTTAAGCCGGTTTATCAGTCGTCTTGGTGAGAAGGCAATCCCGTTGTATCAGATGTTGAAGAAGACGGATCAGTTTGTCTGGAGTTCTGCTGCTGATGAAGCATTTGAGGACTTAAAGCGGCAATTGGCCAATCCGCCTGTGCTCGCCGCTCCCATTGACAAGGAGCCGTTACTGCTATATGTTGCTGCTAATGCTCGGGCGGTCAGCGTGGCTATTGTGGTGGAGCGAAAGGAGGCAGGTAAGGAGCATCCAGTTCAACGTCCGGTCTATTATATCAGCGAGGTGCTCATTGAGTCCAAGCAAAGGTATCCGCATTGGCAGAAGCTGGTGTATGGAGTTTTTATGGCAAGCCAGAAGCTTAAACAATACTTTCAAGGGCATCCAATTACGGTGGTCAGTTCTGCTCCTTTGGGGGATATCATCCAGAACCTGGAAGCAACTGGCCGGATTGCCAAGTGGGCTGTAGAGCTTGGGCCGCACGATTTGAAGTATGTGCCTCGGACGGCGATTAAGTCTCAAGCACTGGTTGATTTTATCAATGATTGGACGGAAATGCAAGCACCTGAGGAAAAGCCGGATCACACATATTGGACCATCCATTTTGACGGATCCAGGCAATTGGAAGGTTCGGGGGCTGGAGTCGTATTAACTTCCCCACGAGGTGATAAGTTTTGTTATGTTCTCCGCTTAATGTTCCCTTGTACTAACAATGTAGCTGAGTATGAAGCCTTTCTCCATGGTCTCCGGATGGCTAAGGAGATGAATCTAGGTCGAGTTAAGTGCTTCGGTGACTCGGACCTCGTGGCTCAGCAAGTGTCTGGCACTTGGGACTCCAAGGATCCACTCATGGCAGCATATCGTCGTGAGGTGGATATTGTTGCAGGTCATTTCAAAGGCTATCAGGTGGACCACGTGGACCGGCGGAAAAATGAAGTGGCGGACGCTTTAAGCCGGCTGGGCTCTCAGCGCAAACCGGTTCCGCCCAATGTTTTTCTGGATGTGCTACACAACCCGTCGGTCAAGATCTGTGGTGAAGCGGATTTGGCTATTCCTGATCCGGAGGCTCAATTGGTGGCAGCTCTTCATGTTATTCCGGATTGGACGCTTCCCTACCTGGCGTACAAGAACCGGGGCGAGTTACCAGAGGATGAGACTTTGGCTAGACAGATAATCCGGCGATCTAGGTCCATGACTATTATCAACGGCGAGTTGCATCATTGCAGTGTGTCAGGAGCATTTCAACGCTGCGTGTCTCCTGAAGAAGGCCGTGAAATTTTGCGTGAGATCCACGCAGGAGATTGTGGTCACCACGCCGGTTCAAAATATCTGGTGGCTAAAGCGTTTCGCCATGGCTTCTATTGGTTAACTGCTCATGCTGATGCAGAGGATCTGGTCAGACGATGTGATGGTTGCCAAAAGATCTCAAGACGTGCTCATGTACCAGCTCAAGAATTGAGAATGATTCCAATTACTTGGCCGTTTGCAACTTGGGGGCTGGATATGGTTGGGCCTTTCAAAAGGTCCAAAGATAAGAAGACCCACCTCCTGGTGGCGGTTGACAAGTTTACAAAGTGGGTGGAGGCATAACATGTTAGCAAGTGTGATGCGGCCACGGAGGTTCAGTTCATTAAAAAAGTGATTTTCCAGTTTGGCTTTCCACACAGTGTCATCACTGATAATGGTACCAATTTGTCCAAAGGTGCCATGAAGGAGTTCTGCGAACGGGAGCACATCCGGCTCGACGTTTCATCAGTGGCACACCCACAGTCCAATGGTCAAGCAGAAAGAGCTAATCAAGAGATCTTGAGAGGCATCAAGCCCTGGCTCATGGTTCTTTTGCAGAGAATGCTGGGTTGTTGGGTAGAAGAATTACCATCTGTGTTATGGAGCATCAATACAACACCCAGCAGGTCAACAGGATACACACCATTCTTCATGGTTTATGGAGCGGAGGCGGTTCTCCCCAGTGATATCCGTCATGATTCACCTCGTGTGACGGCTTATATTGAAGCGGACAATGAGACAGCACGGCAAGATGCTTTGGACTGGTTGGATGAAGAGCGTGACATAGCAGCCGCTCGATTGGCGATTTACCAACAGGATCTTCGTCGTTATCACAGTCGCCGAGTCAGAACCAGAACCTTCCAGGAAAGAGATTTGGTGCTTCGGCTCATCCAAGATCAGACTGATATGCATAAGTTATCCCCACCTTGGGAGGGGCCTTTCGTGGTCAGCAAGAATCTGCACAACGGGTCATACTATCTGATCGATATTCGAGAGCATAAGGACTCACGTACATCAGAGGAGGAGACCAACAGGCCGTGGAACATAGCTCATCTTCGGCCTTATTATACCTGAGCCATTGGTTCTATTTATGTACATATTACAACGATGTATATATTATGATTAAATATAATAAACCGGAACCTCAGCTAAAGCGGGATGTTCGACGTGATTTTGTATCAAAGAAGAGAGGTTATTTAGTTTTGGTAGTATTAAAAAAATCATGGATGGCGTGGTTAACTTTTTTTTATTGTAGAAGATCTTTCTTAAGTGCAGGATACAAAGAAGAATATATGTGCATACAAGGGACTGGAGCATGCATGCATGCATGCCTATCTTTATACGTGGTGCATGGCAAAAGCAAAAGGAATGCCTACGTACGACAAGCATGCATTGAAGACCAGGTATAGCAGCAACGTGCACCTCTTTGCCTGTACGCGGCGGTCGCCACGACCGGCACGTACAGCTACGTACAAATGCCCGTATGCTGGCCGGCAAGCGCGCGTACATACTTGAATAGTCGTATAATCAACAAAAAGAATGAAATGGTGAGCCTTCTAGACGGTCAGTGAGTCACACGTTTGGCAATCGAATCGGTCCACCTGCCGGCCACTTGGGTAGGAAATTTTGTACCTTGTTTTGCAGGAGTGGGCGTCAAGAAGATCAGCCGATGGATAAACATACGAAGCAAGATCAACACGTTGCCGTCTATATCCCTTCCAAGGAAATCGGCAACGGCCGAACGGCTGCTGCGCGTCACGCAGCGCCTACCCCCTCCTGCCTATAAATACACTCACGCTGGGCCAGAGATGAGGAGGCACACATCCATCCACCACGCAGCACTTCCTTCATCCATCACGCTGAAACGCAGAAGCACCCGGAGGCTAGCAAGAGAGAAGATCTGAAGCCCGGCGAGACGCAAGAAGCTCTCTCACGCGGCGCCGGATTGCCGGCCGGACAAAGGACACAGGCATCGACGCCGGCGTATACGGAGAGGAGGAAGCCGGCGTACGCCCATCTGCGAGCAAGGAACCTCGGCGGCAACAACATGAACGCTCGACTCACGTTCCAGGAAGGTAGTACTTTGATCTAACTTACCACTTCTTTTCTTGCTCCCCATATATAGAATGCATATACGGGGGAACTACACAAACGATGCTGAACTGCCGAAGAGGAGGTTGCCTTGATCGGATCGGGCCGCCGCCCGAGATAGAGCCACCGGCGCAGTGGAAAACGATGACATGGAGGTCGACAACACCGGGGTCTCCATCACCGCTCACTCCACTTCAACACGATGGTGCCGCGGGACACGACGACATGGAGCATGCCACGATGCCGCCCACTGTCGATGTCGTCAAGCCGGCCACATGGAGGTCGGCGGCGCGGAGATCGCCACCACCACTCGCGCCCACTTCATCACGATAGTGTCACGAAAGATGACGACGGGGAGCACGCCACGACGTCGCCCACCAACGACGTTGTCGAGCTGGTGCCATGCACATTGATGGCATAGAGCTCGACGGAAGGATGCCTTTCGAGACGGAGATCGAGAGTTCGTCGGCACGCCCTTCGCCCATTTCATCACACACCGGTCATCAACCTTAGCATGGAGGACGACGCGTCGCCGGAGCTCATCTTCACCAAGCCCGCGCTATGGACGCTGACGCCACCGAGGTCGATGTCACGGAGGTCGACGCTACGGTGGCCACCCCACTCATCACCGCTCGATGAGGACGATGCGTCGCCGGAGCTCATCTTCACCAAGCCCGCGCTATGGATGCTGACGCCATCGAGGTCGGTGTTACGGAGGTCGACGCCACTGTGGTTGCCCCCACTCATCACCGCTCGATGAGGACGACGCGTTGCCGGAGCTCATCTTCACCAAGCCCGCGCTATGGATGCTGACGCCACCGAGGTCGGTGTCACGGAGGTCGACGCCACGGTGGCCACCCCACTCATCACCGCTCGATGAGGACGACGCGTCGCCGGAGCTCATCTTCACCAAGCCCGCGCTATGGACGCTGACGCCATCAAGGTCGGTGTCACGGAGGTCGACGCCACTGTGGTTGCCCCCACTCATCACCGCTCGATGAGGACGACGCGTCGCTGGAGCTCATCTTCACCAAGCCCGTGCTATGGGCGCTGACACCATCGAGGTTGTTGTCACGGAGGTCGACGCCACGGTGGTCACCCCCACTCATCACCGCTCGATGAGGACGACATGTGGCCAGAGTTCATCTTCACCATGCATGCCCGCGCCAAGGTGGCCGCCCCCACTCATCACTGCTCGACGAGGATGCCGGTTAGCCAGTCATGGTGCTCCCCACTGGATTCTTCACCAAGCCAGCTCTATGGAGGCCAACGGCACACAAGTCACCATCACCACTCACGTCCACCTTGTCTGGACGGTGTGGTCGACAGAGAGTTCGCCGAGACGCCGCCTACCGCTGACGCCGCCAAACCGGTGCCATGGAGGTGAACGCCATGGAGATCGCCATCATCACTCGCGACCGCTTCGTCGCGACGGTACCGTGGAGGACGATGACACGGAGCGTGCCGAGACGCCGCCACGGTCAATGTCGTCAAGCTTGAATTATGGAGGTCGATGGCACGGAGGTCACCATCACCGCTTGAGTCCACTTCACCGTGATGGTATCGTAGAAGACGACGACACTATGCTCAATATTGCACGAGATGATGAATACTTCATCGCGTCGGAGAGATGCCATTCGAGACCTCGACGCCGCGAAGATCACCGTCACACACACTTCGCCCACTTCATCGAGCCGGTGATATGGAGTACGAAGCCACAAAGCCGTCCGGGACGCCGCCTGCCAATGATTTCGTCAAGTCGGCGCCAATCACAAGGAGCTCCTCCACCACCCCGCTTCGGCACCGGCGTCGTGCCTCTCCTTCACCATGCCCGGACTCAATGGTGCCTTGGTGATGTTGTCACCAGAGCCTAACCGAACATCGCGGCGTGGTCTACACATGAAGAATAGCCTCTAGTATATACCCGTGTGCGTACAAGGCCATGTTCAAGACGGGAAGACAGGCGGCCGGATGGCTCATCACCGCGTGCAGTGACTGGCGCGACATCCGAGCTATCACTACGCTAGCTCTCCTCTCTTTGTCGTTGAAGCCAATTACACGTGCTCCATAGTACAGAGGAATGAAGCAAGGAATACAGGCGCAATCAACAGACATAGCATGTGCACATGCATGAGCCATGCACGTATCTTCTAGCTGGCTGATGGCGAGAAGGTTGCCACCCGAAGACGACACCGACGATGCTTGTCAGCATACCGATCTACTTCATCATGCTCGGTGTCGCCGAAGATGGAGACACGCAGCTCCCCACCTTCTGCTTGTTGTCCACTCCGCCTCACTGCACACTTTGAAGATGAAGATGTAGAGCACGGCGCTCGGCCGCGAAGCGAAGGCCGGGGTCCCACACCATGATGCCACGAGGAAGATGGCCTCCTACCCCCGTGTCGCTGCTACCCGCGCCACACTCATTCGGAGGTCGGAGCCGAGCAAGTTGGCGCCGCCCGAGGACAAGGCGCGGCTGCAGGGCGACGCGACTTCATCAACAATACCGCTCCTCTACGATCTCGTGAGACGATGCCTTGACTACGCCGACTGCCGTGGACTCGGCGTCTGGCCGGGACAAGGTGTCGACCACTCAGGTCATGCTGGCGCGAGCAACGCGACGGTCATACACCGACGCCAGTCTCCATCGACAATTACTCCCGCAGGGTGTAGACCCTTGTACACCCCGAGAAGCTACTGGTCGTCGAGAAGTCCGAGCCGAGCGTGATCCATGCTACCCCAACAACAACTCCTCCAACGCCGCCAAGACCGACGAGGCACGACGGCGAGGGCGAGCGTGGCCATCGCAAAGGCTACGCTACACGCGGCGCGTGTACCGACGAGGACACGGGCTCTGCCGCCGCCCACACACACACATCACCATCATCGTGCATGGAGAACGCGAAGCGAAGACGACGAAGACGACCACACAGCTCAATTGGAGGTATCTCGCGGAGCAACCCGAGGGAGTAATTAACCGGGAGTCTTCCGAGGCCCCGGGAACCAGGAGATCACACAATCGCCACAGCCAGCTTGGCCGTGCTAGTAGGCCACGGAGCGCACCTTTTTTTATGGGATATTGTAATTTTATTTCTCCAATGAGATTAATGAAATACATGTTCCCGTATCTCTTTTTCTTTGTGTACTACAGTACACTGGCACGCCCGCATACGCAATTTTCTTTCCCCGGCGTCTGAGAGAAACACACTCCCTTCTTCCCTTCTCCCCGGAGTTTTAGATGTTTTTCTCGTGTCAAACACGGGGTATCTGTTCTTTTACATAATGGGTGGTTACACGGAGTTGTTCTAAAGCGGCCTCCGGTTTACCCCTTGAGTTCGCTTTTTAAAAAGCATCATGTTATATCACTTGGAGGTTTGGTCGTGTCCGAACCAATACCATACCTCTTGATAGGCGAGAGCCACCAAATCACTTGGGGACTTGGTCACGTCTGAACCAGTCATGCCTCTTGATCGGCCTAAGGCCACAGAATCACTTGGGGGCTTGGTCGAACCCGAACCATTGCCATGCCACTTGGTCGGCATAAATGCCATGGTTTCATTTGGGGACCTGGCTGACTAGAACCATAGTTACACCTAACGGGAGCTTGGTCGTGTTCGGCCATGGTAACGCCATTTGATCAGCTCAAATAAACCTTTTTTGCAAACAGTTTTGTCATTGCTTTTGCTTCGCACTTTTCTTTGCAAGATACTTTTTTTCTTTTTTATTGCGTTTGTTTTAAACCGACAAAGTTTTCAACCAATCAATTGATGGAACACAGTTCACGTCAATCCGGAGACCATTTGCCCGGTTTGATCCTTGTTGTTAACTTCCTCTTATGGAGTAACACGGTGTTTATTATAACCCGGCACGGTGTACATGGTAAACCAGCGTCATATATATACAGGAGCTGTTATCTCCTCCAATTGTGTGGGTTTGCAAAACTCCGCTTCAAGATTGGCCAAGCCAACTTCACGCTCAACGATGGCAGGTATTATGTATCTCAAAAATTTGGTCATATACTTAAATTTTTTTTTGGATGTTTTGACTTCATATATGCAGACATCATATTCCGCCTGACGGTACAACCGCGGTGGCACTTGAAGAGTTTCTTATTGCAGAAAGTGCTTTGGAAAGTTCATCACCATAGGAAGAACAAATTATGCACGAAGGCATATCAACATCAAAAGTATCAGCTAGCCTATTACAAGGCAACACGGTGCCTATAATAATATCATTGTTTTTCGCAAAGGAGAGGCATTTTTAAAACCGGCTTCCGGTTCAAGCTTGGTCACCAGCCTGGCCTGATGGTTGTGGGTCATCCTGCGCCGCTTCAGCCTCTGTTTCGCTACCCAGTGGCTGGAAATCAACAGTTGTCCAGTCGATTCCCATTAATGCTTGAAAAACAACTTCATCATGGATCAGCAATGACGGGTCAATATCAGGAGCGTAAGTATGCTTACGGATTGGAGGGATCAGATTTTCCGATTCATGGATTGGTGCAGCTATTCGCTTGTTCTGATTGTCATATTGGGCTTGATAATGAGACAAGTCTGCTTCTTCAGCCAATTAACAAGCTAGCAGACGTACCTCCCGGTTTATTGCTCGCAGATCCGCTTCACCAAACTCTGACCCGTCTTCCTTCAAGCTGGGATAGCCCTGAGCCGCTTCAATAGGATCAAAATCCGGCACCCAGGCTTTTGCCCGGATTAAGGCATTGATCGCACCGGTTCGAGCAGCAGATTTCTTCAGCTCTTCAACCCAGGCAGGAAGCACCGACAGTTTCATCAGAGTGTCTTGAATCAAAGTGGGCGCCGGTTTGTTATGGGATGCGGTACAGATGATCTGCTGGGCACCAGTATACAATTGTTCAACCAATGTATAGGCGGCTTTCAGTTTCTTCCGCAGATCTGACCCCAAGTGACCAATGTGTGTCCCTGAAATACCATAAAGAGTTAATAAACCAGCAATTCTGTAAGAAGGCAGAGCCAATTCAGAAGTCAAACTGGCTTACCAAAGATAGCAGTAGTCATGGCATGCACGTGCCGCTTTATGCTGGTCAGTTCATCCGCCACTGGTTTTAGTGTAGCCTCGGCATCCTCTGCTCGTTTGATTAAAGCGTACTTTTCAGTGGCCCAATCCGCCCGCTTCTTCTTGAAGCTCTCCTTAAGCTGTTCCATGGCGCTTAAAGCGTTGGCTAATTCCTCTTTTGCTTTGGAGGTTTCAGCTTGTTGGGTTTTCAGATTTTCTTGGAGATCGGCGACTTGGCTTTCTTTCGTCTTCAGCTCCGCCTGCATGCAGACAGTTATATGCTTCAACAAAACGGTACAAGGATTGAAGTACCAACCACATAACAAGTTATGCACTTAGCACTTGGGGGCTAATGCATATTCGATCTTCATCTTTCAATTGCTTACAAAGTCCCAAGATCAATACAAGTATTCAACTTGGCACTTGGGGGCTAATGGCTATTTGCTCGTATATATATTTTGATGCGGCAATTTCAATTACTTAAAGTACCAGTTTAACTACGCTAAGTTGAACCGGCCCTTGCGGGCTACATCGGCGAATTTCAAAACATTAAGATTTATATTAGTAAGTCCCGGTTTGAAAGAAGATTACATACCGGCCCTTGGGGGCTAGGAGAGTCAGCAAGTATTGAAGCATACAAGCAGGAAAGAGCATATGGAAGTTACCTCGTATTTATCCTTCATCATATTAACCAGACTGGCTTCATAGTCACGGCTGTTATACAGCCGGTTCAGGTAGCCGGAATGGATATCTTGGGCGTTCAGAGTAGCGTAAGTTGCCAGATCAGCATTCCACTTGCCTTTACCAAAGGCAGCAAATTCTTCCTTGGCAGAATGTTTGGACAAAGCAACAGGATTGCTCGGCTCGGTATGGCCAGTGCCAGTAATGACAACCTCATCATCCTGAGTATCGCCGGTTTGCACTGGAGTTGTTGGCTTGTCAGTAGGTTTTGCTGGACCGGTGGATCTCTCAATCCGGATGGAGCCTGTGGGCTGATTGACAGGACCTGAGGCATCAGAAGGTCTCTCTTCAGCAATAAGATTGTCGTCTTGCTGCGGTGGATCGTTGGGTATATCCTCAGGAATAGCCGCTTCAAGATCGCATGTCTTGCCTGGCTCAAGAACGGCATCTTCTTCGGCCGCTTTGTCCAGGCGGGCCTTCTTGCTTGGCCTAGGTTTGGCCCTGAAAAGAATAACAAAATCAAATACAACATATGTTCTAAGGCGATGTGCTACAAATATCATAATAAGTATAGCTTACCCAAGCACCGTTTTGAGCGGTGGCAGCTGAGTAGCCGATGACTCGCCAGAAGATGAGTGGGAAGTAACCTGGTAATCGGAGTCAGATGGATTAAGAGGTTGACGAAAGCAGCCCGCTTTAGGACAATCACTGACAAGCAAATTAGAGACCTCTGAACGGCGTTTCCGAACCGGACTGTTTGGTAAACCAGCGGAGGTAACTACCTGGCCGCTGTGCCGGGTTGTGCGACGAGCTTCGTGCTGTTGGGTCTTCATAAGAAATTTGGGATCCAAATAAGCAAGAGGATGAGAAAATTTAACTTTCTGGTTTGCCTGACGGATTTTTAGCGAAGGCAAAGGTTCTGAATCAGAAGAGAGAATAATTACCTCTGCAGCATCAGCGTGGCTGGCTTCGGCATCATCCTGAGAAATATCATCATCAATAAGACGCACGAAAAATAAGCCAAGTGAGTCAAGCTCTACCTCAAGGTCCGGATTATCCACATCATCATCAGGGGCCGGATTAGAAGATGCAGTAGTTCTTTTCCTGTGGGCAGTCTTCTTTATAGCTTTAGTCTTTTGCCGGGTTTCTCTTTCCGGTTTGTCTGGTTTTTCTGGTTTCTCCTGCGGCAATTTCTTGCTCCAAAACGGGTCATTGCCCCAATTACACAGACACTGATATTAAACAATGACCAGATATATCAATAATAGATTCAGCAAAAGGAAAAAATCAAGGTCTTACAGCTGGCGGTTTGTTGGTGGCACAGAAGGGAAGCAGGCCATTTTTAGCACAGATATGTTCCGGTTCATTCAGTATCTTATTCACAGCCTCTGTGATTTCTTCGTCGGTGAGCTGGATTTTGGAATGTCGCAGTGGGTCATCAACACTGCCAGTATACTCGCACATCAAACCGGAGCGCTGACTAAGGGGCAGTATGCTCCATGATATCCAACAGCGAGCGAGATCAACCCCTGTTAAACCGTTGGCCATAAAGGCTCTGAGCTTCGACAGTTGAGGAGCATATTTGCTTCTCTCCTGGGCAGTCAATCTTTGCGGAAAAGGGTGTGTATTGCTGAGCCGCTCCGGACGAAAGCCAGGCAAGGGATTCTCACCAGCAGGGGAGGTGTCTTTGCAATAGAACCATGTCTGATTCCACTCTTTGGGGTGGCTGTGCAGTTTGGCGTGAGGGTATGTGACCTCTTTCCTTTTCTGGATCGCCACGCCACCCAACTCCGTATTGGAGCCGTCAGTAAACTCAGTACGGCGGTTTAGGTGGAAAAGGTCTCTGAACAATTCCACTGTGGGCTCCTCTTGAAAGAACGCCTCACAAAGCACTTGGAAGTGACACATATTTGTAACAGAATTGGGGCCAGTGTCTTGTGGATGGAGTTGGAAATCGGCCAAAACATCCCGGTAAAATTTAGAACCGGGCGTCTTAAAGCCCCGAGCTAAGTGATCTACGAAAACAACAACCTCTCCTTCTTGAGGAGTGGGAGGGCATTCTTTGCCAGGAGCCCTCCAATGGATGGTATCTTTGCTGCCTAAAGCGCCGATCAGGACTAGATCGTCCAGCTGAGCCTCTGTGACGCGAGAAGGAACCCAATTGCACTCATATACTTGCTTGGCCATGATGGAATCTACAAGGTAGAAGATCCCGGTTCAAAAATGCATTGGATCAAGGTACATTGGTATGTGCAATGTTAAACCGGAGACAGATCTATCTGAACCGGAGTTTTATGAAGCAACAACATCTGGCGGTTCAACAAGGGGACTAATGGTATATACCGGTTTGGCAATTTTTTTCTACAAGGTTAAACCGCCTGGTTTGAACATTGAAGTAGATGAGTAAGTTTATAGAAACAGATTTCGTAAGATTTCTCTACAGCGATGGATCTGAAGCAAGTTCAGAAAAAAGATAAATATTCAGAGGTCCAAAAGGAGCAGTACCGAATCAATGAGCAAGACGTACATACAGATCTATGGTTTTGAGATGTGTAAGTGAAGGCGAAGGGTAAACAGCTACCATTGCACAGAGTAAAGATTTGCGGAGTCATCTAAAGATCAATCGTATGAGCAAGAGGCAGACGATGAACACTGAAGAACTATGAAACCCTAGGTCAGATCTGCGGGGGAAAGGATAGAAGATTTACCGGAGCTGAGGAAGACGCGGAAGGTTGCCGCGATGCTCTGGTGCGCTCAGGTTGATGCAGCGGCCAAGGTTGAGGCAGAGGTCGACGGCGGCGGCGGAGCTCCGAGGCTGGCGACGCGAGGAAGACGAAGAAGAAAGGAACGAAGGGGAGAAAAGAAATGACCCTTTGGTCCTATTTATAAGGCGAAAGAACATGTGTCAGGCGCGACAATCAAGGGGCCACGAAACGGAGCTGTCGCCTCGATTTCCGCAGATATATTAAACAAAGAAGCATAATGGATAGCTTTGTTATGACAGGTGACGTCACTCCGGTTTACAGCAATCAGAGAAGACGTCATCATGGCGGTTTACCAATTTATGAGAAGATGTTGAAGATGAAGCTTTTGTTAAAGGATTGACATGAACCCGTTCAAATCAATTTGGGGCCTAATGTTGGGGATATTACTGCTGGGCGTAAACCGGCCTATTTGGGCCGGGTCAACTTCATCAGTAGTTCAAGAGTGATAAAGCCCAAGAAGGCAGATGAGGGCCTAAGGCCCGTAGCCGGTTCAAGACTTGTAGCTATAAACCGGGATTTGTATATAAACTTGTATTGTAAGTTAGGAATAAAGAGAGACCAACCCGGAATACGAATATCGACCGGTGTTGGGACTCTGTGAACCGACGGGTGTCACCCGTGTATATAAGGGGACAACCCGGCGGCGGTTCAAAGATAGACAACAACTCGAGACATAGGCGAAGCTTGTTTGCTCCCTAGTCATCGAAACCCCATCAATTCCATCACAACTAGACATAGGCTTTTACCTTCATCGAAGGGGCCGAACTAGTATAAACTCTCTTGCGTCCCTGTGTCCGCTTTAACCCCTTCAAGCTAACCCGTCACGATGGATCCATGACTAAGTCCTTTCTCTAGGACATCTGCCATGACAAAACCACGACACCCTCGGTAGACGTTGTTCCGACGTTGTGATCATTGACACTGATGAAGACTCAATGCTATCTACAGAAGTGCCAGGCAAGCAAAACCCCGTTGTTCATTTCAATACAATCCCACTCTCTCGCTCCTGCTCTCTTTTACTGCATTAGGACAACAACGATTCAATTGTTACATGCTGCGGTAGTTGAACCCCTTTCCTCTGCATGACCTGTCATTGCCACAGTAAATAGATGAAACCCACTAGCATGAGTAGGAGTTGTTTGAGCCCTGACATGGCTACTCATTCATGCTTGTTCGTCATGCCTGCTACTGCTTAGAGTTGAGTCAGGTCTGATTCATCGGGGATGAATTGGAATGGCGATGAACATGTCCTACTGTGTGTGAGCTAAGTGTGTGAACACGATTTGGTAAAGGTAGCGGTGAGTGGCCATGTAGGAGTACATGGTGGGTTGTCTCATTGAAACCGTCCTCAGGAACTGAGTTCTGTGTTTGTGATCCATGAACAACTACTACCACTCATTGGGATCCTTAATTGACCCTCTCGACTTATTAACTACCCTAGTCCTCTGTCCAGGAGTTGCAACTAGTTTCTGGTGTTTATAGGATATGTGTTGGCGGCCGTGCATAGTGCTGACCCTAGGGGTGGGCTATGATGCGGTAGATACACCATGGCACAGTATACCGGGCGCCCGTTTGGTGTCTCGGGAACCCTGCACACATCGTTTGGGGCTGTGAGTGAAACTCTGGCTGGATCTCCTCGCGGATGGAACCCGAATAGGCGATAAACCTGGACTAGAGACTTGTGTGCTTAGTTAGGTCGTGGCCGACACCCTCGCCAGGCTTCCACTTGAAGGTTGCCGAGATACATGACGTGTATATGGTGATAAGCGGTGAGAGCGTGTGTGAAGAAGTACACCCCTGCAGGGTTATCATTATCTATTCGAATATCCAGATTCCTCGAATATGGAAACTTGGACCCCTTGCATAGTTCATAGACAAGTGAAAGTGGATACTCTAAAACTCAGAAGATAAGCGTGAGTGCTATGGATGGCCTTCTCCTAGGGAGACGGGATCGGATCCATAGTAGTGTATTGATATGGTGAATATGTGGACTCATGTGCGCCACCTCAAAAGAGTTGCTTGTAGTCGTAGTTCAGGTTAGCCACTGAGTTAAAGCTGGCTTGCTACAGTTAAACTCCACTACCCCTTTGTTGATACCGATGCATATGTAGTTAGTTCTGATGTAAGTCTTGCTGGGTACATTTGACTCACGTTTGCTTAATTTATGTTTTGCAGAGAGAATTCAGTCTCGCTAGTAGTTCCGCGTGGACTTCGACGTTTAGCTTGATACCTCAGCTACGATCTTGTGACCTCGGCAGGATCTGGTAGATAGTCAGGCTTCTTAGCCTTTTTCATTTGTAGATGTTTGTACTCAGACATGTTAAGCTTCCGCATGTGCTTTGATTTGTATGCTATGATTGTTGGGTCATGAGACGCATGTTTGTATATCTCGCTCCTCGGAGCCTAATCAATAATACTTGAGTCGTAGAGTTATGTTGTGATGCCATGTTGTATTTACACATATCGAGCATATTGTGTGTATGATTGAAATGCTTGGTATGTGTGGGATCCGACAACCTAGTTGTTTATCCTTGGCAGCCTCTCTTATGGGGAAATGTAGTCTAGTGCTTCCATGAGCCATAGTAGTCTGCTACAGTCCGGTTCACTGGAGTCCTGTTAGCCTAGCACTACTGCTCAGGACACTTAACTGGCCGGCATGTGTTTCACTTCGTTCCTGTGTCTGTCCCTTTGGGGAAATGTCACGCGGTGACATCCAGAGTCCTGCCTAGCCTGCTACAGCCCGGGTTCCCGGAGTCCTGTTAGCCGAGTGCTACAGCCCAGATTCACACGCTACTGACCGACATGCTCGATGTGATTCATGTATGCCTGTCCCCATAGGTTGGTGCCGCTTTGGGTTCACGACTAGCCATGTCGGCCCGGGTTCTCTGTCGTATGGATGCTAGCGACACTATCATATACGTGAGCCAAAAGGCACAAATGGTCCTAGGCCTTGGTAAGGCGACACTCGTGGGGATACCGTGCGTGAGGCCGCAAAGTGATATGAGGTGTTACCGGCTAGATCGATGCGACTTGGAATCGGGGTCCTGACAGCGTTGGCATCAGAGCCTGACTGCCTGTAGGATTACCAAGCCAAACTGGTCGAAGTTGAGTCTAGAAATGCTTTAGTTATATAAGGGAATTGATTGCGGAAGGGAATGTAAGGCTCTTTTTACTTATTATACCCTATGCCCTTCTGATCTGAGTCACCCTCTTATTTTCTGCGGGGATTAAGAACTACGCTTTCTCATCTTCTATCAGGATCACGTGTTACTAATATGTAGACTTATATGATTGTTGGTTTCAAGCCCGAGTTCAGTTTCTACTACTTCCGTGTGTTCATAGCTGGCCTCAGAACCTTGATATTGTGATGCTGAGTGGTCATGCCACTATTTTGCAGGATGTCTCAAATCTTTTTGAGCATTTATAGCCGTTATGCTTTCCGAGTCATCCCAGGTTTCTAAATACTCTGATGCATTTGAAAATTCCTTCCTACCGTTCCGAAGTTCCTTTGTGCCAGATCAACCACACTAATTAGTGTGCTGAGGTACTTTACTGCATCGGCAATTATGTTGGAGCTATTATTATGACCCTAGGTGTCTTAGAGGACCACTTAGTAATCTAGCAATGCTTTGCATCCCCAGTGTGATTGTTCTGGCCATTATTCTCGAAAGCATCCCGTGATGCCATTTAGTTAGTAGGCATTCTATTCCTGGGATTTGAACGCGAGATTCACCCTACTTACTTCATGTTGATAGTGTTTGCTCGTTCCTTTAGGTTATTAGTAACCTTTGCATTAGTCCTCGAGGTCCGTGGTATTTCCTTCTTCCAAATACTACGAACCACTTATGGCAGAAGTTTGTTGGATCAAAGGATCACAACAGGAGTGCTCTCGATGAGTTCTCCATTCTATATTGTGACTCTGCCAGTTCAACCGCTCTGTGTGGGTTATCCGGAAGAAATATGTTGAACTCCTTCCACATGCTAATCCATGCACCCATAACTCAGAAAATCATATGTTCTTTGAGTTGTCCCTCATTAGTTGTTTCCTAACCTCCGACTATCAATTTGTAGTCAGGAGTAGTCGTGCATTCATGTTATCGGTGCCTATTATTCTTGTGGTCCGACAAGCCATTCCATTCTGGAATGACTAGGAGAAACAAACTCTAGTACCTTATCCATTTCTAGGATTGGGTCAAAGCAGTCATGTTCCGCAGATCAAATTGCCAATCCAGCTTTTGATTTTGTTCTACCCTGAAGTATTACCGTCTTATGTCAAGAATGTCATGGGAATTGCGCACCATCTTATGAATTCTTGATACAGTGATACTTCTCGCCATCATTATTCATTCCTCGGTGTCGTGTTGTCGCAACCGGAATGCCGACAAGTGAATCGTGATATGTGAAATCAATACTCCTAGCAACTATGTTGCTTGGTAGTTAATGGACAATAATCTTATCCTTAGCGTGTTGATTATTGAATCATCACCCTAAGGTTTATCGTGCTACCTAGTCCTTATTTCTGGTGCACTCTTCGATCAATGAGTTAGGATTATTCAATCCCTTGATTATTTGACCATATCGTCTTGCCCTGAAAAGCAAGATTGTTCTCGAGCTTAATATCATATCGGTGGTTCGTGATTTTCCGAATATCTTCTCGGAAGTATCACCAGGTCGTCCCCTGACCGATATGTTGAGTTCGTGATCAAGTTGGATTTCCAATAAACCACCCTTTCTCCAAGAATCTGTGTTGGATACCCCTGAGCTAGTTGGTTAAGCCAAACAACAACTTGGAGAGTTGGAAGATAAAAGCTTGTCTGACTTAGTTCATTTTAAGGTATATCTTTTTGTGTGTGTGCGTTGAATAAGGATGATATCTCCATCGATTGGTCCTCATGATCAGTTGTTGGATCTATTGTCTTGTCAAAACTTTGACTTGAGTATGGGCTATCGTCAAGTCAAATCAGAACCAACGATGTTCGTAATGTTGTCTTACTCATGCTTGATCTCTCGAGAATACGCCATTACATCTTTTGGTCTGACCAATGCTATCACCGTGTTCACATGATGGCGGAAGTCCAGTGATATGGAAATTCCGATGAGTTGCTGTTGAGCCCATCGGCAACATTTTGTCTCCCCCATGATTCATGTTGAACATCAACCTAGTGTTGGAAACTTTGTAAGCATTGCCTTCATGTTCCGCTCATGAGGTATACATTTGGATGGAGAAGTGACTTCCTTGAACTCACGTGCATTTGATGTAAGTTGTCGCCGTGGATTCGAGAAAGCGTTTTTTTGCTTCCTGTGGAATCATCCCAAGTCAGTCATGCATGTGCGAAGTATTCTATGGTATGATAGACTGGTCATCTTCATTCCGTATGTATCCCTAGCACACCAAGCCACTGACTGATTTGTTCTAGGAAAAGGAGTTAAGTGCTAATCCATGGTAAAGCACAAGACTTCGATATCCTCGATGATGGTTCCCCACCTGGACTCCGTAGTATTTCATTGTAAGACTACTATGTGGTCATGCTTGTCTTGGACAATGTGTTCACATGTATGTAGTAGAATCAGCTCATGTTTTGGAGCTTGCTATCATAGTTCATCTCCCGAGAATCTCGCAACGCCATCTCGTCGATTTGTGTTGCAATCTTTCATTTTTCTTTCTAGACTGGATGAGTTTGGGATATCCTGACACCAACCAGATCTGAATCTCAGGCAGGTATGATGGTTGGAACATTCCCAACATCTACATCTTGTTCCCAGCTTGCACCACCATTGCGCCAATTCCCATGGGTTGCCCTCTCAGTGACTGTTGTTTAGGATCATCTTCAAAAGTGGTCCTACCATGGGTCCCATCCATTTCCGATGATAAGCAAAATCATCCATCGCGTTGTCTTCAACAAGGTAGTCCACATCATCCATTCGAATCCGGATATGCCATTCCTTTGAACTCCGCCAAACTATCATTTGTGATTGCCTTAGGCTGGTTTAGAGAGTTTTAATGATCTCTGTATCAAAAGTAATTCTTTTTGCCACTTAAGGGAATAATTTTACGAGTCACCTCTCCCAATCTGCCCCGTTATGGGATCATGGAAATTGTTTCCTTGCTACTTTGAAACCCTCGTCAAATTGTTTCTTCTGTCCCTCCTGATGCATGTTTTGCCTCTCAGCTCCAGAGATGTTTCAATGTCTCACTCCATGAGTTGGTCCTGAGTTGCTCGATCTTGAGAAGATCGACTCTTCTAGAGTTTTCCCTTTCTTCTCATTGTCATGTTGGATGGAGTTCTTAGAGCAAGACGTCGAGACAAAGAGGATGATCGAATCAACGTTCTTATGAAGTGCAACCTGGATCGTGAAGATTGTGCAAGCTTTGTGTCCCCTCTGTCTTCTTACCTCACGCCTTGAATCTCGGGACGAGATTCTTGTTTAGTGGGGGTGAGTTGTCACAGCCCTAGAAATCTTCTTGTAATTAGTGGCATTGCATCCATGCATTTTCGATTTCAATTAAACTTGAAATGGGGATGTTAAAACCCTAGCACTAAATGAAATACAACTAGGGTCAAATTAAATCTTTTCCATCTAGCCAAAATGGCCTTCAGAAAAGTTCATCAATTTTGGAATGGGTGAAAACTTCTCCCAAAAATGATGCACACATTTCTAGGACATTTATGGATTTTGGAGTTAATTCATAAGTATTTGAATTTGGACAATTAAATTCTACAAATAATTTTAAATGTCCAAATAATCTTGAAAGCATTTGAGGGCTATGGGAAATAATTTCCCAAGTGCCACAAATATTTTGAGCATTTTACAAAGTGGTTTGGCATTTTTGCTAAATGAAAACCAATTGCAGAAAATAGAAAACATAAATAAAAAGAAAGAGAAGGGAGAGAAAGTTACCTACCTACTGTGCCGGCCCAGCCCACCTCCACCTCCCCTGTCGTCTTCCTCCCTAGGCCAGTAGGCAGAGTGTGTGCTCGCCGCGCATGCACACGCGCCCGAGCCACCTCCTGCCTGGCTGCCTGCGTCCCCGACGCCCTGGATGTCTCCATGCGTCGCCACGCAACCCCGGACCTCTGCAACTCTCCCCTCTCTCGCTGGACCTCCCCCTCCTCTGCATCTTCACGCGGCGCCACCGAACGCTGTCGTCGCCACCGCTTGCTGCTGCCGCGGCCACCGCTTCCCCCTCGACCCCTCGCCGTGCCTGCGAGCCCCGTCTCGACGTCCCCGACCCCCTCGATGAGCCACGAGGCCCCGGACGCGCTGCAACGCCGCCACCGATGCTTTTACCCTCCTCGGCCGCCGGAGATCGACCTCACCGCCCCGCTCATCTCCGGCCTTCCCCGAGCTCGCCGTCTGCATCGTTGCAACCACCGTAAGCCTCTCCCTTGAACCCCCCTCTCTGTTGTCTCGTTTTCACGCCGTAGCTCCTATTTCACTGACGACCGAAGCCCGCCACCGCCATGGACGTTTGTCGGGACCCCGATTCTAAGTCACATCGATCTAGCATGTAACACCTCATATCACTTTGCGGCCTCACGCACGGTATTCCCACGGGTGTCGCCTTACCATGGCCCAGGACCATTTGCGCCTTTTGGCTCACGTATATGATAGTGTCGCTAGCATCCATATGACAGAGAACCCGGGCCAACATGACTAGTCGTGAACCCAAAGTGGCACTAACTTATGGGGACAGGCATACATGAATCAACTTCGAGCATGTCGGTCAGCAGCGTGCGAATCCGGGTTGTAGCACTGGGCTAACAGGACTCCGGTGAACCGGGCCGTAGCAGGCTAGACAGGACTCCGAATGTCACCGCGTGACATTTCCCCGAAGGGACAGACACATGAACGAAGTGAATCACATGCCGGCTAGTCTAAGTGTTTCGGAGCAGTAGTGCTGGGCTAGCAGGACTCCGGTGAACCGGGCTGTAGCAGACTACCATGGCCTAGTGGAAGCACTAGACTACATTTCCCCATAAGAGAGGCTACCAAGGATAAACAACTAGGTTGTCGGATCCCACACATAGCAATACACGTCACACGTACGCATAACATGCAAGTATGTGTTGTACAACATGGCATCACAACATAACTCAAACTCATATAGATAAAGGCCCAGAAGAGCCACATAGCATTAAATACAAACAGGGGTCACATGACCCATCATTCAGAGCATACAAGCAACGGAAGCATTACATGTCTGAGTACAGACAACTACAAAAGAAAAAGGCTGAGAAGCCTGACTAGCTACAAGTCCCTCCTAAGGGTACAAGATCGTAGCTGAGGTAACAAGCTACTCGTCGAAGTCCAAGCGGTACTACTAGTGAGACAGGTGTCTCACCTGTAAAACATAAATAAAGCAAACATGAGTACAAAGGTACTCAGCAAGACTTACATCAGATCCTATCATACATGCATTTGTATCAAGAAGGTAATGTGGGGTTTAGTTGCAGCAAGCCAACTTTGACTCAGTGGCTATCCTGTTCTACGACGACGAGAAACTTCTTTGAGGTGAGGCAGCGCACACGAGTCCACTAATCACCACATCAATACACTAAAATGGATTCATCCTTGTCTCCTGATGAGAAGGCCATCCATAGCACTCACACTTGTCTTGAGCATTTTAGAGTATCCACTTTAAGTTGTCTATGTACCACGTAAGCATCCAAGAAGTCCATAACCGAGGACACGGCTATTCGAATAGATCATGATAACCCTGCAGGGGTGTACTTCTTCACACACGCTCTCACCACATATCATCATGTACACGTTATATATGTGACACCCCAAAATTTTAACCTTGTTTTATTAATTAAAATTTTGCGAGGAAAATTAAACTTTTCATCTTTCTGGGTTTTCTTTGATTTCAGTACCACCCTTTTCTTGGTTTTTTTATGGAGTTTTATCCCAAGTGAAAGTTTCCAAATATATTGGACTTGTTTGCTCTTTCAATAAAAACATTACTATTATCAGTGGAATTGATTTGCACAATTATTTCTCTCTGAGCTTTATTCCCTAAAATTATTTTTCCTTTAGTTTTGGAGCTCTTTTGAACTACAACCACTTGATAAATTTATTTAAAATTTTCACCAAAATTTGGAGGTGTCATGTGATGTCTTTAAATCACTTTTATGCAAAAATATATTTCATTCTTTTAGTATTTTGAGCTCTACCCCAAGTTTAAAAATCTGGTCCAGAGAGCAATTTTGCACTACAACCTAATTAAATATTTCTTTAAAACTTCC
Organism: Triticum urartu; assembly: GCF_056163025.1. Taxonomy (NCBI): domain Eukaryota; kingdom Viridiplantae; phylum Streptophyta; class Magnoliopsida; order Poales; family Poaceae; genus Triticum; species Triticum urartu. The sequence continues at coordinate 579,500,493 of NC_141873.1, forward strand.
ACCAAAATAGTGGGATGTTAGTAGTGGTATGTATTTCAACTTTATGCAAAAACCCAGTGGTGTTATTTGAAAAATTTGAGTGAATCAACCTCTTTTGCTTTTTGGTCCAGTTTGGCTTTTTCTACTGCAACCCTAGTTAAATTTGCTCTAGTACTCTTGAGCTTTCTCCTACTTATAGCCCATGCTACAAAACCCTTAAGTCCAGAAGAGTGGACCCATTGGAGAATTTTTAGTGCATGCAACCATGCCTTTTTCTTTCTGTCCAAAACTGATGTTTGGCAAAACTTGCACTAACAAGTTTCTGATTTTGTCAAACTAACCTCACCACCCTCTCTTTCAACTAAAGAGACCCTGATCTGGAGAATTTGGCCACCCCAAGAATTGCCTAGATGCCTTTGGCATTTTGTCAAACACCCTGTGTGCATGGCCAGATTTGACATGATTTAAAGTTTACATTGTGAACTTGAGCCCCTGACCAAACCACCATGTCCTTTGATCCCCTTGCTAACCCTAAACTAGAACTGTTATTTGCCAACCCCTCTCAAGCACTCTAGGATACCCTGGCATTTTGTCGAGCACGTAGCGAGCATGCTCTGTGCGCGCCCAGAGCGTGCGTTTTGCACGTGCGTGCGCTCGAGTCGCTGCGTCGTGCCCCGGCCCTTGCTCGCCTGCAGAGCCGCACCCCCCGACCTCATCCGCTCGCAGGTACCAGCCAAGCCCTCCCCTGGCGCCCTACAGGGTCGCCGTCAGGTCGGCCACGGCGGCAAGCGGCCGGCAACAGTGGCTCCTGCCCCGGTCGGCGCCGCCCAAGCCACCCCGGCTCGCCACCTGCCCCCTGGAGCAGCGCGAGCTCATCCACAAGCGTGTCCCCTAGCGCTTGTCGCCGCCACGACCCCCTGCAGCAACAGAGAGGCGGTTCACCGGCGACCTTATCCACTGCCGCCGCGGAACCGACCTCGTTGCACTATAAAGAGAGACCCCGAGCTCATCTGAGCACCCATGCGATCTCAGTCCACTCCCCTAGTTCCCCCGTAGCCAACAATCGAAGAGAAGAGGTAATCTTCCCCAGCTCCGGCAGGATCAGCCGCCGCCGCCCTCCAGTCCATTCGGTCACAACCCGAGCCCCTCCCGTCAAACTAGCGCCACCATTCGAATCCCCGTGATCCCGCGGAGCTGCCCAACACCTCAATCCAGCTCGGGAACCACCATAGCCCCGGCCCCCAAAAGCTCCCAAGGCCACCTCCGCCGAGGAGCTCGCCGCCGGCAGCTCCCTCCGTCCCCTCCGGCCTGGCGACCACCGGGAGGACCGCCCTGGAGTGGCGGATCCATCTCCGCCCCCGGGGCCCCGCGAGGAGACGCTAATCGCCGGCGACGATCGCCGGAGTCCCGCCCCCTCTCAGGCAGAGGAAGGAGAGGGAAAGGAGACCGGTCAAACCTGACCAGTGGGCCCCGTGGACCCACTGTCAGTGACCCCGCACCGGTCCACGTGTTTAAGTGAAAGCGCATCACCCCAGAGTACGTCTCCTCTGCTCGAAAGCGTATTCTCATTGAAGCATTTTTCTTTTTTCTTTTTTATTTTAAAAACAGATTTTTGACTAAACTTTGACTGGCTATAACTTTTAAAATGTAAATCAAATGACTTGATTCTTTTTCTGTTGTTCCTCAAATATTGTCTAGTTTATTTTCATATTTATTTCAAAATTTTCCAAGCAACATTTTTGTACTGTTTTTAAATTAGGTGATAATTTAAATATTTCCAAAAATAGGATTTGTTGGAGAGAGAAGAAAACTTTCAAGGTGTTGGAATGCACCCTGCCTCTCCACAACTTAAAGGCAAGCATTCTGAACCCTGGCATAATGTTTTGTGGGTTGTTCGATACGGTTGTAACACCACCTCGACATGAAGCGTTGGTTATTTTTATATGACGATGTGATCATACACCTTGAGTGCATAAATGAAAATTCTTGCTGTTGGAAATGGATAAGCTTGTGATAGCAATCACCCTCATATGCCTCTCATGTCTACCGGGAAGGATCCGGGAAAGTCTCTATCTTGTGTAGACACGAGCTTGTCCCTCGTCGAGACGGTTATGACCGGTAGGCAGGGGGAGGCATGATAAGTGGTGGTTGTGTCTGATGGCTGTGAAATATAATTCTTGAGCTAACCATGCAGGAAATACTTAAGCCTCCTGAGTCGGCCGTAGATCGAGTCTTGTTCCAGTAACCCCCATACTTGTTTCGTGCTGCCACTTGCCCCTGTCGTAGATAGGGTATGGTTCAGTAAGTTGTCAACCCCTGTCCTAGCACACACCATACAGAGAGGCCATGGTGGAAGATACCGGTTGTAGCTGGTAGGCATGCCACTTGGTCCGGGGGCATGGGTGTTTCCGGTTGGGACCGCGAGGGGAGGCCACCCCTTAGAGAGCGCGATAAAAATTTGACCCCATGCTACGCGAGGTTGTAGCCTCCCCACTTAGAGTTTTGCTTAACAGGTGTCTGGGTGATTCCAGACACGTGTAAGGTTAAGCTGGTGTGTGCAAGTCAGGCGTGTTGTCGACTAAAAGACTGTAGACGGAATTAGTTCCGATGGACTAAAGAAATCCGTTACTCGTGGGTAAAGAGTACACCCTCTGCAGAGATATTGAACCTATTCGAATAGCCGTGTCCATGGTTAAGGACTACAGTCTGGGATGGGTCAAGCGTCGGTCTTCGGAGGAGAAACTACTAAACCAGAATATGGATCATAACTTGTGACGTATGATGATTATGATTATTATTTTTCTGGACTAATCATTTATGTTATTTGAATTATTGAGTATCCCTGGGACGGTTCTACCTCCTGGATATTCACCGTGATTATTCTTATATAAGCCCTTTATGTGGTGTCGCCCAGACGCCCGACTGTGGCATGCGTGTTATTTCATTTACTTATAAGCCCTTTATGTGGTGTCGCACAGACACCCAACTGTGGCATGCCCGTTATTTCATTTACTTATAAGCCCTTTAGTGGTGTCGCACCGAAGCCCGATTGTGGCATGCTTGTTATTCCTTTTATATATAAGCCCTTTCTTTGGTGTCGCTCAGACGCCCGACTGAGGCATGCTTCATATTATTATCCTTTTGAGGCGTCGCTTCAGACACCCGATCGGTGCTTTATATTTTTACACCCTGATTGTCTACTCGTGATTTATTTAAATGATCTACTTGCGTGCATCTTGAACCTTATTCCATAACTAACAAAGTGATCATAGAATATTTTAAAACATGATTTTCAGTGGCTATATTATACCTGTGTTCTTAATGTTTGCGAGTACATTCAAAGTACTCACTGGCTTGTCCCTGGCTATTGTCTTGGCCAGATTTCTTGCGTGGAAAGGAGCGTTGCGATGAAAGCCCCGGAACCTACGTAATGGTGATAGCAGCCTCGCGAAGATAGGAGTTATCCTGGTCAGCTGTTCCTGTGGGAAATGGAGTCCCATAGACGCTGATGATCTGCAAACCGCTTCCGCCATCAACCTCTAGAAACAAATTGTTGTACCCATAGGCCAGAATGGTCTTGTACTTCATATTTTGTATTTTTCTTGGAGTTTCTGTAACAAGTTGGTGTCTCATCAGCTAACAGTAATCCTGGGGCTGGGGAGCACAAGGGCCGCTTTTGGGAAATTAATATCCCGAAAATCTGGTCCTGACAATGCATCTCGGCAACCTTCAAGCGGAAGCCTGGCGAGGGTGTTGGCCACGACTTGACTAACCACACAAGACTCTAGTCCAGGTTTATCGCCTATTCGGGTTCCATCCGCAAGGAGATCCGGCCGGGGTTTCGCTCACGGCCCCAAACGATGTGTACAGGGTTCCCGAGCCCACCATCCGGGTGCCACTCAGTACACCGGGCCACGTGTGCCTAGTCTGTCCCAAGTCCACCCTGCCGGGTGCCACTCGGTAGAAAAATAGCACTACCTACAAACACCAAAAACTATTTGCAACTCCTGGACAGAGATCAAGGCGGTTAATAAGTCGAGAGGGCTTGGAGCGCCCGGAGCCCAATGTGTGGTAGTAGCTAGTCATTGGACAACTTACACAGAACTCAGTTCTTAAGGACGGTCCCAATGAGACAGCCCACCATGTACTCCTACATGGCCTCTCATCGCTACCTTTACCAAATTGTGTTCACATGCTTAACTCTCAGCACCGGAACATATCGTAACACTCCAATTCATTCCCGATGAATCAGACCTGACAAACTCTAAGCAATAGCAGGCAAAACATGGTAGGAACACAACATGGCTCAATCAACTCCTACACATGCTAGTGGGTTTTAACTATTTACTGTGGCAATGACAGGTCATGCAGAGGAATGGGTTCAACTACCGCAGCATAAAGTAGCAGTTGAATCATTGTTGTCCTAATACAATAAATGAGAGCAGGAGCGAGAGAGTAGGATTGTATTGGAATGAACAAGGGGGGTTGCTTGCCCGGTAGATCAACAGGGGGGCACTGCTCCACTGACAGGTACTCTGGATCGGTCTCCGGAGTAGGACCTATCGAGAAGGAACGGTGTCGAAAATCAAACACAAGCATATGCAACCATATGATGCATGAACATGGCATGAGTATGTGATGTTGTTTGAGTTAATGCATCTAGCATTTAATTGGTTGAAGTCCATTTGAACCAAGGTTTCAATTGCAACTCCAAATTAAGCTCTTAAATATGCCATTTATATGTTTTCATATATACAGCATGTATAGGTTGGTTTTTCATGCATGAAAATGGTACATATGGATAGATTAATTTTTTCTGATCATTTTTCATATATAAATTTTTCAATCTGAGCTACGGTTGAATTTCTATGAATTTTTGAAGTTTATAACAATTTTTGGAATTTCCTGATTTATTTCAAAACCAGAAAAATGATATATTGCGTCAGCATGATAGCAGCATTGCGTCAGCAGGTCAAAGGCGGCTGACCAAGTCAAACCTGACGTGTGGGGTCCACACGTCAGTGTCATAGTGTTAAACGGAGGGTTTTTTTACTAATCTAATTAAAATTAGTGGCGCTGGGCCCATTGTCAGTGTCTCAGGGGTTTGGTTAGGTGGTGATTAGGTGGTGATTAGCCTTAAGCTAATCACCTGGCAGGTCGGGCCAGCATGTCAGGCCGGCGAGGTCGTCGCCGGCGACCTCAGGACGCGGCGGCGTCCGCGTTACAGGCCACGGGGGCGGCGGCTAAGGGCACCGGGGCGTAGCCCGGGCTCTCGCGCATCCAGGGGAGGCGACAGAAGGACGCGGGGTGGCCGGAGCAGAGCTCGCAGCGGCGGCCGGAGCACGGCTCCGAGCGAGAAGTGGCTGCAGGGCACGATAGGAGCTGCGGGTGGTGGTGTTGGCCTTCTGGGAGGCTGCTGAGCGCGGTGGCAGGTGCGGGCGCGAGCTGCGATGGCTTTGGGCACGACGGGGAGGTACCATGGCGGCACGACCGCTCGGGTCTGGCAGCTAGGGTGGCTACGGCACGAAATCGAGCGCGGGGACAGAGGGGAAACGGAGGAGAGCTCACGGGGAGACCGTAGACGTCGTCAGCGAGCTTGGGGAGGGTCGAACGTGAGAGGAACGGCGACGGCGATTTCCGGTGGCCGGCGATGAAGATGAGGGCGATGGAGGCGCTCCAGGGGCATCCGACGACGCGTGGCTTGACAGAGAGGACGAGGACGACGGCGCGGAGCGTTTGGTCACGAAACGAGGGCGAGGCCGTGATGGTGGGCGCGGCAACGGCGAGCGATGGCGAGGGAGCCGTTCGGGGGGAGGGGTGAGAGAGAGAGGTCCAGGGGAGGGGATGAGCATGGGGGAGAGTGGGAGAGGGTCGAGGGGAGTGCGTGGCGACGCCAAAGGCGTCCAGGCTGTCGAGGGGGTGAGGCATGCAGGCAGGAGGTGGCCGGACGCGTGCGTGCGTGTCGCGGTCACACGCCCTGTCCTCCTGGCGGGAGGTGGAGGACGACTGGCACTGGCCAGTCGGCTGGGCCGGCCTGTTGGGCCACTGGGCCAGGCCGGCTGCACAGTGCCAGGCCGTGGTAACCCAGGTAAGCTTTTCCTTTTGTTTTCTTTTCTATTTTTCTGACATTTGTTTGGTTTAATAAAAATACTAAACCATTTTATTTTCTTATGCCAATTTTTGCAGGGCCTAGTGGTATTATTCCAGAGCTCCTCAACTACTGGCATAATTTTTGGACAACATTTTATATATATAATAATATATATCCAAAGCAAATAATTACTGCATTAATTCCAAATGCCCAAAATAAATACTTATGAGCTCCTGAAAATGTTTGTTTGATTTTTATCTCTGTCCAAGATTTTCAGAGAGCAACATGAGCATTTTCTTGGACCCTTTTGGAGCAATTTTTTTATTTGGTTCATTTCCAGAATGATTCTGAGGGTTTCACAAATCCCCATTTCAAATTTCAATGGAATTTAAACATGATGCAAACATGAAGGCTAGCCTAGGTCATACTAGAACTAGGGATGTGACAACGTTGAGCCACACGCTCCCGAGCTTCGCTTGCTCGCCCTAGTGGCACAGACGTGCTCCTGGTGACCCCACGACGCCGTCTATGCCCTTGGTTGAGCTCCCCGTGCTCCGCCACGCCGCGCTTGTGCAAACCCGTAGCTGCGCCGCCGCCAAAGCTCGTCGCCGGTGAGATTCCGGCCGCCCCACGACCCCCTATCTGGCCCATTGGATGCGCCCGAGCAAGGGCTTCTCCCCGATGCTTTCTGCACGACAAACCGCAGCCCCTAGTGCTTTCCTGACGCACGTCCGCCGCGGCAAATGGTCGCCAGCGGGCCGACGTGGCAACGTCGTTAACTACTAATGACGGGGCTAACTAACCCCGTCTCTCACTGACTACTGGGCCCCACGCCCTTAACTAACACCAGTTTAATTTATGTTTAGTTTTATTTAATCACAGTGGCCCCACGCGTCGGCGTTGACCTTGCTGACGTGGCCATTGACTGGCCCCACCTGTCTGTGACCTAGGCAGCACTTGGTCACTGACTAGTGGACCCCACTGGTCAGATTTGACCCGGACCAGCCCTGTTGACTTGATGACATCATCTTGATGTCAGGCTGATGCAGTAAATACTTTCTGGAATTTTGAAATAAATCAGAAATGATTTATTATTTTCATAAAATACCCAAAACTTCTAAAAAATCATATTAAATCAACCGTAGCCCAGAATGAAAGAAGTTATATATGAAAAACGATCAGAAAAATATGAAGAATCTGTTTATGGCATTCTCATGCATGTTTGAACAACTTACAGCCGATGTATATGACAATTTGAATTAATGGTATTTGGAATGCCTCATGTGGAGATCAAATTTGGATCTAGTGTTCAAACCAACCCCCTTTGAATCGTTGCTAGCTGCATTAGCTCAAATCACAGCATATTGCCATGTCACATTCATGCATCATATTGTTGCATTGCATTGATTGTGTTTCCTCTCTGGTGCCGGTGTTGTTCCCCTCGGTAGACGTTGTTCCGACGTTGTGATCATTGACACTGATGAAGACTCAATGCTATCTTCAGAAGTGCCAGGCAAGCAAAAACCCCTTGTTCATTTCGATACAATCCCACTCTCTCACTCCTGCTCTCTTTTACTGCATTAGGACAACAATGATTCAACTGTTACATGCTGCGGTAGTTGAACCCCTTTCCTCTGCATGACCTGTCATTTCCACAGTAAATAGATGAAACCCACTAGCATGAGTAGGAGTTGTTTGAGCCCTGATGTGCCTACTCATTCATGCTTGTTTGTCATGCCTGCTACTGCTTAGAGTTGAGTCAGGTCTGATTCATCAGGGATGAATTGGAATGGCGATGAACATGTCCTACTGTGTGTGAGCTAAGTGTGTGAACACGATTTGGTAAAGGTAATGGTGAGAGGCCATGTAGGAGTACATGGTGGGTTGTCTCATTGAAACTGTCCTCAGGAACTGGGTTCTATGTTTGTGATCTATGAACAGCTACTACCACTCATTGGGATGCTTAATTGACCCTCTCGACTTATTAACTGCCCTAGTCCTCTGTCCAAGATTTGCAACTAGTTTCTGGTGTTTATAGGATATGTGTTGGTGGCTGTGCGTAGCGCTGACCCTAGGGGTGGGCTATGATGCGGTAGATACACCGTGGCATGGTGTACCGGGCGCCCGTTTGGTGTCTCGGGAACCCTGCACACATCGTTTGGGGCTGTGAGCGAAACTCCAGCCGGATCTCCTCGTGGATGGAACCCGAATAGGCAATAAACCTGGACTAGAGACTTGTGTGGTTAGTCAGGTCGTGGCCGACACCCTCGCCAGGCTTCCGCTTGAAGGTTGCCGAGATACATGACGTGTATATGGTGATAAGTGGTGAGAGCGTGTGTGAAGAAGTACACCCCTGCAGGGTTATCATTATCTATTCGAATAGCCGGATTCCTCGGATATGGAAACTTGGACCCCTTGCATAGTTCATAGACAAGTGAAAGTGGATACTCTAAAACTCGCAAGATAAGCGTGAGTGCTATGGATGGCCTTCTCGTAGGGAGACGGGAGCGGATCCATAGTAGTGTATTGATATGGTGAATATGTGGACTCGTGTGCGCCACCTCAAAAGAGTTGCTTGTAGTCGTAGTTCAGGTTAGCCACTGAGTCAAAGCTGGCTTGCTGTAGTTAAACTCCACTACCCCTTTGTTGATACCGATGCATATGTTGTTAGTTCTGATGTAAGTCTTGCTAGGTACATTTGTACTCACGTTTGCTTAATTTATGTTTTGCAGAGAGACTTTAGTCTCGCTAGTAGTTTCGCATGGACTTCGACGTTTAGCTTGATACCTCAGCTACGATCTTGTGCCCTCGGCAGGATCTGGTAGATAGTCAGGCTTCTTAGCCTTTTTCATTTGTAGATGTTTGTACTCAGACATGTTAAGCTTCCGCATGTGCTTTGATTTGTATGCTATGATTGTTGGGTCATGAGACCCATGTTTGTATATCTTGCTCCTCGGAGCCTAATCAATAATACTTGAGTCGTAGAGTTATGTTGTGATGCCATGTTGTATTTACACATATCGAGCATATTGTGTGTATGATTGAAATGCTTGGTATGTGTGGGATCCGACAACCTAGTTGTTTATCCTTGGCATCCTCTCTTATGGGGAAATGTAGTCTAGTGCTTCCATGAGCCATAGTAGTCCGCTACAGCCCGATCCACCGGAGTCCTGTTAGCCCAGCACTACTGCTCAGGACACTTGACTGGCCGGCATGTGTTTCACTTCGTTCCTATGTCTGTCCCTTCAGGGAAATGTCACGTGGTGACATCCGCAGTCCTGCCTAGCCTGCTACAGCCCGGGTTCCCGGAGTCCTGTTAGCCCAATGCTACAGCCCGGATTCACACGCTGCTGACCGACATGCTCGATGTGATTCATGTATGCCTGTCCCCATAGGTTGGTGCCGCTTTGGATTCATGACTAGCCATGTCGGCCCGGGTTCTCTGTCGTATGGATGCTAGCGACACTATCATATACGTGAGCCAAAAGGCGCAAATGGTCCCGGGCCTTGGTAAGGCGATACCCATGGGGATACCGTGCATGAGGCCGCAAAGTGATATGAGGTGTTACCGGCTAGATTGATGCGACTTGGAATCGGGGTCCTGACAACTTGGCCAAAACTTAAGTCATATCGATGCATATAATGGCGAAGAAAAGGTGCATGTGTAAAAATAACACATGTGCGGCAGGCATAGAGCCCAGATCATAATTATATTAAGCTTCTATATAAGAAGCCCCCAGGTATAATGAGCGCGCTTAGCGCGTACAAATTGTGCAGTCAAGACACATTTTAACCTTTGAAAGCCGCAAAGAAAAGGAAGAAAGACAGAAAAATTTAGATAACGAATATATAAAAAATTGATGGAGGTAAGGAGACGAACGCAGAGTCCGGCGCTAGGTGTAGAACCTTCGGAGTCTGGCCGCGTTCACTACTAGGGAAAACCTTATACACAGAACTTTAGCAGTAGCGCGGGTCAAAGAAGCACGGTGGTGCTAAGTAGCAGTAGCACGCCTGTGCAAACCGCACTGTAGATAAAGTTTTAGCAGTAGCGCGTCTTGTTCTAAACACGTTACTACTAAAATTCCCACGGCTTAGCCGATAGGCTACACATAGTAGTAGTGACCTATATCAAACCGCGCTACCACTACTTTCTTTGTAGCAGCGCATTTTAATCTAAACTCGCTACTGCTAAAGGATATAAAATTAAATGGAAAGCACATAGAAAGGTAATTGAAAATGAAAGAAATAGAATAAGGTGAAAGGAAAAAAATAAAATGTGAAGAAAACTAAATGAAAAAGGGGAAAAAGAGAAAGGAGTAGCAGTAGCGTGTATCCCAGAACGCGCTGTAGCTAACGTAGCAGCAGCGTGCTTTCTAGAACGCGCTACTGCTACTTCTGACTTAACCACGGGGTTCGTCCTTCCCCGCGGCCACTTCCCCCAAATCCAGCTCTCCACTCTCGCCGCCGTTGTCGCCCGTCGGCCGCCGCGCGCTCTCCGCACACCCTCTACGCCGCCCCGACCCCAGATTCAACGCCGCCCCCGCCCCCGACCTCAACGCCGCCTGCCCCTCCCTCGTCGCAGGAACCCGAGGTGAGCACGCCTGCTCCTCCCTCTCCCCTACCTCTCCCTAGGGTTTCTTTATATTTTAGTTGCATCAAATTAGTTAGGGTTCATGTAAGGGTGGAAACGAATCAGATGCGGATGCGGCTCAAATGAGTTAGGGTTCATGTAAGGGTGGAAACGAATCAAATTTCAAAGATGAATCATAAAACAAGTAAAATTTGACCAGTTATTTCACTTTATAGTTGGATAATTGGAATATCCGCTACCACTTTCCACCCCTAGCTTCATCAAATTAGATGGTAATTAGGGCAGTAGTTCCTAGGTACTAATTAGTTAGTAAGAACTAGGTACTAATTAGGTACTAGTTTATTTTTATTTATAGTAAGTTTATTTTTAATAAGAACTAGTTGAATTAATAGAACTAGTTAGTAAGAACTTGTTGCTATTTTTTTAGTTAAAGCAATTTTTCCCGCATCGACGTGGACGATGCCTATCTCGCATCCTCGTCGTCGAGTCGGCGGAGGACGACTCCTACTTGACCAGATGGGCCATGTCCGGGACTGGGCTCCGCCGGGGTGGTACTGGGAGGTGCTACCTACTGGGGGGCGCAGGTTGGTGAGGAGCCAGCCTGTCGTTGACCCGAACCTTCTTTGGTGGCGGTCGCGTGGGCCAGTGACGGTCCAGAGGCTCGAGGACCCCGCGGAGGTGGTGCGTCACCGTGTCACTGAGGAGGACGCGCACGTCCGTTGCTACTTGTTTGCGTTGGAGCACAGGTTCTCCAATACCTGGCAGGTTCTCCAGGGATCTCACTGGAGCTATGATCCCGTGATGGTTCCTTCTCTGTGGGTGTCCACCGCCCGCGCCGATACCCGTCGTGTGCTAGGGTTTTAGTTGTATTAGTGATGTTATATGTATGACACTATTCAGGATGTATTAGTGATAATATTCGACGATGTATGGATGCATGAGATGATTTACTTTTGCTTATTGAATGCATGCTAATTTGAGTCCTATAAGATATTTTGAAATGTATATCTTGTGTTGCTCAAATAGGATATGTGCTTGCCCAAGTGGCCGGTCATGTTTGCAGGTTACACCTCCGAGTGGCCTATGTTTTGCTGGAGTGTTGATTCATTTACATTCCGGAAAATTTCAGGCGCTCGATATGTCCTATTTTAGCAAAGGTCATGCCGGATTTTTCCGTTAATTTTGGCATGACTTGTGCCAGAATATGTAGGAAATATCGAGTGCCCCGGATTTGTATGTTGAGTATCCTGGTAGTTGTCTTTGATCGATTTTCAATTAATGTTTTAACTATGAACATAGGAAATGTCTGACAACGAAAAGGATTTCGGTGTTTGCAAATACTGCGAAGACGAGCGCGGCCTGTGCGACGGAATCTTCCTAGATGATGATAGGCGCTTCACCATCAAGCTGGATGAGAACTTCGAAGTGAATACAGTAAGTCACAATGACAAGTCTTTTTTCGTAATTAAGCATGAAATTTTCTTCATTTGCTTCCACTTATAATTTAAGCATGACAAGTCTTTTTTTACTATTCTACTAGTGTATCCCCTGCCATGCAAGAGTTTTTGTATTGGATAAGATAGGTTTCAGTCGTACTATGGAGGAAAAGAAAGTTTACTTGAAGACTGAGCATGGTTATATTTTCCATGCAAAATTATACAATTCAGATGACTACACCTATTTTGGATGCAAAACATGGCGAGCACTATGCAAGACTTATGCATTTGAGCCTGATATGGTTATCACCTTTGATATTCATCCGGAAGATGATATTGAAGGTAATACTGACATCTGGGTCGATGTGCAGACGCCTCCAGTTATACCATTATGTAAGTTTCTCAACCATATTTATGTCTTTGATATTTTTTATTCAAAAATAGTTGACAACTAATTTGTATTGTCAGCTTATTTCGATGCAAGCAAACATGTCCAGCGCTTGGTAGACAGGACCTACTACTGTCCCGAGGCTGAACTAAATTGCGAGGAGCTAAGTCATTATGTTTCATGGCTTGAGGATCTTGATACTGTCAAGACAAATTTTCTTCCTGCATTTAGAAATGTTAGTACTGAAAACGTGCGACCGATAGTGTTCGTAATGAACTACGGTCACATCTATTTAGGAAGGATGGTAAGATTTTTACTATTTGTCCTCAGTGCATCTTTTCCATACATTATTTTTGAAGCTAAACTTCATTGCTAAGTATGTTACCATACGATGTTCTTCAACAGGGACTCCCGATGAATGTTGTGCCTTATGGGATCGAGACTAAAGGTACCATGAGTATTATTAGCTTACGGCCAAGATATCCTACAGATTACTTTAGTGCATTCAAGATTAGCGATGGATGCTTAATAGTGCAAGACTGGACCAAATGTGTGATGGAGAAGCACAGAGAAGTACTAGGGGGTAGCAAACAGATGCGCTACCCACGATTAGGAGACAGGTTCATCTTCATGCTCTAACTTGATCAAGGAGGAGAGCTACACATGTTTTATGTTATTTTACCTAAGAGAGAGCAGCAGGAGTGATTAGCTAGCTAGAAATGAGTTTGAGGATGATGATGTGCAACACTATTACTATGATGATAAAATAGCTAGTGTTGGTGGTAATGACTATGATGATGATTATTAGCTAGTTTTAGTGGTGATTAAATAAATACTGTTGGTGGTAATGACTATGATGATGATTAAATAGCTTGTGCTGGCGGATTAGATTCAAGTGGAGGCAACATGTGGTGCACATCGAAAGTACTACTAGTCCAAACTAGATCAAGTTTGGATTAGTAGTATACTTTTGACATGCACCACATATTGCCTCCACTTGAACCTAATCCACCTTCATTTGACACACTGTTATGGACATAATGATGTAAACCTCATAACTGGTATTGTACCAATATTTGTATAATGGCACATAAATACACTAAAAATAAAAAAATAAAAAAATAATAATAGTAGCGATGGAGAGAAAACACGCTGCCAGTAGTTACATTAGCAGTAGCGTGGGAGTGAACAAACGTTGCAGCTATTTGTCCTAGCAGTAGCGCGTGTGGGCACGCGTTACGGCTAAGCAATAGTTGTAGCGCCTTATTAGTAGCGCGCCTACCCGCGCTACTAGTGAGCAGAAAACTAGCGCTACTGCTAGGGTTTTCCCTAGTAGTGGTTCCATGGGTTTGGCTCGAGTAGATGTCCGATGCATCCCACAGACGGTACACTCCACCGGTCAGAACTTTGTCAATAACAAAGGGACCTTCCCATTTGGGTTTGAGCTTGTCCTTTTTCTTCTCTGGTGGGCGTAGAACGAGTTCGCCAACATTATAAGTTTTGGCCCGTACTTCTCTGCTTTGATATCGTCGATCCTGTTGTTGATAGAATGCGGATCGGGCTTTTGCCACATCACGCTCCTCCAGGGCGTCCAAACTGTCCTGCCGATCTAGCTCGGCTTCTTTCTCTTCGTACATGCGCACACGACGTGAGTCATGAATGATGTCGCAGGGCAGTATCGCCTCTGCGCCGTACATCATAAAAAGGTGTGTATCCAGTAGTGCGATTTGGCGTGGTCCGCAGCCCCCATAGTACGGAGTCGAGCTCCTCGACCCAGTGCATATCTGCTTCCTTCAACGACCGCACTAGTATGGGTTTAATGCCGCTCATTATAAGACAATTTGCTCGTTTGACTTGACCGTTAGTTTGAGGGTGATAGACGGATGCATAATTGAGCTTAATGCCCGTGTTGCCGCACCAAGCTTTTACCTCATCGGTTGTAAAGTTCGAGCCGTTATTGGTGATGATACTGTGGGGGACACCGTACACGAAATCTATCACTGGTCCGGATTCAGCCATTTTAACTGGTTTGGCCTCTATAAATTTGGTGAATTTATCCACCATGACCAATAGGTACTTTTTCTTATGGCTTCCTCCTTTAAGGGGTCCGACCATATCAAGCCCCCAGACCGCGAAGGCCCAAGTAATGGGGATTTTTTGGAGAGCGGTAGGTGGCATATGGCTTTGGTTTGCAAAGAGCTGGCAACCGACGCAATGTTGAATGAGGTCCTATGCGTCTGCTCGAGCTGTCGGCCAGTAGAAACCTGTACGGAAGGCCTTACTTACAAGGGCCCGAGCTGCGGCATGATGGCCGCCAAGTCCAGCATGAATTTCTGCCAAAAGTTGCCGTCCTTCCTCCTCGGAGATGCACCTTTGCAGTACTCCGGTAGCGCTTTTCTTATAGAGCTCTCCCTCGTGGACCTTGTAGGCTTTAGATCGCCACACAATGCAACGTGCCTCGTTTTGGTCCTCAGGGAGTTCTTGCCTATTTAGGTAAGCCAAGAAGGGTTCTGTCCACGGGGCGATGACAGCCATAATCACGTGGGGTGAAGGTGTTATCTCGGTGGCGGAGCCTCCGATTACGTCAGAGTGTTCGGGGTCTGGTGTTGTGGCCGGATCCGGACTATTGTTGCCAGTCTCCCCTTCCCACACCACGGATGGCTTAAACAGCCTTTCCAAGAAGATATTAAGTGGGATAGGGTCGCGCTTAGCGCCGATCCGGGCGAGGATATCCGCCGCTTGATTGTTTTCTCGGACCACATGGTGGAATTCAAGCCCCTCGAATCGAGCTGACATTTTGAGGATGACATTGCGATAAGCCGCCATTTTTGGGTCCTTGGCATCAAAATCTCCATTTATTTGAGATATTGCGAGGTTCGACTCCCCACGCACCTCTAGGCGTTGAATGCCCATGGAGACAACCATCCGGAGACCATGCAACAGGGCCTCATATTCGGCTGCGTTGTTGGAGTCTGTGTATAATATTTGGGGTATGTATTGGACTGTATCTCTGGTTGGGGATGTCAGGACGACGCCTGCTCCCAGACCCGCCAGCATTTTAGAGCTGTCGAAGTGCATGATCCAATTGGATTACGCGCCGTATTATTTAGGGAGTTCGGCTTCTGTCCATTCAGCGACGAAATCGGCTAGTACTTGTGACTTAATGGCTCGCCGTGGTTTGTATGATATGTCGAATGGGAGGAGCTCAATAGCCCATTTACCAATCCGTCCCATGGCATCGCGGTTGTTTATAATGTCGTTGAGTGGAACCTCGGAGGCCACCGTAATTGAACACTCTTGAAAGTAGTGTCGTAGTTTTCGGGATGCCATGAAGACCGCGTATGCTATCTTTTGATAATGTGGGTACCGGGATTTGCATGGAGTTAGGACAGTAGATACGTAGTATACCGGCTTTCGAAGCGGGAACTTATGTCCGTCTGTTTCTCGTTTGACGACGAGCACTGCGCTTACAACCTGGTGTGTTGCCGCTATATATAACAGCATTGGTTCACCGATATTTGGCGCGACCAAGATTGGGTTGCTGGCCAAGGCAGCTTTTATTTCTTCCAATCCGGCCGTAGCCGCGTCCGTCCACTCGAAGTGTTCGGTGTGCCGAAGAAGGCGATAAAGAGGTAATGCATTTTCTCCCAATCAGGAGATAAAGCGGCTTAAGGCAGCCACACATCCATTTAATTTCTGGATTTGCTTGAGGTTTGTTGGGATAGCCAACTATGACAGAGCTTGGATTTTAGCCGGATTCGCTTCAATTCCTCTGTTGGAAACGATGAAGCCCAAGAGCTTTCCGGCGGGTACGCCGAAAACGCATTTTTCTGGATTGAGCTTAATGTCATATGTTCGGAGATTGTCGAACGTGAGCCTCAAGTCGTCTATCAAAGATTCGATGTGTCTGGTTTTAATTACCACATCGTCTATGTATGCCTCCACTGTTTTGCCAATTTGTGCTTCCAGGCATGTCTGAATCATGCGTTGATAGGTCGCACCAGCGTTTTTGAGCCCGAAAGGCATGGTGTTGAAACAGAAGGGGCCGTATGGAGTAATGAATGCCGTTGCGGCTTGATCGGGCTCCGCCATCTTGATTTGATAGTATCCGGAGTATGCATCGAGGAAACACAACGAGTCGTGTCCTCCGGTAGCATCGATAATTTGATCGATGCGGGGGAGGGGGAAGGGATCCTTGGGGCAAGCCTTGTTAAGGTCCTTCAAATCGACACATAGGCGCCAGGATTTGTCCTTCTTTGGTACCATCACCAGGTTTTCTAGCGAGTTTGGGTGTTTTATTTTTCTAATGAATCTGGCCTCGAGTAACTTGGCTAGTTCTTCTCCCATGGCTTGTCGCTTGGGTTCGGAGAAACGCCGAAGAGTTTGCTTGACCGGCTTGTATCCCTTTAGAATGTTTAGGCTATGCTCGGCCAGCCTACGTGGGATGCCTGGCATATCTGAAGGATGCCAGGTGAAGATGTCCGAATTCTCGCGTAAGAACTCCCGCAGTGCGGTGTCTGTTGTGGGGTTCAGCTGTGCCCCGATGGATGCTGTTTTTGTAGGGTCCGTTGGGTGGACATAGAATTTGACTATTTCGTCCACTGGTTTAAAAGAGGTGGACTTGGGTCTTTTGTCGAGTATCATGTCGTCCCTGTCCACTATAGAGCGCAGCGCAGTTAGTTCTTCGGCCGCGAGGGCTTCGGATAACGCTTCGAGGGCCAGTGTGGCGGTTTTATTTTCTACGCGGAGTGCTATGTCCGGATCACTAGCTAGAGTGATGATTCCATTGGGCCCGGGCATCTTGAGCTTCATGTACCTGTAATGGGGTATAGCTTGGAAGATCGTGAATGCCTCTCGCCCTGGAAGGGCATGGTATCCGCTACTAAACGGGGCCACTTAGAATGTGATTTCTTCGGACATGTAATTATCCGGCATGCCGAATACCACATCTAGTGTGATTTTTCCCGCACATCGTGCCTCCCGACTAGGGATGATTCCTCTGAAGGTCGTGCTGCTTTGCTCAATGCAGCTCTCATCTATTTCCATTTTTCTAAGAGTCTCCTCATAGATGAGGTTTAATCCGCTGCCACCGTCCATCAGTACTTTAGTAAGCCGGAAGCCGTGCACACTTGGACTAAGGACCAAAGAGGCTGGAGCTCAGGCTGTGCGGAATTGAGGTTCGTCACTGGCATTGAAGGTTATGACCGTGTCGTTCCATGGATTTATCGTTGCAACGTGGCAGACTTCGGCGAGGCTGCGAAGTGCCCGCTTGCGCCTATTGTTTGAGGCGAAAGTCTTGGGACTGTTAGTACTGTATTGTTATTTTTCGCGGGAGGGTGCTCTGCGGTATTGTTGACGAGGAGATCCTCGCCGCTCCTGGCCACCTCCTGGAGTATCCAACATGCTCTAAGGCTGTGTGTTGGCATGGTATCTGATGTACTGTGAATTTTGCATGGTCCATTGAGCCATCCCTCCAACACGGTTCCGCGCCCTGTAGTTGGTTTTGGCTTCTTTGTCATTGGATTGGGTGACTTACGAGAGTACACCCTTTTAGTTCGGACAGAGGGTTTAGTTAGAGCCGGAGGATCCCAGAATCGTGTTTGGGTTTTCCAAGTGCTTTCCATCGCACAGTACTTCCGTACTATGGACGCCAAGTCAGCGAAGTGTGTTATATCACGGCGACTTATGGCGCTGAGGATTCCCTTGTCCATGCAATTTTTGCAAAAGAATGAAATTGCGTCTTCCTCGCGACAGTCCTTCACCTTGCTTACTGCAAGGAGGAATCTGGCCCAATAGTGATGTACTGTCTCTTGGGGCTCTTGTCTAATATGGGAAAGACCACTTATGTGAGGGTGGGTGGGTAGATTTAAGTCCAAACCCTGACCCGGTCTGAGGCCCAAAGGAGTTTCCGAGTTTGGTAGCTCGGGCTTTGGGACGTTTCCCATTGGTACTAGCCCGTTGTTCGATTCCAGGTTTGAAGCTTGGGCCATGTCCTCCCGTAGACGGGTATCCGTCTCGGAGAGCTCAGTAATCCGGACATAGTTTGTCCTCAAAATAGAGGAAGAATCGCTGCATCGCTCCTCCACTACCGCTATCTGATGGGTAACCGGCGGAGAG
Organism: Triticum urartu; assembly: GCF_056163025.1. Lineage (NCBI taxonomy): Eukaryota > Viridiplantae > Streptophyta > Magnoliopsida > Poales > Poaceae > Triticum > Triticum urartu. The sequence continues at coordinate 579,519,095 of NC_141873.1, forward strand.
TTAATCTCCCTTTGGCCGGGTTTAAGCCCGATCCGATCATAGTCCGTAGCGACCCCCAAGGCGGCGATGCGATCCAAGAGCTTGTTCGAAGAAAAGAGCTCCATTGTATCCATCTGATCGGTGAATCCCGAGCCGACGTGGAGGCTGTTTTTGATGACCCGAGAAGTCATCGTCGGCGCGACGGCCGACGGGGCGGTCATGACGAAGCTGCCTAATCGGAGAATTTGGCCTATAGCCAGGGCTCCCCCAGAGGTAACATTGTCCTTGACAACGAGACAAGCCATTAGGCCTTATCGTGATGGCACAGTGGAACTCTCAATGAAAGCACCAATGTCAATGTCAAAACCGACGGATCTCGGGTAGGGGGCCCCGAACTGTGCGTCTAAGGCGGATGGTAATAGGAGGCGGGGAACACAATGTTTACCCAGGATCGGGCCCTCTCGATGGAGGTAATACCCTACTTCCTGCTTGATTGATCTTGATGATATGAGTATTACAAGAGTTGATCTACCACAAGATCGGAGAGGCTAAACCCTAGAAGCTAGCCTATGGTATGATTGTTGTTGTCCTACGGACTAAAACCCTCTGGTTTATATAGACACTGGAGGGGCTAGGGTTACACAGAGTCGGTTACAAGGGAGGAGATCTACATATCCGAATCGCCAAGCTTGCCTTCCACTCAAAGGAGAGTCCCATTCGGACACGCGACGAAGTCTTCAATCTTGTATCTTCATAGTCCAACAGTTCGACCAAAGTATATAGTCCGGCTGTCCGAGGACCCCCTAATCCAGGACTCCCTCAGTGCCCCCCTCCCACGTATATAAAGGAGGGGAGGAGGAGGAGGGCCGGCCACAAGGGGCGTGGCCAAGGGGGATTCCTACTCCTAGTAGGAGTAGGTTTCCCCCTTTCCTAGTCCAAGTAGGAGAAGAAGGAAGGAGGAAGAGGGGAGAAGGAAGGAGGGGGGTGCCGCCCCCTCCTAGTCCAATTCGGACCAGCCCATGGGGGGCGCGCGGCCTCCCCTTGTGGCCCTTCTCTCCTTTACACTAAGGCCCATGAAGGCCCAATACTTCCCCCAGCGAATTCCCATAACTCTTCGGTACTCCGAAAAATAGCCGAACCACTCAGAACCTTTTCGATGTCCGAACATAGCCTTCCAATATATCGATCTTTACGTATCGACCATTTGAGACTCCTCATCATGTCCGTGAACTCATCCGGGACTCCAAACAAACTTCGGTTATCAAATCACATAACTCATAATACAAATCATCATCGAACGTTAAGCGTGCGGACCCTACGGGTTCGGGAACTATGTAGACATGACCGAGACACATCTCCGGTCAATAACCAATAACGGAACCTGGATGCTCATATTGTCTTCTACATATTCTACGAAGATCTTTATCGGTCAAACCGCATAACAACATATGTTGTTCCCTTTGTCATCGGTATGTTATTTGCCAGAGATTTGATCATCGGTATCATCATACCTAGTTCAATCTCGTTACCGGCAAGTCTCTTTACTCGTTCCGTAATGCATCATCCCGCGACTAACTCATTAGTCACATTGCTTGCAAGGCTCATAGTGATGAGCATTACCGAGAGGGCCCAGAGATACTTCTCTGATACACAGAGTGACAAATCCTAATCTCGATCTATGCCAACTCAACAAACACCATCGGAGACACCTGTAGAGCATCTTTATAATCACCCAGTTACGTTGTGATGTTTGATAGCACACAAGGTGTTCCTCCGGTATTCGGGAGTTGCATAATCTCATAGTCAGAGGAACATCTATAAGTCATAATGAAAGCAATAGCAATAAAACTAAATGATCATTTATGCTAAGCTAACAGATGGGTCATGTTCATCACATCATTCTCTAATGATATGATCCCGTTCATCACTGACAACACATGTCTATGGTTAGGAAACTTAACCATCTTTGATTAACGAGCTAGTCAAGTAGAGGCATACTAGGGACACTCTGTTTTGTCTATGTATTCACACATGTACTAAGTTTCTGGTTAATACAATTCTAGCATGAATAATAAACATTTATCATGAAATAAGGAAATATAATAACAACTTTATTATTGCCTCTAGGGCATATTTCCTTAAGTCTCCCACTTGCACTAGAGTCAATAATCTAGTTCACATCGTCATGTGACTTAACACCAATAGTTCACATCTTTATGTTATTAGTTCACATCTCCATGTGACTAATACCCAAAGCATTTACTAGAGTCAATAATATAGTTCACATCGCTATGTGATTAACACCCAAAGAGTGATCATGTTTTGCTTGTGGGAGAAGTTTAATTAGTCAACGGGTCTGCCACATTCAGAGCCGTATGTATTTTGCAAATTTTCTATGTCTACAATGCTCTGCATGAAGCTACTCTAGCTAATCGCTCCCACTTTCAATATGTATCTAGATCGAGACTTAGAGTCATCCAAATTGGTGTCAAAGCTTGCATCGACATAACTCCTTACGACGAACTCTTTGTCACCTCCATAACCAAGAAACATTTCCTTATTCCACTAAGGATAATTTTGACCGATGTTCAGTGATCCACTCCTGGATCACTATTGTACCCTCTTGCCAAACTCATGGTGAGGTACACAATAGGTCTGGTACACAACATAGCATACTTTATAGAACCTATGACTGAGGCATAGGGAATGACTTTTCATTCTCTTTCTATTTTCTGCCGTGGTCGGGTTTTGAGTCTTTAATCAACTTCACACCCTGCAACACAGGAAAGAACTCCTTCTTTGACTGTTCCATTTTGAACTAGTTCAAAAACTTATCAAGGTATGTACTCATTTAAAAAATTTATCAAGTGTCTTGTTCTATCTCTATAGATCTTGATGCTCAATATGTAAGCAGCTTCACCAAGGTCTTTCTTTGAAAAACTCCTTTCAAACACTCCTTTATGCTTTCCAGAAAATTCTACATTATTTCCAATCAACAATATGTCATTCACAGATACTTATCAGAAATGTTGTAGTGCTCCCACTCACTTTCTTGTAAATATAGGCTTCACCGCAAGTCTGTATAAAACTATATGCTTTGATCAACTCATCAAAGCATATATTCCAACTCCGAGATGTTTGCACCAGTCCATAGATGGATCGCTGGAGCTTGCACACTTTGTTAGTGATAACCCACAAGTATAGGGGATCAATTGTAGCCTCTTTCAATAAGTAAGAGTGTCGAACCCAACGAGGAGCTAAATGTAGAACAAATGTTCCCTCAAGTTCTATCGACCACCGATACAACTCTACGCACGCTTAACGTTCACTTTACCTAGAACAAGTATAAAACTAGAAGTACTTTGTAGGTGTAACGGGATAGGTTTGCAAGAATATAAAGAGCACGTAAATAAAAACTAGGGGCTGTTTTAGGTAAAGACGCAATGAAGTTAGTATAGCGAGTGTGGAAAAGTGGTGGTAGGAGTTGCGAAATTGTCCCTAAGCAATTGACTACTTTACTAGACCGATAGCAAGTATTATGTGGGAGAGGCTGATACGTCTCCAACGTATCTATAATTTTTGATTGCTCCATGCTATTATATTATCTATTTTTACACTTTTGTATCATTTTTGGTACTAACCTATTAACCGGAGGCCCAGCCCAAATTGTTGTTTTTTTGCCTATTTTAGGTTTCGAAGAAAAGGAATATCAAACGGAGTCCAAACGGAATGAAACCTTCGGGAACGTGATTTTCTCAACAAACATGATCCAGGAGACTTGGAGTGGGCGTCAAGAAACAACCGACGAAGCCACAAGGCAGGGGGCGCGTCTACCCCCCTGGGCGCGCCCTCCACCCTCGTGGGCCCCTCGTTGCTCCACCAACGTACTTCTTCCTCCTATATATATCCACGCACCCCCAAATATCCAGGAGCACCACGAAAACCTAATTCCACCGCCACAACCTTCTGTACCCGAGAGATCCCATCTTGGGGCCTTTTCTGGAGCTCCACTGGAGGGGGCATTGATCACGGAGGGTCTCTACATCAACTCCATGGCCTCTTCGGTGATGTGTGAGTAGTTTATTTCAGACCTATGGGTCCATAGTTGCTAGCTAGATGGCTTCTTCTCTCTCTTTGGATCTCAATACAAAGTTCTCCTCGATCTTCTTGGAGATCTATTCGATGTAATCTTCTTTTGCGGTGTGTTTGTCGAGATCCGATGAATTGTGGGTTTATGATCCAGTTTATCTATGAACAATATTTGATTATCCTCTGAATTATTTTATGTATGATTGGTTTGTCTTTGCAAGTCTCTTCTAATTATCAGTTTGGTTTGGCCTACTAGATTGATCTTTCTTGCAATGGGAGAAGTGCTTAGCTTTGGGTTCAATCTTGCAGTGTCCTTACACAGTGACAGCAGGGGCAGCAAGGCACGTACTGTATTGTTACCATCGAGGATAAAAATATGGGGTTTATATCATATTGCATGAGTTTATCCCTCTACATCATGTCATCTTACTTAAAGCATTACTCTGTTCTTATGAACTTAATACTCTAGATGCATGCTGGATAGTGGTCGATGTGTGGAGTAATAGTAGTATATGCAGAATCATTTCGGTCTACTTGTCGCGGACGTGATGCCTATATACATGATCATACCTAGATATTCTCATAACCATGCTCAATTCTATCAATTGCTCGACAGTAATTCGTTTACCCACCGTAATACTTATGCTCTTGAGAGAAGCCACTAGTGAAAGCTATGGCCCCTGAGTCTATCTTCCATCATATTAATCTTCCAACAGTTAGTTATTTCTTTTGCCATTTATTTTACTTTGCATCTTTATCATAAAAATACCAAAAATATTATATTATCATATCTATCATATCTCACTCTCGTAAGTGACCGTGAAGGGATTGACAACCCCTTTATCGCGTTGGTTGCGAGGTTCTTATTTGTTTGTGTAGGTGCATGGGACTCGAGTGTGATCTCCTACTGTATTGACACCTTGGTTCTCAAAAACTGAGGGAAATACTTACGCTACTTTACTGCATCACCCTTTCCTCTTCAAAAAAACCAATGCAGTGCTCAAGAGGTAGCAGAGGCCACCGCTAGCATTTCATCCCCGACTTCGAATTCTATGCACTTATGATTGGAACTATTAGTAAGCATACGCAACTACTAACATTCATTAAGGTAAAACCCAACCATAGCATTAAGATATATTGGCCCCCCTTCAATCCCGTATGCATCATTTTCTATGCTAGGTTTAAGCTTCTGTCACTCTTGCCCTCCAATACATAGTCCTATCAACATACAACTATGGAGTGATCCACGCGCATGCGCATATGATGGGCACCAAAAGACATCAACATAACCACAAGCAAATTAAACCAATCATAGCAATTCACCAATTACTGATAGGATAACGAAACTCTACTCAGACATCATAGGATGGCAACACATCATTGGATAATAATATGAAACATAAAGCACCATGTTCAAGTAGAGGGTACATTAGGTTGCGGGAGAGTGGACCGCTGTAGATAGATGGGGGAAGGTGATGAAGATGTTGGTGAAGATGACGAAGGTGTTGGTGTAGATCGCCGTCACACGATGATGGCCTCGGCGGCGTTCCGGCGCCACTTGGAGAGAGGGGGAGAGGGCCCCCCTTCATCTTCTTCTTCCTTGACCTTCTCCCTAGATGGGAGAAGGGTTTACCCCCTAGTCCATGGCTTCCATGGCGGCGGAGGGGCGAGAGCCCCTCCGAGATTGGATCTCTCTCTCTCTCTCTCTCTCTCTGTCTCTCTTTGTTTCCACGTTCCATATTATTGCCTTTCACCGTTTCTTATATTCCCGGAGATCCGTAACTCCGATTGGGCCGAAATTTTAACACAATTTCTATCCGGATATTGGCTTTCTTGCGGCGAAAGAAGGGCACCAACCGCCTTAAGGGGTGGCCACGAGGGTCAGGGGTGCACCCCTGCCTCGTGCCCCCTCAGGCATCGTCTCGCGTTGATTCTTCTTCCCAAAAATCACATATATTACAAAAAAAATCTCCGTAAGTTTTTATCCTGTTTGGACTCCGTTTGATATGGATTTTCTGCGAAACAAAAAACATGCAACAAACAGGAACTGGCACTGGGCACTGGATCAATATGTTAGTCCCAAAAATAGTATAAAAAGTTGCCAAAAGTATATGAAAGATGTATAATATTGACATGGAACAATAAAAAATTATATGTACGACGGAGACTGATACGTCTCCAACGTATCTATAATTTTTGATTGATCCATGCTATTATATTATCTGTTTTGGATGTTTAATGGGCTTTAATATATCTTTTTATATTATTTTTGGGACTAACCTATTAATCAAAGGCCCAGTGCAAATTGTTGTTTTTTTTGCCTATTTCAGTGTTTCGCAGAAAAGGAATATCAAATGGAATCCAAACGGAATGAAACCTTCGGAAGAGTAATATTTGGAACAAACGTGATCCAGGAGACTTGGAGTGGACGTCAAGAAAGAAGCAAGGAGGCCACGAGGCAGGAGGGCGCGCCCCCACCCTCGTGGGCCCCTCGCAGCTCCACCGACGTACTTCTTCCTCCTATATATACCCATATACCCCGAAAACATCCAGGAGCACCACAAAACCCTATTTCCACCGCCGCAACCTTCTGTACCCGTGAGATCCCATCTTGGGGCCTTTTCCGGCGCTTCGTCGTAGGGGGAATCGATCACGAAGGGCTTCTACATCAACACCATAGCCTCTCCGATGATGTGTGAGTAGTTTACCACAAACCTTTGGGTCCATAGTTATTAGCTAGATGTCTTCTTCTCTCTCTTTGGATCTCAATACAAAGTTCTCCTCGATTCTCTTGCAGATCTATTCGATATAATTCTTTTTGCGCTGTGTTTGTCGAGATCCGATGAATTGTGGGTTTATGATCAAGATTATCTACGAATAATATTTTATTCTTCTCTGAAATCTTTTGTGCATGATTTAATATCTTTGTAAGTCTCTTCGAATTATCAGTTTGGTTTGGCCTACTAGATTGATCTTTCTTGCAATGGGAGAAGTGCTTAACTTTGGGTTCAATCTTGCGGTGTCCTTTCCTAGTGACAGTAGGGGCAGCAAGGCACGCATTGTATTGTTGCCATCGAGGATAAAAAAAATGGGGTTTATATCATATTGCTTGAGTTTATCCCTCTACATCATGTCATCTTGCCTAATGCGTTACTCTGTTCTTACGAACTTAATACTCTAGATGCATGCTGGATAGCGGTCGATGTGTGGAGTAATAGTAGTAGATGCAGAATCGTTTCGGTCTACTTGTCGCGGACGTGATGCCTATATACATGATCATGCCTAGATATTCTCATAACTATGTGCTTTTCTATCAATTGCTCGACAGTAATTTGTTCACCCACCGTAGAATTTGCTATCTTGAGAGAAGCCACTAGTGAAATCTATGGCCCCCGGGTCTATCTTCCATCATATTATTTTCCTATCAACTTGCTATTTCTATCTTGAGAGAAGCCACTAGGAAGATCCGTTTTCTGGCCTTCCTAGTGAAGATGGCGCTACCCATCTAAACAACTTTGTTGATTTATGTGATATGCAAAAGAAGAAAGATGTGGATAATGATATTGTTAAATTGAAGCTATTTTCGTTTTTGCTTAGAGATCGTGCTAAAACTTGGTTTTCCTCTTTGCCTAAAAATAGTATTGATTCATGGAATAAGTGAAAAGATGCTTTTTATCTCTAAGTATTTTCCTCCCACTAAGATCATCTCTCTTAGAAACGATATCATGAATTTTAGGCAACTTGATCATGAGCATGTTGCACAAGCTTGGGAGAGGATGAAATTAATGATACGTAATTGCCCTACACATGGATTAAACTTATGGATGATCATACAATATTTTTATGCTGGATTGAATTTTGCTTCTAGAAATCTTTTAGATTCGGCCGCAGGAGGCACTTTTATGGAAATCACTTTAGGAGAAGCTACTAAACTCCTATATAATATTATGGTTAATTATTCTCAATGGCACGCTGAAAGATCTACTTGTAAAAAGGTTCATGCTATAGAAGAAATTAATGTTTTGAGTGGAAAGATGGATGAACTTATGAAATTGTTTGCTAATAAGAGTGTTTCTTCTGATCCTAGTGATATGCCTTTATCTACTTTGATTGAGAATAATAATGAATCTATGGATGTGAATTTTGTTGGTAGGAAAATTTTTGGTAACAACGCGTATAGAGGAAACTTTAATCCTAGGCTGTTTCCTAGTAATTCCTCTAATAATTATGGTAATTACTACAACAACTCTTATGGAAATTTTAAAAATATGCCCTTATATTTTGAGGTAGTGTTAAAGAATTTATGATTTCGCAAAAGAATTTCAATGCTTTGCTTGAAGAAAAATTGCCTAAGATTGATGAGTTGGCTAGGAACGTGGATAGAATTTCTATTGATGTCGATTCCTTGAAACTTAGATCTATTCCATCTAAGCATGATATCAATGAGTCTCTCAAAGCCATGAGAATTTCCATTGATGAGTGCAAAGAAAGAACCGCAAGGATGCGTGCTAAGAAAGATTGCTTTGTCAAAGCGTGTTCTTCTAGTTTTCATGATAATAATGATGAAGATCTAAAAGTGATTGATGTGTCCCTTATTAAATCTTTAATTTGCAATATGAATCTTGATAATGATGGGACTAGATATGAGTCAACTTTAGTTAAAAGGCGTCCCAATGATTTAGAGTTTTTAGATCTTGATGCAAAAATTGGTAAAAGTGGGATTGAAGAGGTCAAAACTTTACATAGCAATGAGCCCACTATTTTGGATTTCAAGGCATTTAATTATGATATTTGCTCTTTGATAGACTGTATTTCCTTATTGTAATCCGTGCTAAATTCTCCTCATGCTTATGATCAAAATAAAGCTTTTACCAAACATATCGTTGATGCCTTAATGCAATCCTATGAAGAAAAGCTTGAATTAGAAGTTTCTATCCCTAGAAAACTTTATGATGAGTGGTAACCTACTATTAAAATTAAAATTAAAGATCATGAATGCTATGCTTTATGTGATTTGGGTGCTAGTGTTTCCATGATTCCAAAAACTTTGTGTGATATGTTAGGTTTCTGTGAATTTGATGATTGTTCTTTAAATTTGCATCTTGCGGATTCCACTATTGAGAAACCTATGGGAAGGATTAATGATGTTCTTATTGTTGCAAATAGGAATTATGTGCCAGTATATTTCATTGTTCTTGATATAGATTGCAATCCTACATGTCATATTATTCTTGGTAGAACTTTCCTTAGAACGATTGGTGCAATTATTGATATGAAAGAAGGGAATATTATATTCCAATTTCCTTTAAGGAAAGGCATGGAACATTTTCCTAGGAAGAAAATTAAATTACCTTATGAATCTATTATGAGAGCCACTTATGGATTGCATACCAAGGATGACAATACCTAGATCTATTCTTGTTTTTATGCCTAGCTAGGGGCGCTAAACGATAGCGCTTGTTGGGAGGCAACCAAATTTTATTTTTGTTTCTTGTTTTTTGTTTCTGTTTAGTAATAAATAATTCATCTAGATTATTCTTAGATGTGTTTTTATGTTTTTAATTAGTGTTTGTGACAAGTAGAACCTTTGGGAAGACTTGGGGGAAGTCTTTGCGATCTTGCTCTAAAAAACAGAAACTTTAGCGCTCACGAGATTTGCTGCCATTTTTTACTGGAGAGTTTTATTAGGTTTATTATTTTTGCAGATTATTACTAGACAAATTCCTCACGTCCACCAATTTATTTCAGAATTTTTGGGGTTACATAAGTATTCGAAACCTACAAATTACTACAGACTGTTCTGTTTTTGACAGATTCTGTTTTTCGTGTGTTGTTTGCTTATTTTGATGAATCTATGGCTAGTATCGGGGGGTATGAACCATAGAGAAGTTGTAATACAGTAGTTTTAACACCAATATAAATAAAGAATGAGTTCATTACAGTACCTTGAAGTGGTGGTTTGTTTTCTTATACTAACGGAGCTCATGAGATTTTCTGTTGAGTTTTGTGTTGTAGAGTTTTCAAGTTTGGGTAAAGATTTGATGGACTTTGGAATAAGGAGTGGAAAGGGCCTAATCTTGGGGATGCCCAAGGCACCCCAAGGTAAAATTCAAGGACATACAAAAGCCTAAGCTTGGGGATGCCCCGGAAGGCATCCCTTCTTTAGTCTTCGTCTATCAGTAACTTTACTTGAGGCTATATTTTTATTCATCACATGATATGTGTTTTGCTTGGAGCGTCTTGTATGATTGGAGTCTTTGCTTTTTACTTTACCACAATCATCCTTGCTGTACACACCTTTTTGAGAGACACACATGAATCGGAATTTATTAGAATACTCTATGTGCTTCACTTATATCTTTTGAGCTAGATAATTTTGCTCTAGTGCTTCACTTATATCTTTAAGAGCACGGTGGTGGTTTTATTTTATAGAAATTATTGATCTCTCATGCTTAACTTATATTATTTTGAGAGTCTTTTAGAATAGCATGGTAATTTGCTTTGGCTATAAAATTAGTCCTAATATGGTAAGCATTCAAGATGGGTATAATAAAAACTATCATAAAAAGTGCATTGAATACTATGAGAAGTTTGATACTTGATGATTGTTTTGAGATATGAAGTTGGTAATATTAGAGTCATGCTAGTTGAGTAGTTGTGAATTTGAGAAATACTTGTTCTAAAGTTTGTGATTCCCATAGCATGCACGTATGGTGAACCGTTATGTCATGAAGTCGGATCATGATTTATTTATTGATTGTCTTCCTTATGAGTGGTGGTCGGGGACGAGCGATGGTCTTTTCCTACCAATCTACCCCCCTAGGAGCACGCGCATAGTACTTTGTTTCGATAACTAATAGATTTTTGCAATAAGTATGTGAGTTCTTATGACTAATGTTGAGTCCATTGATTATACGCACTCTCACCCTTCCACCATTGCTAGCCTCTCTAGTACCGCGCAACCTTCAGCGGTACCATACACCCACCATATACCTTCCTTAAAACAGCCACCATATCTACCTATTATGTCATTTCCATAGGCATTCCGAGATATATTGCCATGCAACTTACCACCATTCCGTTTGTTATGACACACTTCATCATTGTCATATTGCTTTGCATGATCATGTAGTTGACATCGTATTTGTGGCAAAGCCACCTTTATAATTCTTTCATACATGTCACTCTTGATTCATTGCACATCCTGGTACACCGCCGGAGGCATTCACATAGAGTCATATTTTGTTCTAGTATCGAGTTGTAATTTTTGAGTTGTAAGTAAATAAAAGTGTGATGATCATCATTATTAGAGCATTGTCCCAAGTGAGGAAAGGATGATGGAGACTATGATTCCCCCACAAGTTGGGATGAGACTCCGGACGAATTCTATAAAAAAAGAGAAAGAAAAAAAAGAAAGAAAAAATGAGAGAAAAAGAAAGAAGGGACAATGCTACTATCCTTTTACCACACTTGTGCTTCAAAGTACCACCATGATCTTCATGATAGAGAGTCTCCTATGTTGTCACTTTCATATACTAGTGGGAATTTTACATTATAGAACCTGGCTTGTATATTCCAATGATGGGCTTCCTCAAAATGCCCTAGGTCTTCGTGAGCAAGTGAGTTGGATGCACACCCACTTAGTTCTTTTGTTGAGCTTTCATACACTTATAGCTCTAGTGCATCCGTTGCATGGCAATCCCTACTCACTCACATTGATATCTATTGATGGGCATCTCCATAGCCAGTTGATACGCCTACACTAGTGCAGAACCGGGCAATAGCATCGGTTCGTAAGGCCCTTTAGTGTCGGTTCCATAACCGGCACTAAAGTGTGGTCACTAAAGCCCCCCCCCCTTTAGTACCGGTTCAGCACGAACCGGTGCTAAAGGGAAACCACGTGGCACGAGCCAGCTCCGGGGGCCGGGAGCCCTTTAGTACCGGTTCGTAACACCAACCGGTACTAAATGTTTGTGGGTTTTTGTTTTATTTTGTATTTTTCAATTAAATTTGTGTTATCAATTTAATTTAGGATTGTTTTACGTTATAATGAGTTGTAGTCGTCATCATCATCATCATCATCGCATATTAATAAATAAATAAACTCTAGCTAGCTAAAAATCATCGTAGTCGTCTAATGACCACTATTTAATCATCATAGTCATTACCGCTAGCTATCTAATCATCACCAACACTGGCTAGCTTAAAGAGGAAACATTCACTTTCTAACAGAAGCAAAGATATCATCGAGTTCAACATAATCATCACCAACATCGAAGTTCAGGACACGGACATGAGACACTAATTAAGAGCATGAACTAGTGCTGCTCCCTCTCAGGTAGAATAGCATAGAACATGTATAGCTCTCCTGATTCATCATACTGGAGCATGCAGATGAATCTGTCTCCTAATCTTGGGTTGCGCTTCTCCTTGCTGCCCCCTAGTACTTCTCTGCGATCGTTAACAATTTTGCTCCAATCTTTCACTATTAATCAATCTTCGCTTTCAGAAATCCTGAATGCACTCATGTGCAATGTAGGATATCTTGGTCGTAAGCTAACCATTGACATGTCACCTTTAGTCTCGATCCACTGAGGCACAACTGTCATCGGAAGTCCTTGTTGAAGAACATCGTATAGTAATTAATATACTAAGCAATGAAACTTTAGCTTCAAAAATAATGTATGCAAAAGATGCACTAATTAAGGACAAATAGTTAAAATCTTACCATCTTTCGATTATAGATGTGACCGTAGTTCAATACGATCACCATTGGTCGCACGTTTTGAGTACTAACATTTCTAAGTTCAGGAAAAAAATTTGTCTTGACAGTATTAAGATCCTCAAGCCATGAAACATAATGACTTATCTCCTCGCAGTTTAGTTGAGCCCCGGGGCAGTAGTAGGTCCTGTCTACCAAGCGCCAGACATGTTTGCTTGAACCGAAATAAGCTGACACTACAAATTAGTTGTCAACTATTTTTGAATAAACTGTATCAAAAACATAAACATATGCATGCATGGTTGAGAAAAACTCACATAATGGTAGAACTGGAGGTGTTTGCACATCGACCCAGATGTCTATATTACCTTCAATATCATCTTCCGGACGAATATCAAAGGTGACAACCATACCAGGCTCAAATGCATAAGCCTTGCATAGTGCTTGCCAAGTTTTGCATTCAAAATGGGTGTATGTGTCTCCATTATATAATTTGACGTTGAAAGTATACACATGCTCCGTCTTCAAGTAAACTCTCTTTACCTCCATATCATCTATAGCACTAAAATCTATCTTATCCAAGACAAAAATTCTTGCATGGCAGGGGATGCGCTAGTAGAATAGTGAAAATTTAAATTTATAAGTTGAAGCAAATGAAGCATAAGTTTTGCATTCAAATAATAATTGCCAAAGTGACTTACTGTATCAACTTCAAATGTCTCATCCAGCTTGATGCTGAAGCGCCTACCATCAACAAGGAAATTTCTATCGCACAGGCCGCGCTGGTCTTCACAGTGTTCGCACATAATGAAATCTTTTTCGTCGTCAGATGTCATTTCCTATGTTCATATAGGTGAAACATTAAACACCTATTACTTTCTAACATTAATTAATATCTAGCCAAATATATATTCATCTAACATTTGACATTAATATATCTAACTATATTCATATCTAACAATTGACACTTATATATTTAACTTTTCTATCTAATTCATCTAACATTCGACATTAATCTAACATTTATATAAAATCAAAATATATAAAAAATTAAATAAACAGAAAAACTCATTAACAAATAATATTTTAATTAGATCATCAAATCTCAGATACCTAAATTTTCTTATTAAAAATAAACTAGTTATATTAATTATTGAACTAGTTCAAATCTCATATACCTAAATAAACTAGTTCGACAATTTTCTTACTAAAAATAAACTAGTTATATTAATTATTGAACTAGTTCAAATCACATATACCTAAATAAACTAGTTCGATAATTTTCTTACTAAAAATAAACTAGTTATATTAATTATTCAACTAGTTTAAATCTCTAGTTCGACAATTTTCTATCTAGCTAATTCATCTAACATTCGACATTAATCAAACATTCGATCATCTAATTAACTTTTCTAAAAACAGAAAATAAGTACAAAAAATGTGCGTGTGTGTATGTATATATGTGTGTGTGTGTGTATGTGTGTGGCCCCGTACGCCGCTGCCCCGTACGTTCGAGCGGGGGCGCCGGCGTACGGGGCGGGGGCGGCGGCGTACGTACGGGCGGGGGCGCCGCCATACGGGCCGGGTGCGACGACGACGGACGGCGGCGCGGCGGGTATACACAAGAGTGAGAGACGTACGGGACCGCGGCGGGACGACAACGGACGGCGGCGCACGGCGTTCGGGGCGGCGGCGCGAGACGGCGACGATGCGGGCGGCGGCGGGGACAGCGACGACGACGACGACGGACGACGGACGACGGGCGGCGAGTACGGGTTCGAGCGGCGCGCGAGAGGTTGGAGACGAAAGAAGTGGGGAGATCTAACTGAATTTTCGTAAGTATTGTATATATAGGAGAGGCCTTTAGTATCGGTTGGAGCCACCAACCGGTACTAAAGGCCAACTTTGGCTAGGCTAAGAGGCGGGAAGAGCAGGCCTTTAGTACCAGTTGGTGGTTCCAACCGGTACTAAAGGGTGGTCTTTAGTACCGGTTGGAGCCACCAACTGGTACTAAAGGGTGGTCTTTAGTACCGGTTAGAACCACCAACCGGTACTAAAGGCCTCGCGCTGCAACCCCAAAGTTTAGTCCCACCTCGCCCGGCGAAGGGCAGCCGCACTGGTTTATAAACCCAGCCGCGGCTACCTCTTCGAACTCCTCTATATAGCAGGCTTCTGGGCCTAATTAATTAGGGTGCGCTGCCCTGTGAGTCTGCTGGCCCTTCTGGGCCTGCATTTGCACACCCTAGGTCTGGCAGGCCCATTGGGCAGCGCGCCAACAAATTTTTTATATACTTTTTTCTTTTCTGCATTATTTATTTTCTTCTATTTATTTTTGAGTAGTTTTTTATATAGTTTTTTCTTTTCTGCATTATTTATTTTTTTCTATTTATTTTTGAGTAATTTTTTTGTATAGTTTTTTTATTTTCTGCATTATTTTTTTTCTTCTATTTATTTTCTTCTGGAAACTGAATGCTGCATACTGAACAATTAGGTAAATGACCGAAAAACAACAAATGATGTCAGAACATGTTGGAAATTGATGACGTCGCTTTGAATGCTGCATACTGAACACAAAAGAAGTCCGGAGTTCAAATAAGTTTAATAAACATTGAAGTGGCCGTGTAACATATGAGTTCTCGTCCGAAACCCTGATACTCCGAAAGAGTATGTCCAGTTTGTACACGAAGTGCGTCCAGTTTTTGCCGTGACCCTCTCTACTCTTTCGGGCATGCTATGCGGGTGATATGATGATACCATGCCAAGTTTCAACATTTTCAGGATTCATTTTGTAGTGATTTTCAATTTCACGGTCATTTAGCTCTCTAAACAATTAGGTAAATGACCGAAAAACAACAAATGATGTCAGAACATGTTGGAAATTGATGACGTCGCTTTGAATGTTGCATACTGAACACAAAAGAAGTCCGGAGTTCAAATAAGTTTAATAAACATTGAAGTGGCCGTGTAACATATGAGTTCTCGTCCGAAACCCTGATACTCCGAAAGAGTATGTCCAGTTTGTACACGAAGTGCGTCCAGTTTTTGCCGTGACCCTCTCTATTCTTTCGCGCATGTTATGCGGCTGATATGATCATACCATGCCAAGTTTCAACATTTTCAGGATTCATTTTGTAGTGATTTTCAATTTCACGGTCATTTAGCTCTCTAAACAATTAGGTAAATGACCGAAAAACAACAAATGATGTCAGAACATGTTGGAAATTGATGACGTCGCTTTGAATGCTGCATACTGAACACAAAAGAAGTCCGGAGTTCATATAAGTTTAAAAAACATTGAAGTGGCCGTGTAACAGATGAGTTCTCGTCCGAAACCCTGATACTCCGAAAGAGTATGTCCAGTTTGTACACAAAGTGCGTCCAGTTTTTGCCGTGACCCACTCTACTCTTTCGCGCATGCTATGTGGGTGATATGATGATACCATGCCAAGTTTCAACATTTTCAGGATTCATTTTGTAGTGATTTTCAATTTCACGGTCATTTAGCTCTCTAAACAATTAGGTAAATGACCGAAAAACAACAAATGATGTTAGAACATGTTGGAAATTGATGACGTCGCTTTGAATGCTGCATACTGAACACAAAAGAAGTCCGGAGTTCAAATAAGTTTAAAAAGCATTGAAGTGGCCGTGTAACAGATGAGTTCTCGTCCGAAACCCTGATACTCTGAAAGAGTATGTCCAGTTTGTACACGAAGTGCGTCCAGTTTTTGTCGTGACCCTCTCTACTCTTTCGCGCATGCTATGCGGGTGATATGATGATACCATGCCAAGTTTCAACATTTTCAGGATTCATTTTGTAGTGATTTTCAATTTCACGGTCATTTAGCTCTCTAAACAATTAGGTAAATGACCGAAAAACAACAAATGATGTCAGAACATGTTGGAAATTGATGACGTCGCTTTGAATGCTGCATACTGAACACAAAAGAAGTCCGGAGTTCATATAAGTTTAAAAAACATTGAAGTGGCCGTGTAACAGATGAGTTCTCGTCCGAAACCCTGATACTCCGAAAGAGTATGTCCAGTTTGTACACGAAGTGCGTCCAGTTTTTGCCGTGACCCTCTCTACTCTTTCGGGCATGCTACGCGGGTGATATGATGATACCATGCCAAGTTTCAACATTTTCAGGATTCATTTTGTAGTGATTTTCAATTTCACGGTCATTTAGCTCTCTAAACAATTAGGTAAATGACCGAAAAACAACAAATGATGTCAGAACATGTTGGAAATTGATGACGTCGCTTTGAATGCTGCATACTGAACACAAAAGAAGTCCGGAGTTCAAATAAGTTTAAAAAACATTGAAGTGGCCGTGTAACAGATGAGTTCTCGTCCGAAACCCTGATACTCCGAAAGAGTATGTCCAGTTTGTACACGAAGTGCGTCCAGTTTTTGCCGTGACCCTCTCTACTCTTTCGGGCATGCTATGCGGGTGATATGATGATACCATGCCAAGTTTCAACATTTTCAGGATTCATTTTGTAGTGATTTTCAATTTCACGGTCATTTAGCTCTCTAAACAATTAGGTAAATGACCGAAAAACAACAAATGATGTCAGAACATGTTGGAAATTGATGACGTCGCTTTGAATGCTGCATACTGAACACAAAAGAAGTCCGGAGTTCAAATAAGTTTAAAAAGCATTGAAGTGGCCGTGTAACAGATGAGTTCTCGTCCGAAACCCTGATACTCTGAAAGAGTATGTCCAGTTTGTACACGAAGTGCGTCCAGTTTTTGTCGTGACCCTCTCTACTCTTTCGCGCATGCTATGCGGGTGATATGATGACACCATGCCAAGTTTCAACATTTTCAGGATTCATTTTGTAGTGATTTTCAATTTCACGGTCATTTAGCTCTCTAAACAATTAGGTAAATGACCGAAAAACAACAAATGATGTCAGAACATGTTGGAAATTGATGACGTCGCTTTGAATGCTGCATACTGAACACAAAAGAAGTCCGGAGTTCATATAAGTTTAAAAAACATTGAAGTGGCCGTGTAACAGATGAGTTCTCGTCCGAAACCCTGATACTCCGAAAGAGTATGTCCAGTTTGTACACGAAGTGCGTCCAGTTTTTGCCGTGACCCTCTCTACTCTTTCGGGCATGCTACGCGGGTGATATGATGATACCATTCCAAGTTTCAACATTTTCAGGATTCATTTTGTAGTGATTTTCAATTTCACGGTCATTTAGCTCTCTAAACAATTAGGTAAATGACCGAAAAACAACAAATGATGTCAGAACATGTTGGAAATTGATGACGTCGCTTTGAATGCTGCATACTGAACACAAAAGAAGTCCGGAGTTCAAATAAGTTTAAAAAACATTGAAGTGGCCGTGTAACAGATGAGTTCTCGTCCGAAACCCTGATACTCCGAAAGAGTATGTCCAGTTTGTACACGAAGTGCGTCCAGTTTTTGCCGTGACCCTCTCTACTCTTTCGGGCATGCTATGCGGGTGATATGATGATACCATGCCAAGTTTCAACATTTTCAGGATTCATTTTGTAGTGATTTTCAATTTCACGGTCATTTAGCTCTCTAAACAATTAGGTAAATGACCGAAAAACAACAAATGATGTCAGAACATGTTGGAAATTGATGACGTCGCTTTGAATGCTGCATACTGAACACAAAAGAAGTCCGGAGTTCAAATAAGTTTAATAAACATTGAAGTGGCCGTATAACATATGAGTTCTCGTCCGAAACCCTGATACTCCGAAAGAGTATGTCCAGTTTGTACACGAAGTGCGTCCAGTTTTTGCCGTGACCCTCTCTACTCTTTCGCGCATGCTATGCGGCTGATATGATGATACCATGCCAAGTTTCAACATTTTCAGGATTCATTTTGTAGTGATTTTCAATTTCACGGTCATTTAGCTCTCTAAACAATTAGGTAAATGACCGAAAAACAACAAATGATGTCAGAACATGTTGGAAATTGATGACGTCGCTTTGAATGCTGCATACTGAACACAAAAGAAGTCCGGAGTTCATATAAGTTTAAAAAACATTGAAGTGGCCGTGTAACAGATGAGTTCTCGTCCGAAACCCTGATACTCCGAAAGAGTATGTCCAGTTTGTACACAAACTGCGTCCAGTTTTTGCCGTGACCCACTCTACTCTTTCGCGCATGCTATGCGGGTGATATGATGATACCATGCCAAGTTTCAACATTTTCAGGATTCATTTTGTAGTGATTTTCAATTTCACGGTCATTTAGCTCTCTAAACAATTAGGTAAATGACCGAAAAACAACAAATGATGTTAGAACATGTTGGAAATTGATGACGTCGCTTTGAATGCTGCATACTGAACACAAAAGAAGTCCGGAGTTCAAATAAGTTTAAAAAACATTGAAGTGGCCGTGTAACAGATGAGTTCTCGTCCGAAACCCTGATACTCCGAAAGAGTATGTCCAGTTTGTACACGAAGTGCGTCCAGTTTTTGCCGTGACCCTCTCTACTCTTTCGGGCATGCTATGCGGGTGATATGATGATACCATGCCAAGTTTCAACATTTTCAGGATTCATTTTGTAGTGATTTTCAATTTCACGGTCATTTAGCTCTCTAAACAATTAGGTAAATGACCGAAAAACAACAAATGATGTCAGAACATGTTGGAAATTGATGACGTCGCTTTGAATGCTGCATACTGGACACAAAAGAAGTCCGGAGTTCAAATAAGTTTAATAAACATTGAAGTGGCCGTGTAACATATGAGTTCTCGTCCGAAACCCTGATACTCCGAAAGAGTGTGTCCTGTTTGTACACGAAGTGCGCCCAGGTTTTGCCGTGACCCTCTCTACTCTTTCGCGCATGCTATGCGGGTGATATGATGATACCATGCCAAGTTTCAACATTTTCAGGATTCATTTTGTAGTGATTTTCAATTTCACGGTCGTGTAGCTCTCTAAAACAATTAGGTAAATGACCGAAAAACAACAAATGATGTCAGAACATGTTGGAAATTGATGACGTCGCTTTGAATGCTGCATACTGAACACAAAAGAAGTCCGGAGTTCAAATAAGTTTAAAAAACATTGAAGTGGCCGTGTAACAGATGAGTTCTCGTCCGAAACCCTGATACTCTGAAAGAGTTTGTCCAGTTTGTACATGAAGTGCGTCCAGTTTTTGCCGTGACCCTCTCTACTCTTTCGCGCATGCTATGCGGGTGATATGATGATACCATGCCAAGTTTCAACATTTTTAGGATTCATTTTGTAGTGATTTTCAATTTCACGGTCATTTAGCTCTATAAACAATTAGGTAAATGACCAAAAACAACAAATGATGTCAGAACATGTTGGAAATTGATGACGTCGCTTTGAATGCTGCATACTGAACACAAAAGAAGTCCGGAGTTCAAATAAGTTATTAAAAATAAAAAAGAGGTGCAATGCTGGTTAATTTGCTTCAAGCCATTCGGAATAGTGTAGTTAGTACATGCGTTAAATGACCGAAAAACAACAAATAATGTCAGAACATGTTGGAAATTGATGACGTCGCTTTGAATGCTGCATACTGAACACAAAAGAAGTCCGGAGTTCAAATAAGTTACTAAAAATAAAAAAGAGGTGCAATGCTGGTTAATTTGCTTCAAGCCATTCAGAATAGTGTAGACTGCACTGCACATAGCTCAGTGCAATCTATGCTATTCCGCAAGGCTTGAAGCTAATCAACATGTAGGTGAGCATTGCAACTCTCGTCATTGTCTGTGCACTCACGGCTTATAAACCGCTCATACTACCTCTCTCTTGGCGAGGTGGGACTAAAAATCAGCTTACAAAGAAACTCTAGTACCGGTTCATGGCATGAACCAGTACTAAAGGTCTTCGTGGGGGCCCCAGACCGACCATAGCTTGACACAGCCTCATTAGTACCGGTTCGTGGCATGAACCGGTACTAAAGGTTACCCACGAACCGGTACTAATGATGCCCGCCCGCCTAGCCGTTGGAACCGGCACTAATGGTCACATTAGTGCCGGCTCAAATTCAAACCGGCACTAATGTGCTTCACATTTGACCCTTTTTCTACTAGTGCTAGTTGATGTGAGACTATTTTCTCCTTTTTGTCTTCTCCACAACCACCATTCTATTCCACTTATAGTGCTATATCCATGGCTCACGCTCATGTATTGCATGAAGATTGAAAAAGTTTGAGAACATCAAAAGTATGAAACAATTGCTTGGCTTGTCATCGGGGTTGTGCATGATTTAAATACTTTATGTGATGAAGATAGAGCATAGCCAGACTATATGATTTTGTAGGGATAACTTCCTTTGGCCATGTTATTTTGAGAAGACATGATTGCTTTGTTAGTATGCTTGAAGTATCATTATTTTTATCTCAATATTAAACTTTTGTCTTGAATCTTTCGGATCTGAACATTCATGCCACAATAAATAAAATTACATTAAGAATTATGCTAGGTAGCATTCCACATCAAAAATTCTGTTTTTATCATTTACCTACTCGAGGACGAGCAGGAATTAAGCTTGGGGATGCTTGATATGTCTCCAACGTATCTATAATTTTTGATTGTTCTATGCTATTATATTATCTGTTTTGGATGTTTAATGGGCTTTAATATACCTTTTTATATAATTTTTGGGACTAACCTATTAACCAAAGGCCCATTGCAAATTGCTATTTTTTGCCTATTTAAGTGTTTCGCAGAGAAGGAATATCAAACGGAATCCAAACGGAATGAAACCTTTGGGAGAGTTATTTTTGGAAAAACATGATCCAAGAGACTTGGAGTGGACGTCAAGAAAGAAGCGAGGAGGCCACGAGGCAGGAGGGCGTGCCCAGCGGGGCAGGCGCGCCCCCCACCCTCGTGGGCCCCTCGGAGCTCCACCGACGTACTTCTTCCTCCTATATATACCTATATACCCCGAAAACATCCAGGAGCACCACGAAACCCTATTTTCACTACCGCAACCTTCTGTACCCGTGAGATCCCATCTTGGGGCCTTTTCCGGTGCTCCGCCGGAGGGGGAATCGATCACGGAGGGCTTCTACATCAACACCATAGCCTCTCCAATGATGTGTGAGTAGTTTACCACAGACCTTCGGGTCCATAGTTATTAGCTAGATGGCTTCTTCTCTATCTTTGGATCTTAATACAAAGTTATCCTCATTCTCTTGGAGATCTATTCGATGTAATTCTTTTTGCGGTGTGTTTGTCGAGATCCGATGAATTGTGGGTTTATGATCAAGATTATCTACGAACAATATTTGATTCTTCTCTGAAATCTTTTATGCATGATTTAATATCTTTGCAAGTCTCTTCGAATTATCAGTTTGGTTTGGCCTACTAGATTGATCTTTCTTGCAATGGGAGACGTGCTTAGCTTTGGGTTCAATCTTGCGGTGTCCTTTCCTAGTGACAGTAGGGGCAGCAAGGCACGCATTGTATTGTTGCCATCGAGGATAAAAAGATGGGGTTTATATCATATTGCTTGAGTTTATCCCTCTACATCATGTCATCTTGCCTAATGCGTTACTCTGTTCTTATGAACTTAATACTCTAGATGCATGCTGGATAGCGGTCGATGTGTGGAGTAATAGTAGTAGACGCAGAATCGTTTCGGTCTACTTGTCACGGACGTGATGCCTATACACATGATCATGCCTAGATATTCTCATAACTATGCGCTTTTCTATCAATTGCTCGACCGTAATTTGTTCACCCATCGTAGAATTTGCTATCTTGAGAGAAGCCACTAGTGAAACCTATGACCCCCGGGTCTATCTTCCATCATATTATTTTCCTATCAACTTGCTATTTCTGTTTTGCAATCTTTATTTTCCAATCTATACAACAAAAAATACCAAAAATATTTATCTTATTATCTCTACCAGATATCACTTTCATAAGTGACTATGAAGGGATCGACAACCCCTTTATCGCATTAGTTGCGAGGTTCTTGTTTGTTTGTGCAGGTACTAGGTGACTTGTGTGTTACCTCCTACTGGATTGATACCTTGGTTCTCAAAAACTGAGGGAAATACTTACGCTACTTTGCTGCGTCACCCTTTCCTCTTCATGGGAAAACCAACGCATGCTCAAGAGGTAGCAGAGATGTATCAACATCCCCAAGCTTAATTCCTGCTCGTCCTCGAGTAGGTAAATGATAAAAAAGATAATTTTTAATGTGGAATGCTACCTAGCATAATCTTGATCATGTAATCTAATCATGGCATGAATATTAAGACACGAGTGATTCAAAGCAATAGTCTATCATTCGACATTAAGACAATAATACTTCAAGCATACTAATACAGCAATCATGTCTTTTCAAAATAACATGGCCAAAGAAAGTTATCCCTACAAAATCATATGGTCTGGCGATGCTCCATCTTCACCACACAAAGCATTCAAATCATGCACAACCCCGATGACAAGCCAAGCAATTGTTTCATACTTTTGATGTTCTCAAACCTTTTCAACTTTCACGCAATACATGAGCGGGAGCCATGGATATAGCACTATAGGTGGAATAGAATATGATGGTGGAGGTTGCGTGGAGAAGACAAAAAGGAGGAAAGTCTCACATCGACGCGGCTATCAATGGGCTATGGAGATGCCCATCAATTGATGTCAATGTGAGGAGGATTGCCATGCAACAGATGCACTGGAGCTATAAGTGTATGAAAGCTCAAACTGAAAACTAAGTGGGCGTGCATCCAACTTGCTTGCTCATGAAGACCACGAGCATTTGAGGAAGCCCATCATTGGAATATACAAGCCAAGTCCTATAATGAAAATTCCCACTAGTATATGAAAGTGATAACTCAAGAGACTCTCTATATGAAGAACATGGTGCTACTTTGAAGCACAAGTGTGGTAAAAGGATAGTAACATTGCCCCTTCTTTCTTTTTCTCTTTTTTCTCTTTTTTTATTTTTTTCTCTCTCTTTTTTTTCTTTTTTGTAGGCTTCTTTGGCCTCTTTTTTTTGGGGGGGGGGCTTCTTTGGCCACTTCTATTTTGATAAGCTCACATGGGACAATGTTCTAATAATGATGATCATCACACTTTTATTTACTTACAACTCAATATTACAACTCGATACTAGAACAAAGATATGACTCTATATGAATGCCTCCGGCGGTGTACCGGGATGTGCAATGATCTAGCGTAGCAATGACATAAAAAAACGGACAAGCCCATGAAAACATCATGCTAGCTATCTTACGATCATGCAAAGCAATATGAAAATAAATGCTCAAGTCATGTATATGACGATGATGGAAGTTGCATGGCAATATATCTCAGAATGGCTATGGAAATGCCATGATAGGTAGGCATGGTGGCTGTTTTGAGGAAGATATAAGGAGGCTTATGTGTGATAGAGCGTATCGTATCACGGGATTTGGATGCACCGGCGAAGTTTGCACCAACTCTCGAGGTGAGAAAGGGCAATGCACGGTACCGAAGAGGCTAGCAATGATGGAAGGGTGAGAGTGTGTATAATCCATGGACTCAACATTAGTCATAAAGAACTCACATACATATTGCAAAAATCTATTAGTCATCGAAACAAAGTACTACACGCATGCTCCTAGGGAGATAGATTGGTAGGAAAAGACCATCGCTCATCCCCGACCGCCACTCATAAGGAAGACAATCAATAAATACCTCATGCTCCAACTTCGTTACATAACGGTTCACCATACGTGCATGCTACGGGAATCACAAACTTCAACACAAGTATTTCTACAATCCACAACTACCCACTAGCATGACTCCAATATCACCATCTTTATATCGCAAAACTATTGCAAGGAATCAAACATATCATATTCAGTGATCTACAAGTTTTATGTAGGATTTTATGACTAACCATGTGAATGACCAATTCCCGTCATCTCTCTAAATAGATATAAGTGAAGCAATAGAGTTTAATTCTTTCTACAAAAGATATGCCCACGCTCTAACAAATATAATTGAAGCAAAAGAGCATTCTACAAATGGTTGTTTTCTATGTGAAGAGAAACAGGCAATCCAAACATCAAATGATATAAGTGAAGCACATGAAGCATTCTATAAAGCCATACTCAAAAGATATAAGTGAAGTGCAAATAGCATTCTATAAATCAACCATGGACTATCTCATACCATCATGGTGCATCAAAGAAAAGTGAAAACTACATGCAAAAGACGCTCCAAGATTTGCACATATCACATGAATGAAACGAAGACGAAAACATACCGATACTTGTCGAAGAAAGATGGGATGCCTTCCGGGGCATCCCCAAGCTTAGACGCTTGAGTCTACTTGAATATTTACTTGGGGTTCCTTGGGCATCCCCAAGATTGAGCTCTTGCCTCTCCTCCTTCTCCTCATATCGAGACATCCTCGATCTTTGATCACTTCATCCACACAAAACTCAACAAAAAGCTCGGTAAGATCCTTTAGTATAATAAAGCAAATCACTACTCTAAGTACTGTTGCAAACCAATTCATATTTTGTTTTTGAATTGTAGCTATTGTAATATAACTTTTCCATGGCTTAATCCACTGATAGAAATCGATAGTTTCATCAAAAAAGAATCTGTCTTAAACAGGACAGTCTGTAGTAATCTGAACATTCACCATACTTTTGTTATCCCAAAAATTCCGAAACAATTCTGAAAAATAAAAAATTTATATAGAAATACAGTGCAAAACGTTTCAGAACCGTTTGACGTTCCAGTAAAAAAAATGTAAAATCGCCCACTACAGCCAAAGTTTCTGTTTTGCACCGCACAAACCAACAAGCAATGTAAACATCCTAAAGGCAAATCTTGGCATATTATTTTTATGATACAATAGATTTGTACAATGGGATAATTAATTTTGTTGACAAGTTTTTGTAATCAAGGGTCACAAAGTTTCCATGGGCATGAACAAAGTTCAAGGCTAACTCACACTTTAACAATGCTTGTCTTTCTTACTTTCGCTTTTCTTTTTAAAAAAGTTTTAGGTTCCCCTCTTCATTTTTTTTGTTTTTAAACTTTATAAAAGCACACAACAGAAATAAATGACTCTCTAAAACTTCCGGGTTGTCTCCCTGGCAGCGCTTTCTTTAAAGCCATTAAGCTAGGCATATAGTGCTCAAGTAATGAATCCACCCGGATCCCAAGGTATATCAAAGCCAATTTTAATTAACAATGATTTGTGATTTAGTAGTGAACACAAAGTAACATATATCATGCAACAATGAAGTCTAACTCTCTTCCTATGCATCGGCATGTCATAAAAGAACAATTCATGCACACATAGTAAAGGCCAATGCATAGTATAAACAATTTCTTGCAATTTTATCATATTGGAAACATGGAGAGGCGGAGATGTAGTTACTCTCTCATAATAATTGCAATTAGGAGCAGCAAGCACATGCATATTATATCTATCAAAATCATCATGTGTACTAGTGAAACGCAACCCATCAATATAATCCTTAATAAGGGCAAACTTCTCTGATATAGTGTAGTCGAGAGAATTCAAAAAGATAATAGGACTATCATGCGTGGGTGCAATAGAAAAAATTTCATGTTTAATATAAGGAACTATAACAAGTTCATCTCCATAAGCATAATTCATATTGGCATCTTGGCCACAAGCATACCAACCATCATCAAAAAGGGATATTTCAAAAGAATCAACGGGATCATAACAATCATCATAGCATTCATCCTTCGGTAAATTCGAAGGGAAATTAAACAATGTATGGGATAAAGAGTTACTCTCATTAGATGGTGGGAATGGGTGATCAATCCGCTCTTCCTCCTTTTGTTCTTCGCTCTCCTCCTCATCTTTTTCATCCAATGAGCTCGCAATGTCATTAATTTCTTCTTCCATAGACTCCTGAAAAATATTAATCTCTTCTTGGACAGCGGAGGAGTCCTCAATATATGGTTCAGGAAAAACATAGGAATTCTAATAAAAAGAATCAAATAAAAATCAAACCACATGAAAAGGCATATTTTTTTGAGTGGAATGAAAGGGTATAATTAGCATGTTATCACGCCATTAAGGATCTCAGTCTTGTTCTTCGTGCGTAGGAAACTGAAAAAGTGGTTCAATTGTATTGTAAAATTCCTATGTTTTTCCATATGAAAGGATTATTTCATCCATTTTTTCTTTGCTACGTTCCTTTGAACCAAAGCCTTGAATAGGTTCTACATGATCAATTAACACATGTGCAACAACATTTGCTTTCCATGGGTGTATTTTTTTTTACTTCGTAATCAGCATTTTTTATACACGTCAGCATTTTTTAAATCAGCTGTCAATTTGGTGATTATCCTTCTACAAATGATTCCTCTTTCTTTGAGGGACATCTGAAAATCATCCTCGATAAATATGTCCATTGCATATGACTAGTAATGAAAATTCAGAAAATTCTAGTCAAGTAGATTCAGCTGTTGGATGCAGATCCAACGGCCGACGTAACCCCTACACCGGCCTACACACACCCTCACACCCCCACCGCCCTACACAGAAGCTTCCCGAAGGAAAGGCTAATGGCCGCGGCCGCCACCCCTTCGCCGGAGACGGCGCTCCCAGCGGCGGACGACAAGGAGGACGAGGACGAGTGCCGCATCTGCCGCCTCCCCGCCGATGCGGACCGCCCCCTGCGCCGTCCCTGCGGCTGCCGCGGCAGCATGAGGTTCGTCCACGACGACTGCCAGCTCCAATGGATCGCCCGCCGCCGCAAACTCCCCCGCTGCGAGGTATCCTCTCTCTCCTCCCCGCCGCCACTCCACCCCACCCCCGTCCCGGTAGGGTTTCCGTTTCATATTGTTGGTGTGGTATACGCGCGCTTAGTTCATTGTCTCTCTTTTTCAATCTCGTCTAGATTCATCCTGATTAGCATAGATTTCAGTAGTAAAGATTACTATGTGCATGTAATGACGCATTGCCAATCTCCATGACCCCCCGATGAAAATATCCCTCTCTGCAATGTAATACGTTCCTGTCTGTCATATTGTTGCTGTTGTGGTAGTGCTGAATTCCTTTTCCAGTTCCAGTTCCATTTTGATGTGATGCCAACGCTGACGCGGACGACCATTCTTTGTATCATTGCAGGTGTGCAGACGCCGCATCTCCATCCGGCCCCTCTACGCCGCGGACGCCCTGGTGAGGCTGCCCGTTTCCGAGCTCATGGCGGGTCTGCCCAGCAAGCTCATTGGGCTGCTGCTCCCCCTCTTCTTCGCCGTCTGCGTTGTCCGGGAGTTTGTCGTTCCGCTGACCACCTGCTGGGCATGGCGCCTCGCGCTCGCCAACGACTTTGCTCGAGCGCACCATCTGCTCTCCCTGCGCCTACCCATGGCCTCATGGACCTGCATCCCTGCTTCAGTTGCGCTCTGCATGGAGCTTGCACGCTTGGTTGCGCCATTTTCTGTAGCTCCATTTGCACGCTGGGTTGCACGCCTGGTAGCTCAGATTCAGAGTCAGGAGCCTGGGTTATATGAGGCACTGCAAGTCCTTGCGATATTTGCTGTTGAAGTTTCCTTGGTGGTATGGTTATTGCTTTCTCAACCAATATCCTATGTCCGTTACTTATATTTGTTTATTTGTTCTAAACTTCTGATGCTATGGGGATTCTGTGGTTGATTAGATTATTCTAGCTTCCCATATCCTAGTAAAGCATCTGTTAATGCAGTTCTGTCCTGAGAATTTAGCTAATCTTGCCAATGTTTTTGTCCTGATTGTCTATTTACAGTTGGTCACGGCGTAATATGGCTCTAGTTAGAATTGTACCATCTTGGATGTGTCCAGAATATTGCAAGAAATAGTAGCAAGACTTAAATGTTTGTCTATTACAAGTTGTTCTATAATATAATATGACAATGTTCAACTCCTTGCTTCTTTTCCTACCTTGCAATTGCGCCTCTGTCCGTTGGTCAGGATAGGTATACTAGTTGGCGGACTAATACTGAATAACTAATACTGGATAGGTATACTAGTTGGTCAGAATATAGATGTTGGATTTCTTCCGGTTATTATTTCAAGTGCACCATAAAACTGTCTTAGCTTGTTCTTTTGGTGCTTTAGTTGCTATCACTGTTTTAAATAGCCCGCTATAGCTCCGCTATAGCACGCTATAGCGTTTACAAAAGGTCTTGCGCTAAGAGACTTTGGTCCAAACAAATGAACAAAAACATTTTAAATAGCGCGCTATAGCTCCGCTATAGCACGCTATAGCATTTGAAAGAGGTCCGCCGCTAAGATGCTTAGCGCGCTATTTAAAACTTTGGTTGCTATGCTAATTTAGTACTTGTAGGAAATATTTATTACCTTAAGGAAATATTTATGACCCTTATTACCTAAGGAAATATTTATTACCTTAAGTTAATCTGACACCCTAAAACTGTCATAGTATATACTCACTCGTTCCAAAATAAGTGTTTGAACTAAAAACACGACACTTATTTTGGAATGGAGGGAATATTTATTACCTTAAGTTAATTTGACCCTTGTTTATCTACAAGGTTGTAGGCTTGTAGCTTAGTTGTGTCTTTCTGGAGAATGAGTGCCTTAAATTTCTTTTGCTTGTTTGTTTCTAGAATGATCTAACAGTATACTTGTCAATCAGGTGTTAATAGTTGACATGGCCCTTGCTTGTATTCTTTGTTTTCTCCCATTCTCTCTGGGAAGGATAATCCTATGGTCGAGATCGTGTCTCAATCTTGGCAATGAGGATGAAATCAATTGTTACACTTCAACAGCTTCTACCCTTCTAATTGGATATGGATTTATCTTTAAGGTGGGTGCAACTCTTGCTGGGTTGCATACGTTTTATCTCTACTTGAGGGGCAAGCGCCTTGTGATTGCAATTTTCTATAGAAGTCTGCATGCTATATTCTTCAGAGGGATCGTAAATTCAACCACTGTTGCAAATGTTTCTCTTAATATCCTAAACAATGTGATAGTGTTCCCATTGTTCTTCGGCTGGTCGCTTGGTATCTGCACTTCGAAATTGTTTGGTGCAACAATGTCTCAGAGGTTCAGATTCCTGATTGCTTCATCTTTTGCTTCTGCCGCCCTTCATTGGCTTATGGAATTCTCCTTTTTGAATCTACGCCGCAGATTATCCCGATTTCTTCACAAGGTATTTATTTTACTTATATATGATCTCATCATGTCATTAGTGATGCAGAATAGAATTCATGTGTTTCTTTTAGTAGATATTGGGGCCAGGAGTGGCCACTCCCTTTCTCGACCGTAATGTTTCCGAACTATTCTACACATTTTATCTGAAGTGGCTTGTTGATCTTTTTATCGACACTATCTTTATTGCTCTGGTCATTTCTGTTCCTATCAAAATTGTTGATCTATTGGCACCAACGGTGTTCCCTCTAGAAATCCCGTAAGTATTCAATTTATGTTCTCCATCTTATGTATTTGCTGGTCTAGTCACTCAAAATATTAATTTTACTATTTGTGAATCGTAGATACTTCGATCATCCTGCTAGGGGCACATCAGTTTGGCAAGGGCCACTAAACTTTACAGAGTCACTTTCTGGTGTTATTCATATGAGGTATCTCATTGGTAAAGTAGTTGTATACCTTGAGCCCCTAGTGGAGAGGGTAATGGGGTATTGGTTTGTTACTACTGGACAGCCTCTTGGGAACAATGTTGCGCCAAAAGACCAGTATGGTAGCAGCGATGATGCTAAGGATGACTGGTGACACCCACACTTCCATTCATTCAGGAGCTGCAGAGTCTGCACTAATTTCACCATTTTTAGCCTGACTGAATCTACATTCAACTAAAATTTGATCCATCTTTTTACTTTCATTTTGTTCCGCTGTTCACTGTTTGTTTGGGGTACTTCCGTTTTGGTGGATAGACAGTAGTTTTGGCATGTGCTCTCTTTGCTCCTTTCTGTTGAAGGGGGCAGTCCATCTATTTCACAGGGAATTATCATCTGCTTTTGGATCTCTGCTCAGTGTCAAGCGACAATACCTTGGCATTATGAAAATTTGATGCCTGTGGTAGTGCATCAGTTTTTATTATCTTATTAAAATTTTACTATATGGAAAACTTGCAATTTGGGTCTCTGCTCACTGTCAGTTTATTAAAGCGATGACACCTTGGCATTCTGAAAATTTGGTGCTTATTGTTAGATGTGTATAGTTCATTGTGTACATCCCCATCATATAAAGGGCTTTTCTGCACTTTGCCACACCTGTATATGTACTGGCCTTTGGCCCTCAGTAAAGGCTCAGTTGCTATTCATCCAACATGGTATCAGATGTTAGGTTCCTCCCGCACGCTGCAACTCCGTGCTAGATCTTCTCTCCCGATTCGCTCCGGCCTGCTCTCTGCCCGATTCCGGCCACTCCTGACCCGAGCTCTGCCCGGTCCTCCTCGCCGCGGATCCGCCGGGGCTTGCTTGTCCTGTGCCCGGTCTTCCCGTCCAGCCTGGTCCGGCTCGTCGCGGGCTCCGCCTGGTTCTCCTCGCCGTGGCTCCACCGGGGCTTGCTCGTCCCGTGCCTGGCCTCCCCGTCCACGCCCGTTCCTCCTCGCCCACCCCTCGCTCCGGATCCGCCCGGGCCTCGGTCGTCCCGCGTTCGGTCGGGATCGGGATCCGCCCCGGCCTCGATCTGTTTCCTCTGCGGGCTGCGGGGGGCGTTGACCTCTCCTCGAGCGCTGCTGCCTCCCAAGCCGGTCGTGCGCAGGGCTTCTCTCGCATCTAGTTCGGGCCCCCATCCAGTTCGGGCCCCTCGCTCCGGCCTCTGTTCGGGTGTTCTGTGTTCATCCAAAAAAAGAGTGACTCCCTCATGTCCTCTTTGGGCTATGTCGCTGTTTCTCGGTGCTCGGTGATCTTCGATGGCACCAACTATGCCGAGTTTGTGGGATTCATGCGTATTCACATGCGCGGTCTCCTGCTGTGGGGTGTTCTCTCTGGCGAGGTACCCTGTCCGCCCTGTCCTGTGGCTCCGGTGGCTCCTGTTCCACCGGTCCCGCCGGTGCTTGCTGCTGCTGCTTCTCAGGCTGATCGGGATGCAGCCAAGGCCCTTGATGATGCGGCAGTTGATGCCTATGATCAGCAGGTATCCGCATATTCTGATGCTCTTTCTGCCTACCGGGATGATCTCTCTGCTTACACTCAGTGGTGCAATGATGATGCTCGAGCTGTTGCTGTTCTCACTGCGAGTGTCCTCCCTCAGTTTGCTTCCGAGTTCATGGGCCTCGGCACTGTTGCCGCGATGTGGTCCTATCTTTGTCAGCGCTATCAGCCCTCTGGCGATGCTCTTTACCTCTCTGTGGTGCGTCAGGAGCATGCCCTTCAGCAGGGTGACTTGTCTGTTGATGAGTTCTATTCCCAGTGCTCTGCCATCTGGCGTTAGCTTGACTCACTACGGACGGTTGTTTGTGGCACTTGCCGCTGCTGTCAGACTACTCGGTCTGACTTGGAGTTTCAGCGGGTCCATGAGTTCTTATCTCGTCTCCGGTCTGAGTTTGAGCCTCGCCGTGCTCACTTGCTTGTTCGTGGTCGTGTTCCTATCTCAGAGATACTTGCTGAGCTTCGTGCTGAGGAGACCCGCCTTCGCTCTGCTGGGTTGCTTCTGGTTCTGTCAGTATTGGCCGCCCGGGCTCCTGTGTCGTCTGCTCGCCTCACTGCTCCGCCGCTCCTGTCTACTCCTCCAGGGGGGGTGAGCCGTCCTCCTTATGCTGAGAAGGGCACGTCGCGCCGTGACACCGTCTGTGGTTACTGCTCTCGGCCAGGTCACCCAGAGTCTGATTGTCTCCAGAAGAAGCGAGATCAGAGGCGCTCCTCCTCCAGTGGGACTCCCGTGTCTTCCTCAACTCCGTCACTCACTGACCAGGACATTGTTCATCTCAAGCGCCTTCTTGCTTCCTCAGGCTCCTCGTCGACTGCTGCTGCTGTGGCTGCATCTTCTTCCTCACCATCACCGGCATCTACACAGTCAGGTACATCTTCGTGGGTTCTGGATTCTGGAGCCTCCTTTCATATGTCTTCTGATTCTTCCGCGTTGTCCTCTCTCCGACCTCTTGATTCGCCTGTTAATGTTCTTACTGCTGATGGCACATCTCTTCCTGTTGCTAGTCCTGGTATTCTTTCCACTCCATCCTTTTCTGTTCCGAGTGTTTCTCATGTTCCTCGACTTACCATGAATCTTTTTTCTGCTACCCAACTTACTGATTCTGGTTGTCGTGTCATTCTTAATACCGACTCTTGCTCCATTCAGGATCGTCGCATCAAGGCTTTGGTTGGTGCTGGCCCCCGGCACCGTGAGTCAGAGGGCCTTTGGGAGGTTGACTGGCTTTGTGTTCCTTCCGCTGCCACCACTTCTGCCAGCTCCCATGCTCTCTCTGCATCTTCGTCTGCGTCCTTCCAGCAGTGGCATCATCGACTTGGTCACATCTGTGTCTCTCGCTTGTCTTCCTTAGTCCGTCAGGGCCTCTTAGGGTCTGTATCTGGAGATGTCTCCTTACATTGTAATGGTTGCAGACTTGGCAAACAGACTCAGTTACCTTATCCTACTAGTGAGTCTGTATCTCAGCGTCCTTTTGACTTAGTTCATTCTGATGTCTGGGGTCTGGCTCCCTTTGATTCGAAAGGTGGTCATCGCTATTATGTTTTGTTTATTGATGATTTCTCTCGCTACACTTGGCTCTACTTCATGAAATCTCGTAGCGAGGTTCTCCCTATATACAAACGTTTTGCTGCCATGGTTCACACCCAGTTTGCCACGCCCATTCGCACTTTTCGTGCTGACTCTGCTGGAGAGTATATCTCTCAGCTGTTGCGTGGTTTTCTCGCGGAACAGGGTACTCTTACCCAGTTCTCTTGTCCTGGTGCTCATGCTCAGAATGGCGTTGCCGAACGAAAGCATCGTCATTTGCTTGAGACGGCTCGTGCGCTCATGATTGCTGCTTCCCTCCCACCTCATTTTTGGGTTGAGGTTGTTTCCGCATCCACCTATCTCATCAACATTCAGCCATCGTCTGCTCTGCAGGGTGGTATTCCTATGGAGTGTCTCACTGGTCGCTCTCCTGACTACTCAGCTCTTCGTATGTTTGGATGCGTGTGCTATTTCTTCTTGCCCCCCGAGAACGCACCAAACTGACTGCTCAGTCGGTTGAGTGTGTTTTCCTTGGCTACAGTGATGAGCACAAGGGATATCGATGTTGGGATCCTGTGGATCGTCGCTTGCGCATCTCGTGTGATGTGACTTTTGATGAGTCTCGTTCTTACTACCCACGTTCTTCTTCCTCGAGTTTCTCTATGGACGACCTTTCTTTCCTTCTCCTTCCTAATACACCCCGCTATGTGCCTCATGTGTCACCTCTTCCTCCGGCACCTCTCATTCCTTCTCATTCCCCACCGACCTCGTCTTCTTCATCCTCCTCCTTCACCTCTCCACCATCATCTCCCGTCTGTCGCCCTCTCTCATCGTTTCCTCTCCACTATACTCGCCGTTCTCGTACTGCAGATGTCTCCTCTGACGAGCCTTCCACCTCTGGTGCACCTCCTCTCACGCCTTCCCCGGTTCACAACCTCCGTGCTCGGCCTCGCCCCCCGCCTGATCGCTGCTCCCCTGATCGGTATGGTCTCTCTGTTATTGCTGAGCCCACTTCCTATCGTACTGCCATGACTCAGCCTGAATGGCAACTTGCGATGGCCGAAGAGCTTGCTGCTCTTGAGCGCTCTGGCACATGGGATCTGGTTCCCCTTCCTTCCGGTGTCCGTCCCATCACCTACAAGTGGGTCTACAAGATTAAGACTCGCTCCGATGGTTCTCTTGAGCGCTACAAAGCTCGTCTTGTGGCCCGTGGTTTTCAGCAGGAGCAGGGGCGCGATTATGATGAGACATTCGCTCCTGTGGCCCACCTGACCACTGTCCGCACTCTTCTTGCTGTGGCTTCTGTTCGTAAGTGGTCTATCTCTCAACTTGATGTTCAGAACGCTTTTTTCAATGGCGAGTTGTGTGAGGAGGTTTATATGCAGCCACCACCAGGGTACTATGCTCCTGATGGTATGGTCTGTAGACTTCGCCGCTCCCTCTATGGTCTCAAACAGGCCCCTCGCGCCTGGTTTGCGCGCTTCGCCTCTGTGGTGACTGCCGCTAGTTTCTTGCCCAGTCATCATGATCCCGCGTTGTTTGTTCACACGTCTCCTCGTGGTCGGACTCTTCTCCTTCTCTATGTTGATGACATGATCATCACCGGTGATGACTCTGAGTATATTGCCTTTGTTAAGGCTCGCCTTCGAGACCAGTTCCTCATGACTGATCTTGGTCCTCTTCGCTATTTTCTTAGGATTGAGATCTCCTCGACCCCTGATGGCTTCTACATCTCCCAAGAAAAATATATTCAGGATCTTCTTGCTCGCGCTGCTCTAGGTGATGAGCGCACAGTTGGTGACTCCTATGGAGCTCAACGTTCAGCTTTGTGCCTCTGATGGTGACCCTCTTCCTAATCCCACTCGCTATCGTCACCTTGTTGGCAGCCTTGTCTATCTTGCTGTTACGCGTCCTTACATCTCCTATCCTGTCCACATCCTGAGTCAATTTGTTTCAGCCCCCACCTCTGTCCACTATAGTCACCTCCTCCGTGTTCTACGATATCTTCGTGGCACGATCTCTCAGCATCTTTTCTTTCCCTGCTCTAGCTCTCTTGAGTTCCAGGCCTACTCTGATGCTACCTGGGCTAGTGATCCCTCTGATCGACGCTCGCTGTCCGCTTACTGTGTCTTTCTTGGTGGCTCTCTTATTGCCTGGAAGACAAATAAGCAGACTGCAGTTTCTCGCTCGAGTACAGAGGCTGAGTTGCGAGCCATGGCTATGTTGACGGCTGAGGTGATCTGGTTACGATGGTTACTTGAGGACTTTGGTGTGTCTGCTACTACCTCAACTCCTCTCCTGTCCGACAGTACTGATGCTATCAGTATTGCACGTGACCCGGTGAAGCATGAGCTCACCAAGCACATCGGTGTGGATGCCCACTTTGTGCGTGCTGTTATGCAGGGTCAGACTCTCGCTCTTCACTATGTGCCCTCTGAGTTACAGTTGGCTGACTTCTTCATGAAGGCACAGACTCGAGCGCAGCATGGATTTTTCCTCTCCAAACTCAGTGTTGTTGATCCACCATGAGTTTGAGGGGGGGGGGGGGTGTTAGATGTGTATAGTTCATTGTGTACATCCCAATCATATAAGGGGCTTTTCTGCACTTTGCCACACCTGTATATGTACTGGCCTTTGGCCCTCAGTAAAGGCTCAGTTGCTATTCATCCAACACTTATGATAGTCCATAGGTATAACATGCAGTATGGCTCAAGTAGGCTATATGTTCCAGAAGTATAAGATTGCATATTTGGATCCTCAAACTTCTATTAGTGAATTAAGTGAGATACTGAGATCCAAGTGAGATTTTTCTGCCTGACATGGCTTTTGTAAGGGCGCTATGGATCATGTGAAAAGGGCTCTTTGAGAAGCAAATAATGCTTACCTTTGTTGCATCATTGGTCTTCCAATTTTTTATTCTGAACTCTGAAAAGAAGCAATGTTTCATTTTTCCCTAATCTCTGTTTATTTGCTACACTTGTCTGTTCATTTATTGTTTTACCAATCAAAGTTCTGTGCAAATCTGGAGCGGCCGTGCAACTTTGTGCAGATACTTACCCTCTTGCACAATGCACCAGGAGACTTGCTGCTGTTCGAACAGTGTCGCGAGCGGTCGTAGCATGGTTGGCTGCTCTGATATTCAATTCTGCCGTGCTTTTGCTTCCAATCTCAGTTGGGCGCGCATTGCTGTTTGCCATCCCTCAGCTGCTAGTAGCAGATGGACTGAAGTCCAACGGTAAGCGACAGTTCAGAGATGATCATTGGGACTTCCTTCTTGCAATGGAAATAATTATTCTTATATTCTTGTCTGTGCTTACTCGTTCGAATCTCTTTTCTTGTAGATCTGTTTGCTGTTGCAGTTGGACTCTGCATCATATCAACCATTATTGCTGCCTGTAGAGATTTGTCCGCCCACCTGATTTCGGGGGAAACATGCCTTCTAGCTTTGCAGAGGCACCTGCTTCTCTGCATATGGGTGAGGAATTTAAGCTATTCATTTACACGTTGTTCTGTTTTTACACTACGACTGAGTAACTTGACTGTGTCTGCTGCTGCTAGAGCGTCGTCGTTCCGCTCCTGACAGGTTTGCTGGTTGATCTATCACTGACATCGCCCTTCTTCGTCGGGCGTGACGATGAATTCCCAGCTACAAGCTTTTTCCGCACTTGGCTCCTGGGGAGGATCTTTAAGCAATTATGGATCAAGTGCTTGGTGGACAAAAGGTGGAAGGCGAAACTTGACCGGGCGAAGGAAGATCTCTCCGCGGGACTCGGGCCGATGTGGTGGTTCTTTCAGGACATGTGCGTGCCCGTCGTCGCTACGCTGCTCGCCGCCCTGGTTGTCCCCTACGTGCTCGCCAGGGGCGTCTTCCCGGGGCTGGGCTACCCCACCGCCGTAAACTCGACGGTCTACCGCTTTGCGTGGTCGGGCGGGCTCGGCGTCTGTGCGCTCTGCTGGCTCGCCAAGGGTCTATGTGTCATGCTCCATGATTCTATCAAGGAGGATCGCTACGCCATCGGCCGGAGGCTGGAAGACGTTGGTGATGGGAGCTGAATTCAGACCCTTTTCTGGAGTTCTGACAGTTATTTTTGTTAGTTCAGACAGGGACAAGAATAAGGGCACGAACGTGAGCGATTGCATATGCCACGTTAATCCACAGGACTGTTTCCAATGAGATGATGCAGGATAGATAAATTTCCTGTGAAAGTTTGTAGATATTGGCGCATTTTGGGTTCGAACGAATTGCTTGCCTGTTTGACAGTTTATCGAATGTCCCAAGCAAGGAATCCTTCAGATTATTGTTCTTGTACAGTTAAGACTAATCTAAAATCAATAATTTCTGCAGCCAGTAGTATAGACATACACATCAACGTTCACTTTGAATACTCTTAACACAACTATACCGCACCAAGACTGCTTTGTTTGAATAACCAAACCCATAAGAAGATGCATGAATACATGATAAAAATGTAAGATCAAGCAACTCAGTTATAGACAACAGAGTTTTCTTAAGAATTTTAAGCCTCTGCCTTTGTTGTGAATTTGGCTTAATTAGCATACCACAATGATTTTACCAAGCATAAGAAGTACCATGCTTTTGCCGCCATCAGAACGTACCTCATGGTCATGGCAAGCTCCAGGTCCCATGCATGTCCCTTGTTGTGTACAGCCTAGTTGCTCTTGGTGATGCCTCTGCTTTGAACCCGAAAAGCCTTGCTCTTCCCATGCTGACCTGGCCACCAGAGTTGAGATTAAATTCAGAGGGCTATCTTCTCTTGCCTTTCACAGCTAGCAACTCTTCGTCTCAGCAAAACAAAGACAAGAACTGCCAACACATGTTAATTTGCATGCCAAACAAGCTAATGCAAAGAAATTATGCAGATTGTTGTTCTTCTTATTCCACACAGACAATGTCCATTTATGACTAAGCTTTCAGTCATCTAATACCATTCAGTAATTCCACTCCTAGGTGCCTTGTTTCAATGACAAAACCCATCAAAAGGATGCAAACATGTAAGATCGATCAACTCAGTTAAAAATGCAATGATATCTAAATAAATTATCTGTCCAAGATTATGACACCAAGAATAGAGTTCTCGAAATAATCTCTAGTCGCGAGGCATGCTAGCAATAAGACTAGATCAGGGTTCAGATCCAGTGGAAATAAAAAGACAGCAGTGTCCTAGACAGAGAGAAGTGCATATTACACCCCTCAACTCTAGCCCTAGTCTAATATACAACCCCCAACTTCAAAACCGTCTAATCTGCAACCTCCAACTCTTAAAACCGGCCAAAATTTAACCCTCCCCTCCCCTTGACCAGTTTTGACCCATTGACTGATAAACAGTAAGTTCGGAAAAAAAAATGAAAATTCAGAAAAATAAAATTTTAGGAAGCATTTTTTGCCTCTGGATGAACAGTATTTCAAAAAAAATTGGGAACAAAATTTTTTAAAAATAAATTCGACTTTTCACCGGTGAACAGTATTAAAAATTCAGCTTTTTTACATGTACCCGGAGGTAATAAATTGGAAACAAAATTCGCCAGGATTTGTTTTGTGAACTACTGTAAACAGCATAAACAGTATTCAAAAAAGTAAAAAAAAATCAGGAAAATCATTTTTTCACTGCGTGAACAGTGACCGAGGGAAAATTTTCGTTCCAAAAGTTTGAACTTTTTTTGAATTACTGTTCGCACGGTGGAAAAGTCAAAATTATTTTTAAAACTTTGTTCCCTACTATTTTTTGGATTTACAATTTTTTTATTTTTATTTTTCTGAATTTTTCATTTTTTTCAAATTTACTGTTCATCAGTCAACGGGTCAGACCCGGTCAAAACCGGTCAAGGGGAGAGGAGGGTTGAATTTTGGCCGGTTTTAAGAGTTGGAGGTTGCAGATTAGACGGTTTTGGAGTTGGAGGTTGTATATTAGACTAGGGCTAGAGTTGAGGGGTGTAATATGCACTTCTCTCTCCTAGACAATATCTAGCTACTTTCTTTTTTGCAGGAAAGACAATATCTAGCTACAGGTGTTGATCTAGTTCATCTTTTTTTTGTGTGTGTTCTGCAACCTGCATGAAGAAACCAAGAGAACTGAGTATGCCTGCAATTCAGTGTTGGTTGCAGTTGGTACTTGTAGCCAAGGATTTTATCCATTTAATGTTCTCTCTGTTGCTCGTCACATCTCAGCTGCATTTAAAGAGTATAATATACTATAATATACCACTTTTCTCTTGCAACGTCATGATCCTGATCTCTGCGTTCCGAAGCTTTCACATATACATATGTTTTACAAGTTCAGATCCTTGTTTTTTTGTTTCACAGTTGCTACACTACCTGTGTTCTGCTGGGCGCTTGATCTGATCATGTTGCCAAGTTCCTAAGGCGTAACTTTGCCCGCTCATCTTTCTACAGGTAGTTGTATTTGTCAAATTATCTCTGAATTTCATTTCTGTAGTTTGTTGCTTGTTAACAATCTTGCAGGTGGCGGCGCAACATCATTCCAATTTTGGAGCACTTGTTATGAATTTCTGTAGTTTCTACCTGGAATTTAAGTTATCTTCTGCACATCTGATCTTTATCTATGTTCTCACTGCTTCCATGCATCATTCACTACATAGCTGGGGAATAGCGTGAGGCACAATTTGATGTGTTTTGCGGCATGTTATCAAGCCATAGCTGAGTGTACACCTAGCAACCATCAGTCTTCAGCTAGCGGCACTTCCTTTAGCAGCTGCAACTTTGTTATGCTGATAGTTGCTTTTCCACTGCATCGGTCACTTACTGGTCGTTTTTCCTGGCTTGCTCGTCTGTTATTATTCAGGTGATGAAGATGATGTACCGTGCACCCGTGACATCCAGCTACCACCAGAGCGCGTGGGCCAAGATCGGGCGGACCGTCAACCCGTACATCGACCGCTACGCTCTGGTTCCTCTAGATACCCATCTCCATGGTCCAGCGGTGGTGGCTCAGGTAGCGAGACACGGAGGAATCTCGCGTGCGGAGGTCTATGGCGGAGAGGAGAAAAACATATATCTATTACTCCCTCCGTCCCACAATATAAGATCGTTTTTCAAGCTTCTCCAGTGATTTCAAACTATTATGCTCGAAAGTCAGAACTCAAAACACAAGATGTGGTTGTGCGCTTTATTTTCATGTTCGACTAGCTAGTAGGCTTGACCATGAGACGATTCGTCGACTTTGATTGATGGATGGATCATCTTAGTACATCTGCTGTGCCGAGCTTTTGGGGGTAGTACCTTTGACTTCGAGTGCCTTGAATGAATCACTGTCCATTCATGCTGAGGCCCCTGACTCGATTGATTTTGTGCTCAGTACTTCTGCTTTGTGACTTGTATTGTCTAATGTTGTGCTCAGACATTAGTTAGGATACCCACATTGGTAGAATTCTATGGCCAACCATCATTGGTAGAATTATACATCATTGGTAGGAACGGAAATGGAAGACCATCATCGGTAGAATTCTCCACAGTTTGTGCTTCTATGGCGA
The DNA here is from genome assembly GCF_056163025.1 of Triticum urartu. Taxonomy (NCBI): domain Eukaryota; kingdom Viridiplantae; phylum Streptophyta; class Magnoliopsida; order Poales; family Poaceae; genus Triticum; species Triticum urartu. The sequence goes on from NC_141873.1 coordinate 579,560,014, forward strand.
ACCACTAAGTTGCAGTACATTAGGATACCCGAACCAAAATTTTGCACCTGCAGATTACTCGTCATTTTTCGCGAAAGGAACTAGCAGTTCAGCACTGCTAAAAAACTAAGGCCATCCATCCAAACAGATGTAGTATGTGAACTAACAAAGTTGTCGGCTGGGAAATGCATAAATCATGATTCAACGAACAAGCGATCGGCCAGCACAAACACTCAAAATTCCACATGGGAAAATGAGTTGATATTATCTACAAATTTCGCTCGAAATTTATCTATCTTGGGCCATCTCAATCGAATCCGTCCTGTCAAGTAATGTTCCCTGTACAGTCAATCACCCCGCCCTTAATTATTCAGGTCCCTGTCTGAATTAACAAAAATAACTGGCAGAAGAGGGTCTGAATTCAGCTCCCGTCTTCATTCCACGTCTTCCAGCCTCCGGCCGACCGCGTACCGGTCGTCCTTGATGGAATCATGGAGCACGGCACACAGCGCCTTGGTCAGCCAGCAGAGCATGCAGACACCAAGGCCGCCCGACCACGCAAAGCGGTAGGCCGTCGAGTTCATGTCGGCGGAGTAGCCCAGTCCAGGGAAGACGCCCCTGGCGAGAACGTAGGGGACACCCAGGGCGGCGAGCAGCCTCGCGACGACGGGCATGCATACCTCCTGAAAGAACCACCACATTGGCCTGAGCTCCGAGGAGAGATCTTCCTTCGCCCGGTCGATTTTTGCCTTCCACCTTTTGTCAACGAAGCACTTGATCCATAGTTGCTTAAAGATGCACCCCAGGAGCCAAGTGCGGAAAAAGCTCGTGGCTGGGAATTCATCGTCAGAACCGACGAAGAAGGGCGATATCAGCGATAGATCGACCAGCAAACCGGTCAGGAGTGGAATGACGACGCTCTGGCAGCATTAGACACAATCATGTTACTCAGCTGTAGCCTAAAACAGAAGAATATGTAAATGAGTAGCTTAAATTCCTCACCCATATGCAGACAAGCAGATGCCTCTGCAAAGCTAGAAGGCATGTTTTCCCCGAAATCACGTGGGTAGATAAATCTCTACAGGCGGCGGTGATGGTTGATATGATGCAGAGTCCAACAGTGATAGAAAACAGATCTACAAGAAAGAGAGTTGCACGAGTAAGCCCAGGCAAAACAAACGATTTTACTTCCATTGCAAAAAAGAAAGTCCAACGATCATCTCTGAACTGTTGCTTACCGTTGGACTTCAGTCCAACTGGTAGTTGAGGAATGGCAAACAGCAATGCCTGCCCAACTGAGACTGGAAGCAAAAGCACAGCAGAATTCAATATCACAGCAGTCAACCATGCTAGGACCGCTCGCGGCATTGTTAGAACAGCAGCAAGTCTCCTGGTGCAATGTGCAAGAAGGGTAAATATCTGCCAAAGTTTCACGACCAACAGCTCCAGAATTGGACAGAACTTCAATTGATCGATTGGTAAAACAATAATAGCAGACTAATGTATCAACTAAACATAGATTAGGCGAAAACTAAACATTGCTTTTTTTCAGTGTTCAGAATAAAACTGACAGGCCAATGATGCAACAAAGGTAAACATTATTTGCTTCTCGAAGAGCCCTTTTCACATGATCCATAGCGCCCATACAAAAGCCACGTCAGGCAGAAAAGTCTTATTTGGATCTCAGTGTCTCACTTGGTTCGCTTATACAAGTTTGAGGATCCAAATATGCAATCTTCTACTTCTGGAACCTACAACCTACTTGAACCACACTGCATGTGTTATAGCTATGGACTATATATGGTGCAGTTTTAATATATGGACTATCATAAGCACCAAATTGTCAGAATGCACAGAGACCCAAGTTGCAAGTTTTTCATATGCAAAATTTTACTAAAAATAAATAAAAAATGATGAACATGCCAAAACTACTGTCTATCCACCAGAACGGAAGCCCAAACAAACAGTGAACAGCAAAACAATATCAAAGCAAAAGATGGATCAAATTTTAAAGTGAATGCAGATTCAGTCAGGCTACAAAGGGTAAAATTAGTGCAGAGTCTGCAGTTCCTGAATGAATGGAAGTGTCAGGGTTTACCAATCATCCTTAGCATCATTGCTGCTACCATACTGGTCTTTTGCCGCAACATTTTTCCCAAGAGGCTGTCCAGTGGTAACAAACCAATAACCCATTACCCTCTCCACTAGAGGCTCAAGGTATACGACTATTTTGCCAATGAGATACCTCATATGAATAACACCAGAAAGTGACTCTGTAAAGTTTAGTGGCCCTTGCCAAACTGATGTGCCCCTAGCAGGATGATCGAAGTAGCTACGATTCACAAATAGTAAAATTAATATTTTGAGTGGCAAGCGGCAAATACATCAGATGGAGAACACAAATTGAATACTTACGGGATTTCTAGAGGGAACACCGTTGGTGCCAATAGATCAACAATATTGATAGGAACAGAAATGACGAGAACAATAAAGATATTTTCGAGAAAAAGACCAGCAAGCCTCTTGAGATAAAATGTGTAGAATGGTTGGGAAACAGTACCGCTGAGAAAGGGAGTGGCCACTCCTGGCCCCAATATCTACTCACAAGAAATACAACACGTGAACTCTATTCTGTGTCACTATTGACATGATGAGACCACATATACATATAATATAATAAATACCTTGTGAAGAAATCTTGATAATCTGAGGCGTAGATTCAAAAAGGAGATTCCGATAAGCCAATGAAGGGAAGCAGAAGCAAAAGATGAAGCAATCAGCAATTTGAACCTCTGAGACATTGTTACACCAAACAATTTCGTAGTGCAGATATCAAGCGACCAGCCGAAGAACAATGGGTCTATTATCCCATTTTTTAGCATATTAAGAGAATCATTGGCAAGAGTGGTTGAATTTGCGATCCCTCTGAAGAATATAGCATGCAGACTTCTACAGAAAATTGCAATCACAAGGCGCTTGCCTCTCAAGTAGAGATACAAAGTATGCGCCCCAGCAAAAGTTGCACCCACCTTTAACATAAGTCCATATCCACTTAGAAGGGTGGAAGCTGTTGAAGTGTAACAATTGGTTTCATCCACATTGGAAACATCAAGACACGATCTCGACCATAGGATTATCCTTCCCAGACAGAATGGGAGAAAACAAAGAATACAAGCAAGGGCCACGTCAACTATTACCACCTGATTAGACAAGTATACTGTTAGATCATTCTAGAAATAAGCTAGCAGAAAAAATTTGAGGCACTCATTCTCCAGAAAGACACAACAACTAAGCTACAAGTCTACAGCCTTGTAGATAAACAAGATTAAATTAAGAAGGTAACAAAAAGATACTAAATTAGCATAGCAACTAAAGCTCGAAAAGAACAAGCTTAGGCAGTTTCAGCGGTGCACCTGAAATAATAACCAGAAGAAATCAAACATCTATATTCGGGAGTAGTCCTCCCACCAGTGTATCAATCCTGACCAACGGACAGAAGCACAATTGCAGGGTAGGAAAAGAAGCAAAGAGTTGAACATTGTCATATTATTCTATAGAACAACCCATACTAATTTCTTCCAAGTAACCATCATTTAAGTCTTGCTACTATTCCTTGCAATATTCTGGACACATCCATGATGATAGACTTTTAACAAAGGCCATATTGCGCGATGACCAACTGTAAATACAAAATCAGGAAAAACCTTTGAAAGGTGCTTTACTACGATATGAGAAGCTAGAAAATCTTATCATTCACCGAATAACGGTAAGCATCAGAACAAATAAACAAATATAAGTAGTAGACATATGTAGGATATTGGTTGAGAAGCAGCAATCATACCACCAAGGAAACTTCGACAACAGACATCGCAAGGAATTGCAATCTCTCAAATAACCCAAGCTCCTGGGCCTGGCTTTGCATCTGAGCTAGCAGGCGTGCGACCCAGCGCGCAAATGGAGCTACAGCAAATGGCACAACCAAGCGTGCAAACTGCAAGCAGAATGCAGCTGAAGCAGGGATGCAGGTCCATGAGGCCATGGATAGGCGCAGGGAGAGCAGGTGGCGCGCTTGAGCAAAGTTGGTGGCGAGCGCGAGGCGCCACGTCCAGCGGGTGGTGAGCGGAACGACAAACTCCCGGACGATGCAGACGGCGAAGAAGAGGGGGAGCAGGAGCCCGATGAGCTTGCTGGGCAGACCCGCCATGAGCTCTGAAACGGGCAGCCTCTCGGGGGCCGGGCGTCCGCGGCGTAGAGAGGCCGGGTGGAGATGCGGCGTCTGCACACCTGCGATGATAAAAAGAATGGTCGTGCGCGTCAGCGTCGGCATCACATCGAAATGGAGCTGGAACTGGAAAAAGAATTCAGCAGTACCACAACAGCAACAATATGACAGACAGGAACGTATTACATTGCAGAGAGGGATATTTTCATCGGGGAATCATGTAGATTGGCAATGCAGCATTACATACACATAGCATCTAGTAAATTTTGCTACTGAAATCTATGCTAATCAGGATGAATCTAGACGAGATTGAAAAAGAGAGAGAATGAATTAAGCGCGCGTATACCAGTACCACACCGACAATATGAAATGGAAACCCTACCTACCGGGAAGGGGGTGGGGAGGAGAGAGAGGATACCTCGCAGCGGGGGAGTTTGCGGCGGCGGGCGATCCATTGGAGCTGGCAGTCGTCGTGGACGAACCTCATGCTGCCGCGGCAGCCGCAGGGACGGCGCAGGGGGCGGTCCGCCTCGGCGGGGAGGCGGCAGATGCGGCACTCCTCCTCCTCCTCCTTGTCGGCGTCGTGCCCGGGGTCGTCCGCCGGTAGGAGCGCCGTCTCCGGCGAAGGGGTGGCGGCCGCGGCCATTAGCCTTTCCTTCGGGAAGCTTCTGTGTAGGGCGGTGGGGGTGTGAGGGAGTGTGTAGGCCGGTGGAGGGCTTACGTGGCCGTTGGATGCAGATCCAACGGCTCATCAAGTTGATTGAAGTTCATTAGTTATGCAGTGGACATGTTCATCTAGCACGATTCATAGAAGGATAATCACCAAACTGCCAGATGATTTATAGACGGATAATAACCAAACTGTCCGTATGTTTGAAAATTGTCGCGTGGTAATTAAGTAATTGGTCTTTTTTTACAGCTAAGTAACATTTAACATTTTCATCTTTCTCGGGAGCAAATATCTTCGCACATCTTTTAACTAGCCATGCATAAGTTATGTCATTATATGAATCGAGGAGCCCTGACTTCTTCTAGTTTCTATCCTCATGAAGGAGGCATGGTAGCTTGGTTTTGACCCAAAATTTGGCGTCCCCGGTTTATTGGCAGGTCTAACATTTAGCAGAACTCAAAATCGCAAACATTCTAGCAAATTTGGATCTGTTTTTTGATGGAGTGTGGGCACTCTTGTAATCTTGTTCTATCTTTGATCTGCTTTGTAAGAGGTTTCCCTCATCAATTTGTATCGGTTTGGCTGTGTGCTTTATATATAAAGCGGGGCGAAAGACTTTTTCGGTAAGTCACCAAAACAATTGCTTTTGCTAACATTTGAGGGTGTTTTATATGTTGTAGCTTCCTCTGAAAGAAGCAATCACAAAATTCATGACAACCTCCAAAAAAATGTTTTCTTTTACAAATATAAAGTTGTACGCTTTTCTTTTGCGGGAAACTTAGGACTTTATTCAACCAATGTCAGCTCCAGCGTGATCAACCATAATGCCGGTCACGAGGAAACTAGGGGGAGTCCATCCAAGAATCAGACACCTCAAGTGTGCATGCATATTTTGCACACAAGTGCACCAAATTATTGGGATTTCTCGATACATGTTGAGTAACAAAAGAAAGAAACGATGAGGCTAGTCCTTCAATTTCTACAAGTAAAGGTGCTACAAGAGAGCGCGAGAAATGTCGCGAGTCCTAGAGATTTATCACCTCTAAGCAGTCAACTTCCATAACCACTCGCTAAAGACCATGGAGCTTCGCAAAGGTCACCCCATCTCTCATAGCTAAAGCTTATGCAATAAGTGGGTCAATGATATCAGCTTGCTCCAGGCAGCGATGAATGTAGTAGGAGTTCTTGCCAATCCTCCTGCTCCACTCTTGTTTTCAATGCTTGATACACTCGCATCCATATTAATTTTAACACGGTCATGCTCAGGAGGCCGCCAACCATAATCAGGAAGTATCCTGGTTTGTTCCAACGGGAGCTCCAGCCATGCTAAAGTCTCTATGATATGTCTCAGAGACTGAACCGGGTTTAGGCCTACCCTATCATTTGTAATATTATTCCTCGAAGACCATATTGCCCACATGATGGTAACAATTTTCGCCCGGTCCACCTCTGCAATCTATGTGTTGCATAGAATATCCTTGCACCAGGTATTTGGATATAGATCCAGTAACTTGACTCCTAGACAATCTTTTGCTTCTATCCAGAAGCTTTGGGCGTGAGAACACATGATCAAGGCATGCACCATGTCCTCATCGGCACCTAAGCACATTTTGCACCGAGCCATGGTTGCAATATGCCTGTTTCTGAGTGTAGATTCCACCAAGAGAATACATCATAGAACTCGCTATCAGAACACACGAACCTTGGGCAATATCTCGTAACGTTGTACGTATGTTGTTGCCCCACTGCCACTGGAAGTATAATGCGACCTTTTGCCCCGAAAAATGTTTGGCATTGACGTTGCCGTAGACGTGATTGCTGAAATAAAAAGCCGCTCCGTTTCTCGTCGCTGAAAATGATGGGCTGCCACGTATCCCGAGCCTGCGCATGCACCGGCATGAGGGACGCCGCGCCCGCGTTGGTCTTGTCATAGTACGGCGACATGCATAGCCCCTTGTTGCTGTTCGGCTCATGTACAATTTTTTTTGTTCTAAGGGAAGTCCTCCTTTGGTTCTATGTGTTGGACGAGACATTGAGACTAACCCTAGGGCTAACCCTCGTTTGTCTTTTTATAGAAGAAACTCCACGAGCGCTGCACGTCAGAGCCGAGACTCGAACACGGGCCGGCTGGCAGCTACCCCAGCTGCCCAGCCACAAGTTGACGCCCCGTTCTCTGATGGACAAGACAGTGATGGACGAGGACTAGAACGTGGGATCGGGATCGGGATGGTTGACTCAGTGACATCTTGGGAAGAAAGTCAGTGGTCTTTCAGGTTCCAATCACAATCAGTCACACTTAGCAGTGAGGTCCAAAAGGAAGTATAATCACATCAGTAAGCTACTAGCCTTCTCCCACCGCATAACAAGTGTCTCTATTCACCTTGTGATTAATCCTTAAACCTTCCCATCTCAGCCAGCCCCAGTGGTTTCCGTAACAAGAAAAGGCCTGGGAAAATGCATGTCGAGGTGACGGCTCATGCCATGCTACCATCCACTGAGGGGAGGGGGGGGGGGGGGGGGAGGACACAACTCATCAGCTTTTCCTTGAGGAATTGATCCAAGGCTGGGGGAGGGGCAGCGCCCCCCCCCCCCCCCCCCCCCCCCTAACATAGCTCCGCCATTTTTTACGAAAATAGAGTCACAACATACAAATCAAGTTTCATACAAACTTAATTTTTTCGATGCCTAACATAGGCATAAGGAAAAACTACTCCTATATCTTGAGGCACTTCAACTGCACCTACAGGATGCTACAACAAAAGAACGCTCCAAAGCACCGTCGCTACATATGTTGCCTAACATTTTTGCATCAGGGAAATAAACTCCTACAATCTGAGATACCAAACTCTGCATCTACAAGGTGCTATAGCAAAAGAACAAGAGAGATCATCGCAAATGCTACATCTATCAACACTTGATCAACAAAGCCTCCGTACAGTAGGGCCCCAGCCGTAAGCACGCTTGAAGACGTCCCTCGCTATCTGGGCCAACCTCTTGGTCACTTCCTTAAAAGTTTTTTGCACCCCTCTTTTCTGTAGCACACCCCACGAATCCAACACAGAACATAAGGAGAAGATAATATCAGTAGGATCCTTAGGTAAAGAACTTTGATAGCAAGATTTATTTCTTGCTTTCCAGATCGACCACAACAAAGCAGTCGTACCAATAGCTATAACCATTCTATCTTTCCCAATATACTTAGGAAGCCAATTCTGGCAAAAGTCAAAGAATGACAGGGGTGTTTGGCGATTTCCCAAAGCACTCCCAACTACATTTCAAAGAAACCGAGCAAAAGAGCAAGTGAAAAACAAATGATCAATACATTCATTGGCATCACAAAATTCACATTTGTTGGTGCCTTTCCAGCCTTTTTACACAAGTTGTCCTTGGTCAGGATCCTTCCTTTGATAACTAACCATATAAAAGCCTTAATTTTCAAAGGTACCTTCAGTTTCCACAGAAACTTAAAAGGAAACACTACTCTCCTAGCAATAATATATTGATAAAGAGATTTAACAGAGAACTGACCAGAGCTGGTCAAAAGCCATTTGACTTTGTCAGGTTCCTCACTCAGAACAACCTGACTGCACATATCCAGAACTTCATTCCACATATCCAATGTCTCCCCATATAAACATCTTCTAAATCTAATGCAGTTAAAATCTTGTTCAAATGCTTTAGCAACCGTAATGTGAAGTAAGTTTGTACAAGCGAGGAAAAAGTTGACAGAGAGGCTTGTTGTGGATCCAAGCATCTTCCCAAAATCTAGTTTTACGCCCATCTCCAACAATTCTCTGACAACAATTGTAAAAGATATCTTCAACACTCATGATACCATTCCAGAAATGAGAGTTGGCAGGAGATGACTCACATTGAGACAAAGTTTTCCTCTTCAAATACTTTGCTCTAATCATCTCCTGCCAATCCCCATCTTCATTCTCAAGTCTCCAGAGCCATTTACACAAAAGACTAATATTCTTGATATCCAGATTAGTAACACCCAACCCCCCTTGGTCTCTAGGTTGACAAACATCAAGCCAGTTAACTAGATGAACCTTTCTAACCCCCTTTCCTTTGCCAAAGAACCCGAGCTTGAAAGAAATAGATTCTTTTGCCTACTCCTTCTGGTAGACGGAAAAAGTTAAGTAAATGACTAATGACGTTACTCAAGCAAGTTTTAGTGCGGATAAGCCTACCATCCATAGATAAAAGACATAGCTCCGCCATTGGCGTCAACAACCTATACTCCATGAGTTCATCACATCACAACAGGAGCTCTCTCTCTCTCTCTAGTTTTAGTACATCGCAACGGCACACGTCGACTCACCAATGGCGGGCCACGACCTTCTCACATGGGAAGCCCTTCCTCCTCCTCCTCCTCCGCGGCCACCAAACTCATGGGAGGTGCTTGGGCTCGCCTTCGCTGTGATTGGGCTGGCTGCAATGATCGTGCTGCTCATTCTAGGAAGCGTCTACTTCGTCGTCTGGCTAAGCCAGTGTCATAGCGACCACGGCGAAGAGGTGGTGAAGAAGGTGGCCGTGGAGCAGCAACTGGCAGAGCTGCCCCCGGCACCGCGCCATGACCCACACCTCACCAGGTAACCCATCCTGCACCCCACCTCTTCCCTCCTGTATACGGTAGCCCATGACGGCGTCGTTCCTCACCGAGACCCCGTACAGGCGTCTAGGCCGGTGGAGGGGTTATGTCGGCCGTTGGATGCAGATCGAACGGCTGATCAAGTTGATTGAAGTTTTCTGAGTTTCATTATTATTAGTTATGCAATGGACATGTTCATCTAGTATGATTTATAGAAGGATGATCACCAAACTGCCAGATGATTTATAGACGGATAATTACCAAACTGTTTGTCTGTTTGAAAAATGTCGCGTACTGATTAAGTAATTGGTCTTTTATCTTTGTTTTTGACAGTTCAGTAACATTTTCATCGTTCTCGGGAGCAAATATACCCGCACATGTTTTAACTAGCCGTACATAGGCTATGGTTTTTTTGAAACCTGAACCGTAGAAAAATCGTTCTACGGTATTTTTACATTTTTTTAGAAAATGAGGAATACCTCCGGCCTCTGCATCTGGATGATGCATACGGCCAATTTATTAATTATTAACACAAAACCTTATAAAGTCGTACAACAGTAAGACCAAAACCACCATCTGAGCAACCTCTGTCACTACTCCTATCTAGCTGATGAAGGGGCGCTGATAGTCTGGGCCTAATACCAAACAGACCTTGCAGCCAAACCTAACATCTAAGACCTGAGGTCCCAACCAGGACGCCTGTCGGGTATAGGCACCCACCAGTCCGGCGTGCTCCTCAACCAGGACGCCTGCCGGGTATGAGGCCGCCACAGCCACCTGCCACATATCCATCTTTAGAGTTGTACTGCTGCATCGGCCTTGCCCGGTCTCGCTGCCGCCGACGCCACCACGACGCCAGACAACGTCGACCTCCTGCGCGTGTCCGTCATCACACATCTGACGCCAAGCCTCCGCTGCTCCATGCCGCCAAGAGCCGCCGCCAAGAATATGTAGAACGAAACACCGCTCCACCGAAAGGGAGGCAGCACACCCCCACCCCTCACCTGCAGACCCTCCCATCCGATCCCAATGTCCTTGGCGCCGCCTCCAGGAAGGTTACGGTGCACGGGGCGCCGCCGACGCCCGATCCGCATCGGATCTTGGGCTTTCGCCCGGACATGGGTCGGAGTGGAGAGATGGTGTCCTCAGCAACGCCCCCAAGAAGGAAAGTGGCGCCAAAAGGCGGCGTCGCCGCTGCCGGCCAGCCAAGGCGGCCAAGGTTTCCCTCGGACACCGATCTGCTCCACCAGAACACACCGGAGGTGGGTCCGGCAAGATCCAAAGCCAAACCGGGGACTGGGAAGGGATGCATGGAAGGGAGGGGGTAATATCCCCAGATCAAGCACGAGAAGATCCGCGCCGCGCTCGGCCACCACCTGCGGCTCGCCGTCCTCACGGCCGAACCCCCAGGCACGCCGCACGCCACGCCAGCAGGGGCCGCCGCCCCTGGATCCGAGGGCCTCCGCGAGAGATGGAGCGCCGAAGACCCCGCCGCCACCTTCCCCGGCGCCCGCGCGGGCTTTCCCGGCGGTCGTCTCCGGTGGCGGCGAGGGGGGTGGGGGTGGCGGCGGAGGAAAACCCTAGACTCCCCCGAGTCGCCCTAGGGGCGACGCGAGGGACGGGACGGGAGGGAGGGACGGGGATTCTTTTGCTTAGGACGGTATTTTTACATAGGCTATCTATATCTATATCTATATCTATATCTATATCTATATCTATATCTATACTACTAATAAAGCAAGGTGGTATTCTTGGTTTTGTCCCGCTTAAATGATTTTATTATTTAGGCTTTTTTTAATCTAATGAGGTGGTACTATTCACGTGAAATTTTGGTCGTCTTTTCGTGCGATGGGAAAACATAGTCGGGAGGTGCAACGACCCAACTGGCTGGGCCTCGACCTTTCTTTGACGGGCCTGCTCCTGCCACCTTGATGAAAAAAAGTGAGAAATATATGTTTTAACTAGGGGCCTGTTCTGATGTCCTCCAGCTCCACGCTTCCAAAACTTCACAGATGAATTTGTCCAGAACGGTTGAAGCCCGAGAAGCTGAATTCATGAAGCTGCTCGTTCCCGTAGTGTAAAAATGAGAAGCACGTCCGGCCCAGCTCCACCAAAACGTGAAGCGTGAAGTTCCCTCAATTTACAGCGAACTGCCACTGCTAAAGAAAACGCTTCGCTGCATCCCCTTGTCAAATAGAAAAGGATCGATCGAAGCGTTATGCTAGCCTCGCTCGAATCGGTACCTGGTTAATTGGGCTGCGTCCAGCCGGCCCAACGTACGCGTAACAGGCCACATCTCCTCCCAATTGGGCTGCAGCAACGGGAGAAGCTGCAAATCGAGCCGAACGCTCCCGGGATCGCTAGCTGAAGCTTGAAGCGAGGAGAAGCAAGGAGTAGAAGCTGGTTTTCTGGAGTTTTGAGAAGCTGGGGAGCCTCCGAACAGGCCCTAGGTATTGAACTCCAAACCTCTGCTTTGGGCCACGAAGGCTATAGCCAGCCGGCCTATATTCAGATTGCTCTAGAGAACTGATTCAATATATATTAGTCCCACCTCGCTCCTTTAAATTAAATATCACCAACTTATATACACACGTTAGTTGTAGTAGAATCAACAAGCTAAAAAAGACCCATTAAGTCCAACTCAAAAAGAAAGAAGAGACCACATAAAGGCAGGGTGTGGGAGGAGGGACATGCACGGCTGGGGCTAGCGATCTTTGTTTTGTGATTTCAAGCGATCGCTGGCCTCCAAGCCAAACATGCAGGGCAGTGAAGCGCTCCTATGCGTAGCGTCGGGCAGCGGAGCAGAGTACGTACGTGCAGCAGCGGCCACTACTAGCTGAATTTCCTATGCAAGTTGGACACGGCGACGGCATGATGGCTGGTGGTGGCCTTGAGCACTTTTGGCTGCGCCATCTAATTTAAACATGAGCGCACAATGGCCTTAGATAGTTAGTGAAGCTAGCAGCCAACATGACACGTATTCAGGCCGTTCAGCAGCGCCCCCATGTTCTTCCCTACTCTACCACCTTGCCCACCTCGTGGCCATGCCTAGATTCAAGAACCAACACGACACAAGACAAAAGACATAGGGATGGCCAGCATCTTCACTGGTACAATAAAGTAGAGAATTTTTTTTCAATCAAAGAGTTACGGTGTTTTATATTGGAAAATTTGATTGAAACCATGTAAGAATTTGAGATTGAAAGATGGATTAAATTTTTTACCTAATGCAAATTGTACAGATACTACGATCCAAGATAGGACTGACCAATACTCAAACACATTGCGATTAGGTGGCCACCCCTAGCATTATTAGGCAAGGCAAAAAGGCAGATAGGCGATAATATAGGTGAGGCGCCATGTTGAAATAGAGGAGCTGGAGATTTTCGAGGGCCTTGAGTTATGATTATTGAGCTAGAAGCATCTAAAAAAAATCTTCCGTTGCAACGCATGGGCATTTGTGCTAGTGGTATATAATCATATATGAGTTGAGGAGCCTTGACTTCTTCTAGTTTCTATCCCCACGAAGGATGCAAGGCTGCTTGGTTTTGACCTAAAATTTGGCGTCCCCAGTTTATTGGCAGGTCTAACATTTAGCAGAACTCAAACTCGCAAACATTTTCTGGCAAATTTGGATCTAAAGCCGCCAAGATAATTGCTTTGCCAGAATTTGAGAGTGTTTCATATGTTGAAGCTTACTCCGAAAGAGGCAATCACAAAATTCCTGACAACCTCCAAATTTTTTCATTTGGAGTCAGCTTTTCAGCTTGAACGGATACGCGATACTGCTCAAAGCCCAACCGCCTTGCGTGGATCATTTTCCAGCTAACATAGTCGTAACCACTCAGATGGAGTGGACCAGATAGGTAGTTTTGTAATACTCCTTAAATAACTGTTCACACGGTATGCACGTTTTCTATCAATCTTCATTAATACTTCCTCTATAAAGAAATGTAAGAGCGTTTAGATTACCATTTTAGTGATCTAAACACCCTTATATTTCTTTACGGAGGGAGTAGATGTTTATATATTATTCTCCACATTTTATGTAGATTTTCTATCTTGATCTTCCTAATAACTTTTCATATACTAAGAGTGCATATTAATATAGCTTTTCTCTCAAATTTCCCTCAATAAATGATTACTAGAAAAGGATATATCTAAAGAACTCACGCAAGGAGCAAACTTCTCTTTTACATTTTGTTCCATGCATTCGCTTCTATATGAGATGAATGCCTCAGATAGGCCCCCTATGCTAGACGGGCCTTCCTAGATGCTTGCCAAGACGTACCTTATTCTAGGGCTGCCTAAGAATACCTACCTTTTCGTGGTGTGTGGAGATTTCTGCCCGAAGCTTCCTAAGACATAGGCCTTCTCATCGCGGGATTTTCTAGCCCATCTTGAAAGCCTCGCCTTTCTTTTGAAAGCCTTGACTTTATATAGCCCATTATGCAGTAGTTGTGTCGTGAATAGATCCTTTCTGAAGTGGGTTGATCCTAACCGTCTCCAACTATGGTGTTTGCCACAGCGTGAGGATGGTAACTTTCATAGTGAAAAGATGAAGGGACCTCACTTAATAAATGATCATATAGCTACTTTGTCCATATATATGTTCATATCTTTGCTAATGAATGATCACATGTTTCTTGCACATATTTATGCAGATTTTTCTATTCAGAATTGATTAATAAATGTTCATATAGTATTACTCATCACATATTTATGTCGATTTTCTATTCAAAACATCCTTAATAAATGTCCATATACTATGAGCATATATGTATGCAGATTTTCTCAAAATTTCCTCAATAAATGCTCACTAGAAATCCATCTATATAAAGAGCTTATCACACGAGCAAACTACTCTTTACATGCACTCGCTCATCTCATGCATGATGTCTTCACTTAGTCTAGGTACACATATCCTTGCTGTCTATCTCATTTTCCTAGCACCTCAAATTCAAGGAGGCCCGTTTCTTCGAACCAGCAAACAGGTGAACACTTTGATATAGAATTTAAAATACGTGTCTACATACACACGTACACACTCGCCTCACACACAAGACATATATGTTTTTTTTCATGTTTTGCATACGAGATGGATTTCATCTTACTATTGAATAATGGCCACCTAATCAAGAACATTTCTGTTGCATACTCATTTTGGATTATTCCTTTTACCTTCAGACATGGTATGAACATGTACTTGGATCAGGATATGAGAGGGACAACCCTTATGTGAGTTCCCTAGCCTGTTGTTCTGTTTTTCTAACATTTTGCATGACCATTAGTTGTAATCAAATGCGGGTAGCTACTTTGGGCTTGTTGTTACTATGGACGTGTATGGATACAATCTCATTCATGGCCAAGTGAGCACAACAACAAATTACTATTGGTAACCTGGAGGGCGACTTCAAATCAAAGGAGGACGCAATTTGGGTTGGATGGCAAGTATGTTGTCACTAATTTGCATATTTCCAATTTTCATTCATTTCATGCATGACGAGGCGTTAAAATAGTAATTGTACATCTTTGTATCATTTCCCTTTATAGTTGGTCTTTAAACTTTCTAAGCAGAAGCTAACTCTCATGTGCCTCTTCATATGCCTGTAGGTTTACCCAAATCACTATGGTGGTTCACGTACTCGGTTCTTCACACTTTGGACCGTATTTTTGTTTCTATGAACTCATTTATTTATTTGGCACCAAGTATTGCACCAAGTAAATATATAGCACTTCCGCTTTGGTAGACCCCCTGTAAACACCAGGGCCGGGCCGGCAAAATCCAGGGCCCTGTGCGAAAGTATAAAATGAGGCCCTATCACACTACAAAAAATGAACTCACGAGCAATTATAATGTATATATGTATCCCGCAACAAACTAATTATAATATATAATTGTATATAATATAATGTTTTCAATCGAGGGGCTGCCTGAGGATATAATATAATGTTTCCAATCGAGGGGCTGCCTGAGGACTGTCGCCAAATCGGCGATCGATCCTCCTGTAGGCTGTAGCAACGGCGACGCGATCGCTGTTTTGCGATCGATCTGACTACCTATGTTACGTGGATACGGCAGGTATATTTATGGGTAGAGGATGAATAAAATGGTTCAACGGTGCATTAGAAACTAAGTTAATAATAAATTTACTGATGTCTTATAAATTTTTAGAAGCGCTGAAAGTACGAACAGCTTGCGCTGTAGACCGTAGTTTCCGTAAGTCCTCTGTAGTTACATACTAATTTGTTTATGTTTTTTCTGTCAATGAATCTGAGTGTTTGTATGGAAAAGATCTGAATGCAAATTTTCCTCAATAGTTTCTCTCCCGTAAGTCCCCAGCACTAGCAGCATGGATGGGGTAGAAAATAAGAGCAAGGAGGCTGGATCAATGGAGCTTACTTGCAATTGGGTGATGGATCGGCGAGACGCTGCGTCGCTGCCGGTGCTGCGGAGAGACTGGTAGATGGCGATGTGGCAACCAGGTGACGGCGGCGCCGATATGTAAGAGTCGTTGTGCGCGAGGGTTTGTGTTAGTGATCACAATTCTAGCAATCAGACGGCGATAGACTCGTGTCCTGAAGATCCCGTTTTTCTTTTTCTTTTGAAGGTGTGACGATCCCTGGGACAAGGTGTGATCGCCTGAGTTCGAGCAGCGTGGGATCGCCTGAGATCGAGCAGCGGCCTGGCTCGCGCCTAGACTCACGCGGAGTCGTGGACGCTAGCGGCCCAGGCCCAGGAATAGCATTTTTTTCCTGAAAAATATACATATTAGGCCTATAAAAATTTGGGACCCCAAATTTTATGGGCCTTATGTGGGCCGCACACTCTGTACCACTATGGGCCCGCCCCTGGTAAACACAAGGACGGCCGAGATTACCCAATACCTCTTCATAACAGAGGGCAGGATGGGCATATTTTGAAAAAGCTTCCCCCGCCGGCCCGACCGCCCGCAAAAAAAAATAGGTGAAGCAATACGTATATGAATACAGCCCGCCCGCCCGGGAGGGAAAAAAAATTAAACCGGCCGGCCGCACGCGCCTGATGACGTGGCAGGCATGCAGACGTGCCCGCCCGCGATCACAGCGGCAGTCCCCGCAGTCAACGCGTCGCGCCGCACCCATCGCGGCCCCGCCCGCCCACGTCCCCCGACCCCACGCCAGCCCGCACCCGTCCGCCAATCACGGCGCCCGAGGCGCGCATGCACGTAGGCGGTTGCACGCACGTGCCGCCTGCCGGACGCCACCGCTGCCGCCGCTGTCGTCTCCTCACATGCCGCGCCTCCACTGCCGCCTGCCGCCGCGCCTGCCGGACGCCACCGCTGCTGCCTGCCGTCGCTGTCGGCTCCTCGCCTGCCGCGCCGCCGCTGCCGCTGTCGCCTGGCCTGCCACCCGACCGGCCCGTCGTTCGCGGCGCCCGACGGTCAAAGCGTCGCCTCGCCTGCCGCGCGGTCATTAACGCGCAGGCGTTAATAGCCACGCTGCCGCCCGCCCGCCTCCTCCCCCGCC
Source organism: Triticum urartu (assembly GCF_056163025.1). NCBI lineage: Eukaryota > Viridiplantae > Streptophyta > Magnoliopsida > Poales > Poaceae > Triticum > Triticum urartu. Next base: position 579,576,991 of record NC_141873.1, read on the forward strand.
CCGCCCCGCCCCGCTATAAAATGGCGACGCCCTGCCCACGCCCGTCCCACCGTGCTGTCGCCTGCCCGCCTCCTCCCCCGCCCCCGCCCACACCCGTCCCACCGACACCCGTCGCCGCCTGCCCGCACCCGATGTCGTTCTTCCGCGGCAGCAGCAGCACCGGCGGCGGCGGCGCCGACGACGACGTCCCCGGCGCATGGCCGACGAGCATCGGTGTGCCGGAGACGCTGGAGCTCCACCGCTACTGCCTCCTTGTGCCGCCGGGCTGCCGTCTTCCACGCAACTGGAAGATCGACGCGGACGACTACGCGACGCCGGGTCCCGGCGCGACGGAGGAGGAGCTCCGCAACCACAGCGGCGGCCGGCACAATATCGAAGGCCGGAAGCGGTTTTGGTGCGGGAAGGACTATTGGGAGGTCATGGCCGCCTTCCGCCTTGCGGCGGCCAGCGAGACCCCCGACCTAACGGGCCGCAGCGGCCGTCTTCGTGCACCGCCTCCACCGCACGATCGCCACAGACGTGACGGCGGCCACGGTGTGCACCCGGCACCAGAGCCCGCGCCGGCTGCCCCTCCCTCGCCGCCGGGGATAGACTTGCCGCCGGAGCAGGTCATCCTCCGCGAGGACTGCGATCCGGATGACACGCCGGGGTACCACGTGGCCGTACGGGCGTCGGAGGCTGCAGCGGCGGCGGCGCAGCAGGCGGCGATGGCGGCGCCAGAGTGGCAGCAGGTGCCGCCGGAGTGGCAGCATGAGTGGGAGCAGGCGCCGGCGGAGTGGCAGCAGGCACCGGCGGAGGAGGAGGATTCCGACGACGATCTGGTGGACTGGGACGACCTCGCCAACCGGTCCAGCAGCGACGATGACGGCGGCGACGGCCCGGCCGTGATTGACCTCGTTGATAGCGACAACGAGTAGTTTTTTTACTGTGTTTTTATTTAATTTGGTCATGTCGTTGTAAGCCTAAGTAGTAGACTTTATGTATGAACTTATAATCATCGAGTTCGCTCGACTATGTAAAATATTTTATCTATGTTGAATGAAATTTAAGTGAAATTTCTTTTGTCCATTTCATTCGAGAGTTTTGATTTGATGATGAATTTGTACATGAAAATATGCTAAAACATAATGAAATAGTAAGGACGCTAATGTACGTGATTGCATGCATGTAACAGAACAAAAATTTTCGATTGTGTGTGCATCCCGAATGTAGTCCTACACGCACGGTATGAACGAAATCAGACAGGAAACCCTAGAAAATGTGTGTGTCCGGACATCGGTGTAGGGTACTTTAGCCTAGGAAACCCTAGAAAATGCGTCGAGGGTTAAAAAATTGCGAGAATTGGCGTGGGTGCTGTGGATGGTGATGGAAACGTGTGGAAAAGTGTCGTGACGTTTAACGGAGTAGAAAAAACCGTAGTTGGGAACCCACTCCCCGGCAGACCGAGAAGTAGCTGGTTGCACTGGGGCTACGTAATCGCATGCATGCAATTGCACCAAAGTGTGCGTACATGTGGGCACGGCCAACGTAGGCCCCCACGCAAGGTTGAAACGAAAACGGACACAAAACGGACGTTGCGTCACGTCCGGTCAGTGTTTTTGCGATTTTCGACCTGGAAAACCCTAGAAAATGCGCCGAGCGCCGGAAAAATACGAGAATTGGCGTGGGTGCTGTGGACGGTGATGGCAACGTGTGGAAAAAGTGTCGTGACGTTTGACGGAGTAGAAAAAAACCGTAGTTGGGAACCCACTCCCCGGTAGACCGAGAAGTAGCTGGTTGCACTGGGGCTACGTGATCGCATGCATGCAATTGCACCAAAGTGTGCGTACATGTGGGCACGGCCAACGTAGGCCCCCACACAAGGTTGGAACGAAAACGGACACAAAACGGACATTGCGTCACGTCCGGGCAGTGATTTTGCGATTTTCGACCTGAAAAACCCTAGAAAATGCGCCGAGCGTCGGAAAAATACGAGAATTGGCGTGGGTGCTGTGGACGGTGATAGCAACGTGTGGAAAAAGTGTCGTGACGTTTGACGGACTAGAAAAAACCCGTAGTTGGGAACCCCCTCCCCGGCAGACCGAGAAGTAGCTGGTTGCACTGGGGCTACGTGATCGCATGCATGCAATTGCACCAAAGTGTGCGTACATGTGGGCAGGGCCAACGTAGGCCCCCACGCAAGGTTGGAACGAAAACGGACACAAAACGAACGTTGCGTCACGTCCGGGCAGGGTTTTTGCGATTTTCGACCTGGAAAACCCTAGAAAATGCGCCGAGCGCTGGAAAAATACGAGAATTGGCGTGGATGGTGTGGATGGTGATGGCAACGTGTGGAAAAAGTGTCGTGACATTTGACGGAGTAGAAAAAAACCGTAGTTGGGAACCCCCTCCCCGGCAGACTGAGAAGTAAATGGTTGCACTATGGGTACATTATCGCATGCATGCAATTGCATCAAAGTGTGCGTACATGTGGGCACGGCCAACGTAGGCCCCCACGCAAGGTTGGAATGAAAACGGACACAAAACGGACGTTGCGTCACGTCCGGGTCGTGTTTTTGCGATTTTCGACCTGGAAAACCCTAGAAAGTGCGCCGAGCGCCGAAAAAATACGAGAATTGGCGTGGGTGCTGTGGATGGTGATGGCAATGTGTGGAAAAAGTTTTGTGACGTTTGACGGAGTAGAAAAAAACCGTAGTTGGGAACCCCCTCCCCGGCAGACCGAGAAGTAGCTGGTTGCACTGGGGCTACGTGATCGCATGCATGCAATTGCACCAAAGTGTGCGTACATGTGGGCACGGCCAACGTAGGCCCCCACGCAAGGTTGGAACGAGAACGGACACAAAACGGACGTTGCGTCACGTCCGGGCAGTGATTTTGCGATTTTCGACTTGGAAAACCCTAGAAAATGCGCCGAGCGCCGAAAAATACGAGAATTGGCGTGGGTGATGTGGATGGTGATAGCAACGTGTGGAAAAAGTGTCGTGACGTTTGACGGAGTAGAAAAAAAAAACGTAGTTGGGAACCCCCTCCTCGGCAGACCGAGAAGTACCTGGTTGCACTGGGGCTACGTGATCGCATGCATGTAATTGCACCAAAGTGTGCGTACATGTGGGCACGGCCAACGTAGGCCCCCACGCAAGGTTGGAATGAAAACGGACACAAAACGGATGTTGCGTCACGTCCGGGCAGTGTTTTTGCGATTTTCGAACTGGAAAACCCTAGAAAATGCACCGAGCGCCGGAAAAATACGAGAATTAGCGTGGGTGCTGTGGATGGTGATGGCAACGTGTGGAAAAAGTGTGGTGCCATTCGGCGGAGTAAAATAAAAATCATAGTTGGGAACCGCCTCTCCGGTAGACCGAAACCGGGCTCGTTGCACAAGGTCCATGTGAACGCATGCATGAAATTGCACCAAAGTGTGCGTACATGTGGGCAGGGCTTACGTAGGGGCCCACGCAAGGTTTGAGCGAAAACGGACACCAAACGAAAGTCGCGTCACTTCCGGGCAGTGTTTTAGGGCATTTTCACAGGGAAAATCCTAGGAAATGCATCGAGCGCCGGAAAAATACGAAAATCGGCGTGGGTTCTGTAGACGGTGATGCCAACGTGTGGAAAAAGTATCGTGCCATTCGGCGGAGTAAAATAAAAATCGTAGTTGGGAACCGCCCCTCCGGTAGATCGAAACTAGGCTCGTTGCACAAGGTCCACGTGATCGCACGCATGCAATTGCACCAAAGTGTGCGTACATGTGGGCAAGGCCTACGTAGGGGCCCCACGCAAGGTTGAAACAAAAACGGACACAAAACGAACGTTGCGTCACGTTCGGGCAGTATTTTAGGGCATTTTCATCGGGAAAATCCTAGAAAAATGCATCGAGCGTCGGAAAAATATGCAAATCGGTGTGGGTGCTGTCGACGGTGATGCCAACGTGTGGAAAAAGTCTCGTGCCATTTGGCGGAGTAAAAAATGTATTTATCAATCAATATAACTAATGATTGAGAACAAAAAACTAATGAATGTGTTCGTAGAAAATTTTTTAGTGGATAGGCCCGCGTATACATGCATATCCATCGGGGGTCAAAGCCCAAGTGGACGCCGCCTCCACGCCTCCACGATCGGCAGTCCATGCCGCCTCCACGATCGGCAGTCCACGCCGCCAAACCCTAGCCATCTGCGTACGCCTCCCCTGACGCCATCTACGCCCGCGACGTCCCCGACGCCACCTCACGCCGACGCCGTCGACGCCCGCGACGGCCCCGACGCCATCTGCGAACGCCTCCCTCGACGCCATCTACGCCCGCGACGCCCCCTACGCCACCTCACGCCGACGCCCCCGACGCCCGCGACGGCCCCGTCGCCACGTAACGCCGACGCCCCCAAGTAAGTCAAGATAGACGCATAAGGAGTTTTGTCCCGGCTGGATTGCGAACATACGCACCAGGCAAAGCTAGCTAGCCGATCAACCAGAGAGCATACAGTACACTCAAAAACTATTTTGTCAAGCACATGGAGCGTATAGGCATGCATCCGGCAGCTGTTAGCAGACGCTAATTAGCCCGGTCATGTAGCTCCTTCAGTGTAGTTGAGTTAGTTTCATTTGTCATCGCCTTACAATCGATCAAAATTGTAGTATAAGAACACAAGCCAAAGGCCTAGGTAGTTTTGGTAAAACTGAGAAAAATCATGGTTTATAAACCACCAAAGTGTTTGGCTTTATTGTAGTTTTGCTATAGTTTTGGTAATAATTATGCATGCATGACAACTGATCCTAATTCAGTTTTTGTACGTATATACAGCAGAAAAACCACGGTATAAAAGATACTATGGCATCTTAAAACACCTTCCTGTTCTAGTCGAAACACCTCAAAGTATTATTTATGACCTCTTGCAATTTTATTTACAGGTTGCGACCGACGCCATCTGCCACCAACGCCACCGCGCCGTCGTCCCCCAGGGCCGGCCCTGATCCCATGGCACGAGGTACTATGCATTCATCATGTTTATCATGTACCCATATAAAGTAGCTAACATTATTTTTGCTCCTATTCCTAGCGACGGTGGAGTACGGAGAGATTTTTTGTTCAGTTGAGAAGTGGTGTCTCTTGGTCAGCAAACTAAACTCTAGGCAGAAAAAGCGTTTTGCAAGCACTAGTCCTGAAAAAATGCTGATGATTCCTAGTGTGCTCATGCGAAAATGTTTGCTCAAGTTCATTATTAAATCGTATGCGTTGGACAGAAAAAGGTTCATCATGCCATCAAAAAACGGTGCGATATCATTGCGCACCGAAGATGTGTTTGACATTTTCGGGCTACAGAATAAGGGCAAAGATGCCATGAAAGCGTAGGAAAAGGGGGGGTTAAAGGTGAAGGTGAAGGTGCCTAGTCGCTTTCTAGATTCCAATACGAGGGAAATGATGATAGACGAGCTGATTGAGAACATCATTGGCAGTGGCACGTACGATGATGATTTTCTCCGTAGAATTGTTCTGGTTCTTCTAGGCACGGTTCTTGCACCGCAGTCCACGAAAGAAGTTCCTAATGCTTATTACAAGTTAGTGCACGATGTGGAGGCCATCAAAGCATATAATTGGAACGTGTTTACTTTACGCGTTTGCGTTGAAGGAATCACAAAGACCTTATCAGATCATACAAAATTTACTTGGCCGGTCGGAAACCTTGCCCTCCTACAGGTAAATCTTATGGTATATTTGTTTCTTTCAAACTATAGTTTGTGAAAGTGCGTTATATCGACTAGAGGGGGGGGGGGGTGAATAGGCGATTTTTATGAAAGTCTTCAAAACGTGGGAGTTATGAAGACATACAGTGAAGATTATGCCTATTACTATGCAGCGGAAGTTAGATTACACTAGGCCAGCCATGGTCAGGTATTCAATAGAGTGAAAGCACAATGACAAACAGCTTCAGTGTAATAAGGATCAGGTAGGAAGAAGTTATGAAGCCAAACAGATCATACATTCACGTTGTGAAGACAAAAGATAAAGCAAGCATGCAATGGCTTCATAATGAATAACAGTAAGTCAAAGGAAGTGAAGATGAAACCAGTGACTCGTTGAAGACAATGATATGTTGGACCAGTTCCAGTTGCTGTGACAACTGTACGTCTGGTTGGAGCGGCTAGGTATTTAAACCAAAGGACACACAGTCCCGGACACCCAGTCAAGGACACTTAGTCCAAGACACCCAGTCCTCACCGTTTTCTCCTTGAGCTAAGGTCACACAGACCTCGCCCAATCACTCTGGTAAGTCTTCAAGGTAGACTCCCAAACCTTCACAGACTTCATTCACTGGCAATCCACAATGTCTCTTGGATGCTCAGAACGCGACGCCTAACCGTCGGGAGGATGCACAGTCCTCAAGTGTAATAAGTCTTCAGATCACACAGACAAGAAGACTTAAGTGATGCCCAATTTACTCTGGCTCTGGGTGGTTAGGGCTTTTCTCCTCACTAGGAATTTTTCTTTCAAAGGCTTCGAGGTGGGTTGCTCTCAAATGACAAAAGCCGTGCACTGAAATCTGAGCAGCCAACCGTTTATGGTTGTGGGGGTGGACTATTTATAGCCACTTGGCAACCCGACCTGATTTGTCCGAAATGACCCTGGGTCACTAAGGAACTGACACGTGTACCAACGGTCGAATTTTGAACTCACACGGCAACTTTACTTGGCTACAAGTAAAGCTGACTTGTCTGACTCTGGACAAGATTTGCTCTCATAGTCTTCGCTCGAAGACATAGGATTTGAGTTAGGCATCACTTCAGTCATTCTGTCTGGTTCTCTTGGACCCCACTTAACAGTACGGTGGTTCCTACGACACAACATAAATGAAATGAAACTACGAAGGATCTAAGTCTTCGAGTTCCATAAGCTTCATAGGGAGTCTTCTCATGTCATTGTCTTCAATATGAATATCTTCATAAACCACCATTGTCTTCAATGTCTTCGTACATTTTTAGGGGTCATCTCTGGTAGTAAAACCGAATCAACAAGGGACTTCTACCTGTGTTTTCCTGCAATTCTCACAAACACATTAGTCCCTCAACTAGGTTTGTCGTCAATACTCCAAAACCAACTAGGGGTGGCACTAGATGCACTTACAATCTCCCCCTTTTTGGTGATTGATGACAAACTAGTTGAAGTTTTCAACGGGGAACATAATTTGTGAAATTGTAAAGGAATTGTCTTCATAAGTTGCAAGGGCTCCCCCTGAAGATGTGCATATAAGTAATTTGCTTCTTGAATGCAAATGCACATGGTAGGTTGTACTTGTGGAGATCCACTTCAACTTATGATGACAATCCACTATGCATGTGAAAGTATATGAAGATAATGACATGCATAATGGAAAATGGACGTCTGCAGAATGAGATGAGTGCGGAATTTATCGTCGCACATGCGGAATTTATCTTCGCAAAACGGAGTGACAAACAGGTAGCAGACGACCATCAAGGCTAAGTGTTACAACTCAATGAAGCAAATGTAGCAAAAAAGGGAGTTGTAAGCACGAAGCAAAATGTAGCAAAGTATGAAGGCACCCGCCCATAGTGACCCGCTTGAAGACTATAAACATCATATGCTTCTCCCCCTTTTGTCAGTGATGACCAAAAAGGTTTGAAGACATAGAGGTTTCTACGCGTTCCCAGGCGCAGCAGGGTCGGTGGAGTTGTTTGGTGGCGGTGCAGACGAGCTTGGTGCAGATTCGACGCGTGTTGAAGCAGGTGGAGATGATGTCGCGTCGTCTTCTTCTTCTTCAATAATCCGGGCAGACACGGTGGCAGCAGAAGAAGAGAACTCTGACTCTTCAAGTGATGGTGTGCTTCGCATCACAGCTCTTCTTGGAGGCGTGGAGTCAAATTTGAATCTCTCTTTGAAGCCATCCTCATGCAGGTCAGCTTCAGAGCTCATCATGGTGAGGCCTTTCCAAGTGCGGCGACAGGTCTCGTGTGCCATAAATGCATTCTTGGTTGCCAGATTTCTGATGCGATTGACGTCTTGCATGATGCTTCTCATCTGCCTCTTGAGCCAGTCGTGATGCCTATCATGCTTTTGGTGGAGAGCCACAAGAAGCTCTCGGTCATTGAGTGCACGAGCGCGCTTCTTGGGTCTCTTTGCAGCTGTGCTGTTAGTGGCTTCAGTTGATGCAGGGGCACGTGTGGTGCCAACCATTGGATACACTCGGGAGAGAGCTTCAACACCTTCAATATTTTGAGTGAAGCTCTGGTGTTCTGCATTCTGAAGACTTAATGGTTGCTTGGCAGGCTCTGGATATATTGCTTCAGCAGATGTGTCCACATCTGGCAAAAATATCCTATGGTTGCGGGCTGAGGGTTGATAGGAGATTGCAGAGTGAAGCTTGATCAGCCTCATAACCCAAGGAGCATAGAACTTTAATCCAAACAATTCTGAGGCAGACGCTGCAAGTTGACGGATGAAGAGATCCTGTGCGTTGAAGCATTTGCCATGAAGAATGCAGAAGATGAGAGTCTTCATAGCACCTTCAATCGTTGCATATCGAGAGTGTCCCTTAACGGGCCAGAGAGTCCGCCTTATGATGTGATATATTGTTCTGGGCAGGTACTCTAAGTCTTCAACGAAGAACCGAGTTGGATAGGGTGCATTAGGAGGCAATGGCTTCATCATTGAGAGCATCTGACTCATATCTGGCTCAGGACGCTGAAATATGCTCTCAATTGCTTCAGCATGGAGTTGGCAGCCTTCTTCAAAGAATTCGCCAGGAGTGGGAAGGTCGGTAAGCTCAATTATGTCGAAAGCATTGGCTTCATGATGGACATTGCCGGTCATCCACTCCAGGATCCATGTCTTCGGATCTCTGTTATAGCCTTTGATATGCAGGGTGGCATAGAACTGGAGCAGAAGCTCTTCGTTCCAGTGCTCTTCATCGGTGATAAACGGCAGCAGACCCACTTGCTTGAAGCAATCCAGTGCTTCTTCCAGACCAGGCAGACCAGCAACAGCTTCAACCTCAAGGCGCTTGTGAGGAAAGATGCGGCCTTGGTTGTATAGGATGCATGAATAATAGCTGCGCTGTTGATGGCTCCAGAACCTATCTGATACAATCCGTTCCCTTGAATAAGGGTTCTTGGAGCAGTTGAAAAACGAGTTGTCTGCCCTGAAGCCGTTGATGTTGAAGGAGCCAGGAGCTGATGCAGGACCTGGGAACCTTGGCAGTCGTGGGATCGGCTTCTGGACCTGGGGCCTGTGCGCAACATGATAGTTGAATTGGGGACCCGCAGCAGACTCAGGCACAGAAGGTTCAGGAGCAGTGTCTTCATTGTCTTCTGAAGCTGTTGTTGGGGAGGGCTCCACATTTGCTTCGGCGTTGTTTGTGGCAGCCTCAACATTTGCAGTCTCCACACGTGTAGTTGGAGGGACAAACTCAGGCACGTTCTCCTGGAGAACTGCTTCTTGTTGGTGCGGTGAAGTTTGAGCTTGTGGTATTTCTGCATGCTCTTCGGCTGATGCAGCCGGAATGTCGTCAGCAGCCTGAGCCCTTGGCCCTCTGCGAAGCCTACGAAATTTAGGCGACGCCGGTGGAGTTGCAGTGGGCTGGGGTTCATTATCTTCCTCCTGTGGGCGATCTGCCCACGATGCATCTTGTGTGATTGGCGTCAATGGACGACCAATGCTGATCAGTTCGCTTGTCTCAAGCTGAGGAAGGGCTGCATCACCTTGAACATTGTCTTGGAGACCAATGTCTTCAGCAGCGTTGGGGTCGGCTGCTGGAATGTCTTGAGCGTGCGGAGCCTCTATGAAAGCAGGCTCATGCACTGTTAACTGACGATCTGCGTCAGGATAGCGGACGGAGAGGGGTTCAACTATCAAGGACTTTGTGGGAGCAGCCCGAGATTTCTTGGTCTTGCGCTTCTTGATAATGGGGTCAGAAGGAGAGGCTTCAGATTGTTTTCTCTTCCTAGCTTCAGCCTCTGCAGTCCGTGTCTTCTTGAGTTCTGAGGCGGTTGATCGACTCTTTGGCTTCGAGCCAGTCGTTGCAGTGGGGAAGACAATCGGAGCAGTTTCTGACCTTGGCGCCTCTGGTTCAGGCACAGCAGGCTTCTTTTTCTTCTTTGTGGCCATCCTGGGGTCAATGCCTGGACGCCCAAGTGCCTTGCGCTTCTCGGCCTCATTGTAGGCCTGCACGCAGCGATCAGCCAGAGTCTTCATGCGCTCTCGCGAGCCTTGAGCTTCGGCACGCGTCTTCAGGAAGTTCTCTTTCATCTCGTGCAACATGATCTTGAAGTTTTTCACTTCTTGCACGCTGAGCTTGGCCACGTGCTTCTTGTACTGAGCCTTTTCAAAATCAATTTTCTGCTTCAGTTCAACAATGCGCTGGGCTATTGCAAGTTCTGAAGCAATTGCGCCTTGGAAGGCGACGCTAAGGCCTATGGGCAGCTGCAGATCGTTGAAGCTGATGTCTGGTGAAGCAAGCCATTCATCGATGAAGTTGTGGATGATGGCGACATCAAACAGAGGCAGATTGTTGAAGATTTCAGCCTCCTCCTTGCTCTTGATGAGCTGCTCAAGAGCGTCATCTCCAAGATCTTCATCGCTTGACAGATCAATGGTTTCGCAACGCAGAATGGCGGCAGCTGTGAGCTCTTTGCCTGTGTGTGGCTGAGACTTCTTGGCTTCTTGGGGCTTGGGGACTCGTGATACATCTTCAGACTGCACTCTGACTTTAGGAGGTGCAGTTTTCAATGGCTTCGCCCTTGAGATTTTTGAGGCAGGGGCCGGCTTCGAAGCTTTTGGTTTCTTTGTCTGCTTTGGCTTCGGCACAGCAGGAGCTTCATCAGACTCAGAATCAGCTGGAGGGTCATTCACAGCAGTCCCTTGGACCAAGATGTGGGTAATCAGGCCCTCAAGATTGGCAAATGGACCGATGATATTGGGTTCTGCGTCGCGTGTGCCATCTGCCCTTGGTGATGAGGGGTCAGGGTTGAAGTCAAGCCCAAATTTCTTCTTGTTTATCTTCGCTGACTGTTGGGCAAACTGAAGGTTGCGCTTGAAGAGATTGTCGTCACGACACCAGAGAAGTGACGATGGATGTGCTTCAGCTGGCTGTGGTCCTGTCACCATGCATGGGTAGAAGCCTTGAGCAATGGCTTCGTCTCTGGACTTGGGTACGAGATTTTTGTATAATACGTCTCCCCACGGTCTCTTGATGGCGCACTTTTCGGCATACTCCTGAGTGACGAAGCGGTATTGAAACCATTGCTCTACCCAATATCTTCGAATCCATTGGATTCGTGTCTTGCGCTGACCATAGCTTTCTTCAGGATCAGTTTTGTACATCTCAGCCAATTCATCAGGCAGATCTTTGGACGTTTCACCACGTCTCTGTCTGCCTCCCTTCCTTGCTGCTGTTTCTGAAGCCATGAATCTTAACTTGGAAGGCTTCAAGATGTTCAAAGGCTTCAAAGGCTTCCTTTTGCTTGACCAACAAGAACTGGCTTCAGGAGAGTTGATGTGATGCTGCAAGTACTCTGCAAATGAATGCAGACTATGAGAACCAAAGGATTCTCCCACGGACATGTACCTGTGACAGCATTAAGGTGCGAGGGAAGGGGAAGAGGTCATATGCATTCTCAGAAGATTTTGAAGATAAATTGGTTTAGAAGACATTGACCTCATCGTGCGAAGACATTCACTTATAGATAAGAAGTTGGTTCCAGATTTGTACGAACCCATAGATCAGTACAAGTGAGGAATCTAACTACTTTATGAAGCACAAGTGAATATACTAGGCATGTTATGAGTTGCAGCGAGAGATCTAACTGGTGTGAAGAGAAACTTCTTTTGGTTGAAAGTGACAGAACCAAGAGATCAAAAGAAGCTGTAAAAAGAAGTTTTATTTACCCCACTGGAACTGCTAGACGAAGTGGGAGTTGAGGCCAAGCAGTTCGATCCTCCGTGCCCTAACTTGGCGACGGAAGACACCTACGGCGATGGCGGAGAGAGCGATGTCCGCTGTCAGTGTGAAAACGGCGTCGGAGAGGTTGCGGCGGTGAAGCGCTTCGTCGCCGGCGTCGTCGAGAGCTAGCGGTGGCGCTAGGGTTCGTGCGAGGGTGGAAGAAGAGATAATGACCGCAGTGAATCGTGTATTTATAGGGATATAGGCGGCACTGCGCTATTACTCAGGTGCCCCTGGCGGTTCGCATTTGAGGCATGTGTGGCCAGTTAGAGGATAGTGGGGTTTGTTCCACGTCCCACGCACGCCTAAATTGTCGGGCGGTCGTTCCTGCTTCTCCGGATCTTATGTGGAGGAATGAGCATTAAAAAACGGACTTTTATGGTTGTCTCTATGTCTTCGGCTGGCAAGGACACAGTGAAGACATTCGACAGTTTCAACAGAATGCATATGACTTGGAGAGATAGAGTTTGAGATAGAAAGCATAGAGAGGTTAGGGTCCGATCACATTCACTTAGTTCAAAAAATTCAACCAAGAAGACATAGCTATAAGTGAATGCTGTAGAGGACAGAACACTAGTATGTATATATATCCATATAATCAACGTAGTGAAGATAATCATGAAGACATGTTGAGTTCGAAGCCAAACCAAATGTGAAGATAATGCAAGGTAACGCCATGAGTGAAACACTTCAAAATGGAACGTTTGGTGGTGGCGTTACCCACCGTATAGGAAGTATTAGATCCACACACGGCGCACAATTATCGTGGCGCTCCGAAGTCAAATTCCACATTAATGTATTCACACTTAGAATGTATGTATTCATTGATTGAAGATATACGTTACTTTGTGTGTTGTACATCTAAGTCATCAATATGCATAAGTGTTAGGATGTGTGCCTGATCACAGGTCATTTGAGGATTCCAAGATATTTAGCTCACACCGTAACTTGCAAAACCTCTTCTCATCCAAGGGCTTGGTGAAGATATCCGCCAATTGCTCTTCAGTGTTGACGTGTATAATATCAATGTCTTCCTTCACAACATGATCTCTGAGAAAGTGATGACGAATTTCAATGTGCTTTGTCTTCGAGTGCTGAACTGGGTTGTTGGCAATCTTGATGGCGCTTTCGTTGTCGCAGTAAAGTGGCACTTGCTTCAGATGGATGCCATAATCCTTGAGTGTTTGCTTCATCGACAGAAGCTGAGCGCAGCAAGATCCAGCAGCAATGTATTCAGATTCAGCAGTGGAGAGAGATACATAGTTCTGCTTCTTTGAAGACCAACATACAAGTGATCGTCCCAGAAAGTGACATGTGCCTGATGTAGACTTGCGATCAACTTTGTCACCAGCATAATCAGCATCCGAAAATCCAACCAAATCAAACTCTGAGCCCTTTGGATACCATAATCCTAGAGTTGGGGTGTGAGCCAAATATCGAAGAATTCGCTTCACAGCTAAGTGATGCGACTCCTTTGGTGCCGCTTGAAATCGAGCGCACATGCAAACACTAAGCATGATATCTGGCCTAGATGCACATAAATAAAGCAAAGACCCAATCATGGAGCGGTATACCTTTTGATCGAACTCTTTACCATTGTCGTCAGGACCTAGATGATGTTTGGCTGGCATTGGTGTTGTGAAGCCTTTGCAATCTTGCATACCGAACTTCTTCAGGCACTCTTTAAGATATTTCTCTTGAGATATGAAGATGCCGTTGCGTTGTTGCCATATCTGAAGACCGAGGAAGAACTTCAGCTCCGCCATCATGGACATCTGATATTGCTCTTGCATCATGTATCCAAACTCTTCACTGTACTTCTGATTGGTGCAGCCGAAGATAATGTCATCCACATATATTTGGCACACAAACAGTTCACCATCGTATGTCTTCGTGAAAAGAGTGGGATCCAGGGAACCAGGTATGAAGCCTTTGCTCTTCAGAAAGTACTTGAGTGTATCATACCAGGCCCTAGGGGCTTGTTTGAGGCCATACAGTGCCTTGTTGAGCTTGTATACCATATCAGGATGTTTTGGATTTTCAAAGCCAGGTGGTTGTGCAACATACACTTCTTCTTCAATCTTGCCATTGAGAAAGGCACTTTTCACATCCATTTGATATAGAAGTATGTTATGATGATTTGCATAGGCCAGCAGTATGCATATGGCTTCAAGCCTAGCCACAGGAGCAAATGTTTCATCGAAGTCAATGCCCTCCACTTGAGTATATCCTTGAGCAACGAGACGAGCTTTGTTTCTGACAACTTGACCATGCTCATCTTGCTTGTTGCGGTATATCCATTTGGTGCCTATTATGTTGTGCTTCCGTGGATCAGGACGCTTAACCAGTTCCCATACATTATTCAGCTCAAACTGTTGAAGCTCTTCTTGCATAGCTTGAATCCATTCCGGTTCCATGAAGGCTTCTTCAACTTTCTTGGGTTCTGATATTGAGACGAATGTGAAATGCCCACAGAAGTTTGTTAGCTGAGTTGCCCTTGAACGAGTGAGTGGACCAGGTGCATTGATGCTGTCAAGTATTCTGTCAATCTGTACTTCATTTGCAACACGAGGATGTATAGGGCGAAGACTTTGCTCTTGCTTATTTGCGTTGTCATTTGGAGGTATATCTTCAGGCTGAGCATTGTCTTCATGTGGATCAGGTGCTGAGATGATAAGTTCTTCTTCAGGATGAGCTTCAGTAGGCATAATCTCTCCAGTTCCCATAAGCTTGATTGATTCACTAGCTGGAACTTCATCTAGCACTTTTGGCAGTTGCTCTCTTTGTGAACCATTTGTTTCATCAAACCGCACATCCACTGTTTCGACCACTTTGTAATGGAAGAGATTGAAGACTCTGTAGGAGTGTGAATCCTTCCCATATCCAAGCATGAAGCCCTCATGTGCTTTTGGTGCAAACTTTGAGGTGTGGTGTGGGTCCTTGATCTAGCATTTTGCGCCAAATACTCTGAAGTAACTGACATTTGGCTTCTTGTCAGTTAGGAGTTCATAAGATGTCTTGTTCAGAAGCTTGTGAAGATAAACACGATTGATTGTATGACATGCAGTATCAATGGCTTCAGTCCAGAATTTTCTTGGAGTCTTGTATTCATCTAGCATTGTTCTGGCCATCTCAATGAGTGTTCTGTTCTTGCGTTCGACGATGCCATTCTGCTGTGGCGTGTATGGAGCTGAGAATTCATGTGTGATGCCCAAGGTATCCAGATATGTATCAAGGCCAGTGTTCTTGAATTCAGTGCCATTGTCACTTCTGATGTGCTTTATCTTGGCGCCAAAATTGTTCATGGCTCGATTGGCGAAGCGTCTGAAGACATCCTGCACTTCAGTCTTGTAAAGGATTATGTGTACCCAAGTATATCTAGAGTAATCATCAACAATGACGAAGCCATAGAGGCAAGCAGAAGTAGTAAAAGTTGAGTAGTGAGTGGGACCGAAAAGATCCATGTGAAGCAGTTCGAAGGGTTGTGTAGTAGTCATGATTGTCTTCGAAGGATGTTTTGCCCTTGTCATTTTCCCTGCTTCACAGGCACCGCATAAATGATCTTTCTTGAACTTGATGCCCTCGATGCCTATGACGTGCTTTTTCTTCGCAAGGGTGTGGAGGTTCCTCATGCCAGCATGCCCAAGCCTTCGATGCCAAAGCCAGCATTCTGAAGCTTTTGCAAGAAGACATACTGCAAGTTGTGGTCCTGCTGAGAAATCTACCACGTACAAATCACCTTTCTGATACCCTTCAAACACTAGAGATTTGTCAGATTCCATTAGCACCAGGCAACGATATTTTCCAAACATTACAATCATATTCAAATCGCAAAGCATTGAGACAGACATTAAGTTGAAGCCAAGGGATTCAACAAGCATGACTTTATCCATGTGTTGATCCTTTGAGATTGCAACTCTACCTAGACCCAATACCTTACTTTTACCAGTGTCAGCAAATGTGATGTGACTCTTGTCGGATGGACGTAAAGTTGAGTCCATAAGAAGGCTTCTTCTGCCAGTCATGTGATTTGTACACCCACTGTCAATAATCCATTCTGAAGACTTTGAAGTCGCTAGTGTCGTACCCTACAGTGCAGTTAGGGGGATAGGCTTCACGAAGAGAGTTGTGAAGCATAAACATTTGACGAACCAGTGGGTTATGAAAACTTAGATCCAGATTAGGACTAATAGGGAGAGTATCATGCGATTCAGGAGCAAAGTACATAATGATGCCATTCGGGCATTTTATCTTGCGCCCTACAAGATTTTTAAGGTCCCCAGCAATAGCATCAGAAGATTTTGTTTTTCTGCTGGAGACCTTTCCCTGCAAAAGAGAGTTAAGCTTTCTTAACCACCCACATCTTCAAGGGTGGCTTAGAAGCAATAAGTCTAAGTGCAGCATCTGAGAATTTTGGCTTTGGAGCCCTAGCAAACAGTCTAGCAGGGGGACAATAATACTCATAGGAATAAGCAGAATAATTTTTGGTCATATGAACATGACGGTTCGATGAACCGCTCTCATATTCATATGCCTGAGTATGGTTTCCCTGCAAAACATTTGCGTTAGTGTAACTCAGGTGAGTCCTCTGTTTGTATGAAGACATTGGACCGTATGAAGCCTTTGGTCTGAGGTTTGTCTTCTTTAAGTGAGGTGTCATGAAGACATTCACAGGAAGATTTTCCAGACACTTTTTCGGAACCCAGATCTGCTGGGGAACGTAGCAGAAATTCAAAATTTTCCTACATGTCACCAAGATCTATCTATGGAGAGACTAGCAACGAGGGGAAGGAGAGGATCTACATACCCTTGTAGATCGCGCGCGGAAGCATTCAAGAGAACGGGGTTGATGGAGTCGTACTCGTCGTGATTCAAATCACCGATGATCAAGTGCCGAACGCACGGCACCTCCGCGTTCAACACACGTACAGCCCGATGACGTCTCCCATGCCTTGATCCAGCAAGGAGAGAGGGAGAGGTTGATGGAGATCCAGCAGCACGACGGCGTGGTGGAAGTAGCGGGATTCCAACAGGGCTTCGCTAAGCGCTGCGGGAGGAGGGAGATGTGTCACGGGAGGGAGAGGGAGGCGCCAGGCCTTAGATTGATTTGCTCCTCCTTTTTCCCCACTATATATAGGGCCAAGGGATAGGGGGAGGCGCAGCCCTTGCCCCTTCCTCCAAGGAAGGGTGCGGCCAAGGGTGGGGAGGAGTCCATCCTCCCCAAGGCACCTCGGAGGTGCCTTCCCCCTTTAGGACTCTCCCCTTTTTTTTCTCTCTTGGCGCATGGGCCTCTTGGGGCTGGTGCCCTTGGCCCATATAGGCCAAGGCACACCCCCTACAGCCCATGTGGCCCCCCGGGGCAGGTGGCCCCACCCGGTGGACCCCCGGGACCCTTCCGGTGGTCCCGGTACAATACCGATGACCCCGAAACTTGTCCCGATGGCCGAAATAGCACTTCCTATATATAATTCTTTACCTCCGGACCATTCCGGAACTCCTCGTGACGTCCGGGATCTCATCCGGGACTCCGAAAAACTTTCGGGTTACCGCATACTAATATCTCTATAACCCTAGCGTCACCGAACCTTAAGTGTGTAGACCCTACGGGTTCGGGAGACATGTAGACATGACCGAGATGACTCTCCGGTCAATAACCAACAGCGGGATCTGGATACCCATGATGGCTCCCACATGTTCCACGATGATCTCATCGGATGAACCACGATGTCAAGGACTTAATCAATCCCGCATACAATTCCCTTTGTCTATCGGTATGTTACTTGCCCGAGATTCGATCGTCGGTATCCATATACCTTGTTCAATATCGTTACCGGCAAGTCTCTTTACTCGTTCCGTAACACATCATCCCGTGATCAACTCTTTGGTCACATTGCGCATATGATGATGTCCTACCGAGTGGGCCCAGAGATACCTCTCCGCTTACACGGAGTGACAAATCCCAGTCTCGATTCGTGCCAACCCAACAGACACTTTCGGAGATACCTGTAATGCACCTTTATAGTCACCCAGTTACGTTGTGACGTTTGATACACCCAAAGCACTCCTACGGTATCCGGGAGTTGCACAATCTCATGGTCTAAGGAAATGATACTTGACATTAGAAAAGCTTTAGCATACGAACTATACGATCTTTGTGCTAGGCTTAGGATTAGGTCTTGTCCATCACATCATTCTCCTAATGATGTGATCCCGTTATCAATGACATCCAATGTCCATGGTTAGGAAACTGTAACCATCTATTGATCAACGAGCTAGTCAACTAGAGGCTTACTAGGGACATGGTGTTGTCTATGTATCCACACATGTATCTGAGTTTCCTATCAATACAATTATAGCATGGATAATAAACGATTATCATGAACAAGGAAATATAATAATAACCAATTTATTATTGCCTCTAGGGCATATTTCCAACAGTCTCCCACTTGCACTAGAGTCAATAATCTAGTTCACATCGCCATGTGATTAACACTCACAGGTCACATCGCCATGTGACTAACACCCAAGAGTTTACTAGAGTCAGTAGTCTAGTTCACATCACTATGTGATTAACACTCAATGAGTTTTAGGTTTGATCATGTTGCTTGTGAGAGAGGTTTTAGTCAACGGGTCTGAACCTTTCAGATCCGTGTGTGCTTTACAAATCTCTATGTCATCTCCTAGATGTAGCTACCACGTTCCATTTGGAGCTAATCCAAATAACTGTTCTGCTTGGAGCTATTCTAAATTGTTGCTCCATTATATGCATCCGGTATCTCTACTCAGAGCTATCCGGATAGGTGTTAAGCTTGCATCGACGTAACCCTTTACGACGAACTCTTTTACCACCTCCATAATCGAGAAAAATTCCTTAGTCCACTAGTTACTAAGGATAACTTTGACCGCTGTACTGTGATCCATTCATGGATCACTCTTGTACCCCTTGACTGACTCATGGCAAGGCATATTTCAGGTGCGGCACACAGCATAGCATACTGTAGAGCCTATGTCTTAAGCATAGGGGACGACCTTCGTCCTTTCTCTCCATTCTGCCGTGGTCGAGCTTTAAGTCTTAACTTCATACCTTACAACTCAGGCAAGAACTCCTTCTTTGACTGATCCATCTTGAACACCTTCAAGATCATGTCAAGGTATGTGCTCATTTGAAAGTACCATTAAGCGTTTTGATCTATCCTTATAGATCTTGATGCTCAATGCTCAAGTAGCTTAATCCAGGTTTTCCATTGAAAAACACCTTCCAAATAACCCTATATGCTTTCCAGAAATTCTACGTCATTCTGATCAACAATATGTCAACAACATATACTCATCAGAAATTCTATAGTGCTCCCACTCACTTCTTTGGAAATACAAGTTTCTCATAAACTTTGTATACACCCAAAATCTTTGATCATCTCATCAAAGCATACATTCCAACTCTGAGATGCTTACTCCAGTCCTCAGAAGGATTGCTGGAGCTTTGCATACTTATTAGCATCTTTCAGGATTGACAAAACCTTCCGGTTGTATCACATACAACCGTTCCTCAAGAAAATCGTCGAGGAAACAATGTTTTGACATCCTATCTGCAAGATTTCATAAATAATGCAGTAATCGCTAATATAATTCCAACAGACTCTTAGCATCGCTACGAGTGAGAAAGTCTCATCGTAGTCAACTCTTTGAACTTGTGAGAAAACATCTTAATGACAAGTTGAGCTTTCTTAATGGTGACATTTACCATCATTGTCCGTCTTCCTTTTAAAATCCATCTGTACTCAACAGCCTTACGACCATCAAGTAGTTCTTCCAAAGTCTACACTTTGTTTTCATATATGGATCCTCTCTCGGATTATATGGCCTCGAGCCATTTATCGGAATCCAGGCCCACCATCGCTTCTCCATAGCTCGTAGGTTCATTGTTGTCTAGCAACATGACTTCCAAGACAGGATTGCGTACCACTCTGAAGCAGTACGCATCCTTGTCATCCTACGAGGTTTGGTAGTGACTTGATCTGAAGTTTCATGATCACTATCATAAGCTTCCACTTCAATTGGTGTAGGTGCCACAGGAACAACTTCCTGTGCCCTGCCACACACTAGTTGAAGAGACGGTTCAATAACCTCATCAAGTCTCCACCATCCTCCCACTCAATTCTTTCGAGAGAAACTTTTCCTCGAGAAAGGACCCGATTCTAGAAACAATCCCTTATTGCTTTCGGATCTGAGACAGGAGGTATACCCAACTGTTTTGGATGTCCTATGAAGATGCATTTATCCGCTTTGGGTTCGAGCTTATCAGCCTGAAACTTTTTCACATAAGCATCGCAGCCCCAAACTTTTAAGAAATGACAGCTTAGGTTTCTCTAAACCATAGTTCATACGGTGTCATATCATCGGAATTACGTGGTGCCCTATTTAAAGTGAATGTGGTTGTCTCTAATGCCTAACCCATAAACTATCATGGCAATTCGATAAGAAACATCATGGTATGCATCATATCCAATAGGGTGCAGTTATGATGTTCGGACACACCATCACACTATGGTGTTCCAGGCTGTATTAGTTGTGAAACAATTTCCACAATGTATTAATTCCGTGCCAAACTCGTAATTCAGATATTCATCTCTATGATCATATCATAGATCTTTTATCCTCTTGTCACGACGATCTTTCAACTTCACTCTGAAATTACTTGAACCTTTCAATAATTCAGACTCGTGATTCATCAAGTAAATATACTCAACGTCTACTCAAGTCATCTGTGAAGTAAGAACATAACGATATCCACTACATGCCTCAGCACTCATTGGACTGCACACATCAAAAATGTATTACTTCCAACAAGTTGCTTTCTTGTTCCATTTTACTGAAACGAGGCTTTCAGTCATCTTGCACATGTGGTATGATTTGCATGTCTCAAGTGATTCAAAATCAAGCGAGTACAAAACGGTCCATTTGCATGGAGGTTCTTCATGCATATACACCAATAGACATGGTTCGCATGTCTCAAACTTTTCAAAAATGAGTGAGTCCAAAGGTCCATCAACATGGAGCTTCTTCATGCGTTTTATACCGATATGACTTACGTGGCTGTGCCACAAGTAGGTGGTACTATCATTATTATCTTTTGGCATGAACATGTGTATCACTACGATCGAGATTCAATAAACCATTCATTTTAGGCGTAAGACCATTGAGGGTATTATTCAAATAAACAGAGTAACCATTATTCTCCTTAAATGAATAACCGTATTGCGATAGACATAATCCAATCATGTCTATGCTCAACGCAAACACCAATCTCGATGGTAGAGGGAGCGTGCGACGCTTGATCATATCAACATTGGAAACACTTCCAACACATATCATTAGCTCACCTTTAGCTAGTCTCCGTTTATTCCGTAGCTTTTATTTCGAGTTACTAACACTTAGCAACCGAACCGGTATCTAATACCCTGGTGCTACTAGGAGTACTAGTAAAGTACACATTAACATAATGTATATCCAATATACTTCTATCGACCTTGCCAGCCTTCTAATCTACCAAGTATCTAGGGTAATTCTGCTCCAGTGGCTGTTCCCTTTATTACAGAAGCACTTAGTCTCGGGTTTGGGTTCAACCTTGGGTTTCTTCACTAGAGCAGCAGCTGAATTGCCGTTTCATGAAGTATCCCTTCTTGCCCTTGCCCTTCTTGAAACTAGTGGTTTCACTAACCATCAACAATTGATGCTCCTTCTTGATTTCTACTTTTGCGGTGTCAAACATCGCGAATATCTCAAGGATCATCATATATGTCCCTGATATATTATAGTTCATCACGAAGCTCTAGCAGCTTGGTGGTAATGACTTCGGAGAACCATCACTATTTCATCTGGAAGATCAACTCCCACTCGATTCAAGCGATTGTTGTACTCAGACAATCCGAGCACAAGCTCAACAATTGAGCTTTTCTCCTTAGTTTGCAGGTTAAGAAAATCGTCGGAGGTCTTATACCTCTTGACGTGGGCACGAGCCTGAAATTCCAATTTCAGCCCTCAAAAAATCTCATATGTTTTGTGATGTTTCAAAAACGTCTTTGGTGCCTCAACTCTAAACCGTTTAACTGAACTATCACGTAGTTATCAAAACGTGTATGTCAGATGTTCGCAACATCCACAGACAACGTTCGAGGTTCAGCACACTGAGCGGTGCATTAAGGACATAAGCCTTCTATGAAGCAATGAGGACAATCCTCAGTTTACGGACCTAGTCCACATAATTGCTACTATCAACTTTCAACTAATTTTTTTTCTCTAGGAACATAACTAAACAGTAGAACTAAAGCGCGAGCTACGACATAATTTGCAAAATCCTTTTGACTATGTTCAGTATAATTAAGTTCATCTTATGAACTCCCACTTAGATTAGACATCCCTCTAGTCATCTAAGTATTACACGATCCGAGTCGACCAGGCCATGTCCGATTAACACGTGAGACGGACTAGTCAACGTCGGTGAACATCTTCATGTTGATCGTATCTTCCATACGACTCGTGTTCGACCTTTCGGTCTCTGTGTTCCGAGGCCATGTCTTCACATGCTTAGGCTCGTCAAGTTAACCCTAAGTGTTTTTGCATGTGTAAATCTTGCTTACACCCGTTGTATGTGAACGAAAGGATCTATCACACCCGATTAACACGTGATGCTTCGAAGCGACGAACTGTAGCAACGGTGCACAGTTAGGGGAGAACACTTCTTGAAATTTTAATGAGGGATCATCTTATTTACTACCGTCGTTCTAAGCAAATAAGATGTATAAACATGATAAACATCACATGCAATCAAATAGTGACATGATATGGCCAATATCATGTAGCTCCTTTGATCTCCATCTTGGGGCTCCATGATCATCTATTACAAGAACATGATCAATCTCATACATTACATATATCATTCATCACATCCTTTTGGCCATATCACATCACATAGCATACCCTGCAAAAACAAGTTAGACGACCTCTAATTGTTGTTTGCATGTTTTACGTGGCTGCTATGGGTTTCTAGCAAGAACGTTTCTTACCTACGCAAAACCACAACGTGATATGCCAATTGCTATTTACCCTTCATAAGGACCCTTTTCATCGAATCCGATCCGACTAAAGTAGGAGAGACAGACACCCGCTAGCCACCTTATGCAACTAGTGCATGTTTGTCGGTGGAACCGGTCTCACGTAAGAATACGTGTAAGGTTGGTCCGGGCCGCTTCATCCCACGATGCCGCCGAATCAAGATAAGACTAGTAACGGCAAGCATATTGAACAAAATCAACGCCCACAACTACTTTGTGTTCTACTCGTGCATAGAAACTACGCATAGACCTAGCTCATGATGCCACTGTTGGGGAACGTAGCAGAAATTCAAAATTTTCCTACGTGTCACCAAGATCTATCTATGGAGAGACTAGCAACGAGGGGAAGGAGAGGATCTACATACCCTTGTAGATCGCGCGCAGAAGCATTCAAGAGAACGGGGTTGATGGAGTCGTACTCGTCGTGATTCAAATCACCGATGATCAAGTGCCGAACGCACGGCACCTCCGCGTTCAACACACGTACAGCCCGATGACGTCTCCCATGCCTTGATCCAGCAAGGAGAGAGGGAGAGGTTGATGGAGATCCAGCAGCACGACGGCGTGGTGGAAGTAGCGGGATTCCAACAGGGCTTCGCTAAGCGCTGCGGGAGGAGGGAGATGTGTCACGGGAGGGAGAGGGAGGCGCCAGGCCTTAGATTGATTTGCTCCTCCTTTTTCCCCACTATATATAGGGCCAAGGGAGAGGGGGAGGCGCAGCCCTTGCCCCTTCCTCCAAGGAAGGGTGCGGCCAAGGGTGGGGAGGAGTCCATCCTCCCCAAGGCACCTCGGAGGTGCCTTCCCCCTTTAGGACTCTCCCCTTTTTTTTTCTCTCTTGGCGCATGGGCCTCTTGAGGCTGGTGCCCTTGGCCCATATAGGCCAAGGCACACCCCCTACAGCCCATGTGGCCCCCCGGGGCAGGTGGCCCCACCCGGTGGACCCCCGGGACCCTTCCGGTGGTCCCGGTACAATACCGATGACCCCGAAACTTGTCCCGATGGCCGAAATAGCACTTCCTATATATAATTCTTTACCTCCGGACCATTCCGGAACTCCTCGTGACGTCCGGGATCTCATCCGGGACTCCGAAAAACTTTCGGGTTACCGCATACTAATATCTCTATAACCCTAGCGTCACCGAACCTTAAGTGTGTAGACCCTACGGGTTCGGGAGACATGCAGACATGACCGAGATGACTCTCCGGTCAATAACCAACAGCGGGATCTGGATACCCATGATGGCTCCCACATGTTCCACGATGATCTCATCGGATGAACCACGATGTCAAGGACTTAATCAATCCCGCATACAATTCCCTTTGTCTATCGGTATGTTACTTGCCCGAGATTCGATCGTCGGTATCCATATACCTTGTTCAATCTCGTTACCGGCAAGTCTCTTTACTCGTTCCGTAACACATCATCCCGTGATCAACTCTTTGGTCACATTGCGCATATGATGATGTCCTACCGAGTGGGCCCAGAGATACCTCTCCGCTTACACGGAGTGACAAATCCCAGTCTCGATTCGTGCCAACCCAACAGACACTTTCGGAGATACCTGTAATGCACCTTTATAGTCACCCAGTTACGTTGTGACGTTTGATACACCCAAAGCACTCCTACGGTATCCGGGAGTTGCACAATCTCATGGTCTAAGGAAATGATACTTGACATTAGAAAAGCTTTAGCATACGAACTATACGATCTTTGTGCTAGGCTTAGGATTAGGTCTTGTCCATCACATCATTCTCCTAATGATGTGATCCCGTTATCAACGACATCCAATGTCCATGGTTAGGAAACTGTAACCATCTATTGATCAACGAGCTAGTCAACTAGAGGCTTACTAGGGACATGGTGTTGTCTATGTATCCACACATGTATCTGAGTTTCCTATCAATACAATTATAGCATGGATAATAAACGATTATCATGAACAAGGAAATATAATAATAACCAATTTATTATTGCCTCTAGGGCATATTTCCAACAAGATCTTCTTCATAGGCGGTCCATTCCTGCAGTTAGTACCAATGTACCTGGCAAATACTTCACCATTCTAACTCTTAAACAGTTTGTAGTTTGCATCAAAGGATGCATCAATGATAATGGGGTTAGCACAAGTGAAGCCAGATAGATTAGATGGATCTGCTGAGGATTCCTTTGTAGCAACCCATGTGGTTTTGGGGTACTGCTCAGGTTTCCAGTAAGAGCCATCTGCATTAATTTTCCTCACGAACCCAACACCCTCTTTCCTAGGGTTTCGGTCCAAAATCTGCTTCTTAAGGACATCACATAGTGTCTGATGCCCTTTCAGACTTTTGTACATCCCTGTTTCAAGCAATGTCTTCAACCTAGCATTCTCATCAGCAATAGCAGTGGTATCCTCAGCAGAGGGGTTAGTTACCACATCAACAGTTGAAGATATTGGAATAGCAGTAGCAGTGGAACATTCAGCAACAGAAGTAGCATTATCACGCTCAATGCATTTAAGGCATGGTGGTTCAAATCCTTCCTGAGCGGAACTGATCTGTTCGGCTCGAAGTGACTCATTTTCCTTTTGAAGATCTTCATGATCCGCTCTCAACTTCTCAAGATCTTGCTTCTTTTGAAGATAATCATAGGAAAGCTTTTCATGAGTAGTTGAGAGAGTCTCAAGACGATCTTCAAGTTCCTGATACTTAACGTGAAGATTTTTTATGTCTACAATTAAGGATTCAGAACGAGTCATTTCAGCACCCAACAGATCATCGCTTCTGTCTAACAGTTTTTGAATATGTTCCATAGCTTTCTGTTGTTCAGTTGCAATTTTAGCAAGTGTTTTGTAGCTAGGTTTTGAATCACATTCAGAGTCATCGTCACTAGATGTTTCATAGCGAGTAGTGCGTGTGTTTACCTTGGCACCGCGTGCCATGAAGCAGTAGGTAGGAGTGGAGTCGTTCTTGTCATTTGCGTCGGTGTCGGTGATGCAGTCATTGTCTTCAGTGTTGAAGATGGACTTGGCGACGTATGCTGTAGCCAGACTCGCAATGCCAGAATCAGACTCCTCCTCAGACTCCACCTCTGCCTCTTCAGATGCGGACTCCTCCTCTGAATCCATCTCCTTTCCAACAAACGCACGTGCCTTGCCAGATGAGCTCTTCTTGTGTGATGAAGACTTCGATGAAGACTTGGAAGAAGACTTTGAGTATTTCTTCTTCTTCTTGTCGTCAGAATCATATTCCTTGCTCTTCTTCTTCCTTCTGTTCTCATTGTCCCACTGTGGACACTCAGAGATGAAGTGTCCAGTTTTCTTGCACTTGTGACATGTTTTCTTCTTGTAGTCATGAGCAGAAGCTTCATCATTCCTTGAGCTTGATCGTGAAGATTTTCTGAAGCCTTTCTTCTTGGTGAATTTTTGGAACTTCTTCACTAGCACTGCAGTCAGATTCTTCTTCAGATGAGGAGACAGCTTTTGCCTTCAAGGTGCGAGTTCGCCCATAGTTTGGACCGTATATATCTCTTTTCTCAGAAAGCTGAAACTCATGTGTGTTGAGCCTCTCAAGTATGTCAGACGGATCGAGTGTCTTGAAATCAGGACGTTCTTGAATCATCAGGGCCAGAATGTCAAATGAACTATCAAGTGATCTCAGCAGCGTCTTGACGATTTCATGTTTGGTGATCTCAGTGGCGCCGAGGGCTTGAAGCTCATTTGTGATGTCAGTGAGCCGATCAAAGGTGTGCTGAACATTCTCATTGTCATTTCGCTTGAAGCGGTTGAAGAGGTTGCGAAGAACACTGATTCTCTGATCTCTCTGGGTTGAGATGCCTTCATTAACCTTGGAGAGCCAGTTCCAGACTAGCTTGGATGTCTTCAAGGCACTCACACGGCCATACTGTCCTTTGGTCAGATGACCACAGATGATATTCTTGGCAGTAGAGTCCAGTTGAGTGAACTTCTTGACATCAGCAGCAGTGACACCTTCTCCAGCCTTGGAAACGCCGTTTTCGACGACATACCATAGGTCGACGTCAATGGCTTCAAGATGCATGCGCATCTTATTCTTCCAGTAGGGATATTGAGTTCCATCGAAGACGGGGCACGCAGCGGGGACTTTGATTATCCCTGCAGTCAACATAGCTAAAACTCCAGGTGGTTAAACCAAATCACACAGAACAAGGGAGCACCTCGCTCTGATACCAATTGAAAGTGCGTTATATCGACTAGAGGGGGGGGTGAATAGGCGATTTTTATGAAAGTCTTCAAAACGTGGGAGTTATGAAGACATACAGTGAAGATTATGCCTATTACTATGCAGCGGAAGTTATATTACACTAGGCCAGCCATGGTCAGGTATTCAATAGAGTGAAAGCACAATGACAAACAGCTTCAGTGTAATAAGGATCAGGTAGGAAAAAGTTATGAAGCCAAACAGATCATACATTCACGTTGTGAAGACAAAAGATAAAGCAAGCATGCAATGGCTTCATAATGAATAATAGTAAGTCAAAGGAAGTGAAGATGAAACCAGTGACTCGTTGAAGACAATGATATGTTGGACCAGTTCCAGTTGCTGTGACAACTGTACGTCTGGTTGGAGCGGCTAGGTATTTAAACCAAAGGACACACAGTCCCGGACACCCAGTCAAGGACACTTAGTCCAAGACACCCAGTCCTCACCGTTTTCTCCTTGAGCTAAGGTCACACAGACCTCGCGCAATCACTCTGGTAAGTCTTCAAGGTAGACTCCCAAACCTTCACAGACTTCGTTCACTGGCAATCCACAATGTCTCTTGGATGCTCAGAACGCGACGCCTAACCGTCGGGAGGATGCACAGTCCTCAAGTGTAATAAGTCTTCAGATCACACAGACAAGAAGACTTAAGTGATGCCCAATTTACTCTGGCTCTGGGTGGTTAGGGCTTTTCTCCTCACTAGGAATTTTTCTTTCAAAGGCTTCGAGGTGGGTTGCTCTCAAACGACAAAAGCCGTGCACTGAAATCTGAGCAGCCAACCGTTTATGGTTGTGGGGGTGGACTATTTATAGCCACTTGGCAACCCGACCTGATTTGTCCGAAATGACCCTGGGTCACTAAGGAACTGACACGTGTACCAACGGTCGAATTTTGAACTCACACAGCAACTTTACTTGGGCTACAAGTAAAGCTGACTTGTCTGACTCTGGACAAGATTTGCTCTCATAGTCTTCGCTCGAAGACATAGGATTTGAGTTAGGCATCACTTCAGTCATTCTGTCTGGTTCTCTTGGACCCCACTTAACAGTACGGTGGTTCCTACGACACAACATAAATGAAATGAAACTACGAAGGATCTAAGTCTTCGAGTTCCATAAGCTTCATAGGGAGTCTTCTCATGTCATTGTCTTCAATATGAATATCTTCATAAACCACCATTGTCTTCAATGTCTTCATACATTTTTAGGGGTCATCTCTGGTAGTAAAACCGAATCAACAAGGGACTTCTACCTGTGTTTTCTTGCAATTCTCACAAACACATTAGTCCCTCAACTAGGTTTGTCGTCAATACTCCAAAACCAACTAGGGGTGGCACTAGATGCACTTACAGTTTGTGAAATTTTTTTGCTAATATACTTCATGTTCATGCAGTACTTGTTTTGGGAGAAAGTGCAGCCACTGGATGATGACGCATTTGATCCACTGGCTCATGAATATCCGTTGATGCTTAATTGGTCAGAAGATGAGGCTAAGAAGCGTGACACGTATGACACGTCATACGGCCGTGGTAATGGGACGGTAAGTTTAATTGGTTCGTACTGCATGCACTTCTGTTACTATTTACATGTTGAGAAATTTAAATTGATTTAACCTGTCACAGATTGATGACGTGATAAGTGAGAAGTACAGGTAGACATTAATTGCTCAACAAGGAAGAAAGGCGGAGGAAGAATTAGAGCAAGAAGATCGTGCCCAAAAAAAGAAAGATAATAGAGATGAGGCGTCATCGAGCAGGGATACTACATTACATCAAGTGATGAAATGCATCAAAGATATGCAAAAAGAAATTAAACTTCTCCCTGGAAAATGTGCTGAGGTAATATGAGTGATGTGTACTTCAGTTTACATGGGATTATTCATAATTTATGCATGTAGTTAATGCTTTCGATGTGTCATTGCAGATAGTAGTGGAGAAGCTGGAGAAGAAAGGTCTTGTCTTCAAGCCAAACAAGGGGTCTGATGATGACATTGAGTTTGTGGAGCATAGTGAAGACTGGGTGGGGAAGTATGGTCCATCAAAATATTGGCCAAATGTAGAATCAACTCCTGGAAAAGAAGATATGGACAACAAGGTGGACGCATCCTTCACCACTGGGAACGGGAACAAATTGGCGCGTGAGAAAGGTGTGCATCACAACACACCTGGTACAGGAGATGAAGCCGACCCCTTCGTTATTGAGGACAATGGTAATTCACCCAACCCATCTCTTACGACGGTAGACACGAAGGACTTTCCAACTATTAATTCAACCCCCAAGAATATTAATGAAGTGTCAGACGGGTCTAGCGCCGATAAATCTGAGGAGATTAGTATGGATAGTCTGAACACCCGTATTAAAAATGCGAAAGAAAATGGCACTCAGGAGAATGATGGGAAGGAAAATGATGGGAAGGAGAATGATGGGAAACGCAAAAGGAAACAGTCAAAATACTGTCTTTCACCTTACCAGCAGAACGGTGGACGTAAACGTGCAAAGAAAAGTATGTGCTAGGTAATTTATTCTTGCAACATACTTCTGTCCTTGCATGCACACTTTATTAACTCATTGTTTCCTACTATTTTAGGTCTATTTGGTATAAGAGCTGCTATGATTAGTACTGATTATATTAATGAGGATCACATAGAGGCCGTGAAGGTTTATATCCGGACACTGGCAGAGTCGGAGAAGCTTTGTAGAAAAATTGTTGTGCACATGACGGGAATTGGTGAGGAAACATGTACACCTGATATGCTTCAAGCCATCATTTCAAAAAAGTGGTTGCATGGCGGTGTAAGTATTAGCACCAAGTTATTAAGTTGTACATGTCATTTACATAAATTATCTAATAGGCGTATTGCTATTATGTTATTTTGTAGGTCATCAATAGTTATTGCAACCATATGCAGACCCATAATCCTCATGCTGACCGTCACATATTATCATCTTGGGTGTCCCACTGGCTTATTCTTCGTGCTGATGGAAAGGTTAACAACTCTAAGAGGCATTTTATGGATCATTTCACAAACCAAACTAAAATGGTGTCTAGAGTTACTGAAGAGTATTTCATCAAAGATAAGGTACTTCAGTTTAGTATGATCATTCATAATAATAACTATCTGTGTGTACACCAACATGAATAAACTTTGTTGTAGGCATACTTTCCATTTCATGTGGAAGAAAATCATTGGATAACAGTTCTTATGCACAACAAGAAAAAAGAGTTTCAAGTTTTAAACTCTACTGGTAAATGCAGCAAAAGAGTTCTTGCAAAGATTGCTAAGCTGGTAAGCTTACAACGTTACATAAAACAATATATAGTTATTCGAAACGTACTTCATATGGATTTGTCATTTTTATTTCAGAGGGCAGAAATAGCTAATGATACAAATGAGGTGAATGCTCTTATTGGAACGGAACATCCTGACGTATCTTCCTGGCCAATAAGGGAGTACGATATGCCATCACAAACAAACGGGTATGTTGCAAATGTTGAATTAGTATGTACTTGTCTGACCATCAATAATTGACTTGTGGTTTCTTGCAGAGTCTCTTGTGGTCTTTTCGTAGTGAAATGCGTTCAAAACTAGGATGGAGATGATTGGACATTTGAGTTTGATCAAGATGAGGTTAATGCTTCAAGGGGACGCATTCTAGCTGAAATACTTTTTTCAGAGTGCAACACGAAGGAAGTAGTGAAAGAGAAGATCCTCAAGATCATGGAGAAGAAATGAGTCGGAGGATGGGGTGTTGGCTATTATCTCTACTAAATAAACGTGCCGTTGTCGGTACTTGATACAATTTTCATAATAAGACATCTCTATATTGTAATGCGGCATGGTTTAGCATGTTCCGCAACTAAATAAATGTGCCGTGGTCGGTATTTGCTACAATATCTATTTTTCAATGTCACTCTTATTTGCATCGTTGTGAGTGACACTCTTATTTGCATCATTGTGGGTGATGATTTTTCAACTTGTTATATAGTGTGATGATTACGCCGCCGTGGCCGGCCTGGTGTTGCTAGTTTATATTGTTTTGTATATTGTAGTGTGATGTAATGTGGACGCCGGCTGCTTTTTGTCAAAAAAAAGCTTAGAAAAAAATGCCCAACCACCACAGCCGGGTCCATAGTAGCGAACATATCATACCCAAATCAAGCCCGAAGGGGGCGACTCGAGCGGCTGATAGAGCCCACTAATGGGCCCGGCAACGGGGTCCAACGGGGCTGCGGGCGGTAATAAGAGAGGAGCTCGGTGGAGGGGGCGGAGGCAGCTATTTAAGTCGCTCCTCGCGCCCCCCGGCTTCCGAGGTGGTACTAAATATGGCGCCCCCATGGCGCCCGACGCTGCACTTGGTCGCCGTAAGGCTCAGGAGGCCTAATGTGCGCTGTCTCGGGCCGGCCCAGTTCGGCCCAATGAAGGCACGCGGCCAGTCGCCCCCTCCCCCGGCCCACGCCCACTCCCCTCCCCCGCGCGTTGCTGAACTCAGGGTTTAGTCCCACCTCGGAAGCGGGGGCGGGCGAGGACCGGCTTAAATACCTGCCTCCGCCCCCTCCGCCGAGCTCCTCTCTACTTAGTAACCGCAGCCCCGTTGGACCCCGTGTCTGGGCCCATTAGTGGGCTGCATCGGCCGCCCGAGTCGCCTTTGGGCTAGATTTGGGTAGGTTCTGCATGCTACTATGGGCCCGACAGAGGTATTTGGGCAATTTTTTTCCGAACTTGCTACTTTGGACAGAAGCAGCGGCCGGTCGCATTTCAAAACAGTACAAAGGGAATCACAGTACAAAATAGCAGCGTCCGGCTGCATTTTATCAATGTACAATGAATACAAATCAGGTCTAGTAATCATCATAAAAAATAAACAGAGTTTCGAAACTGCGAGTAAAAATTGTAGTACATATCAAGATTTCTGGCACACATGTGCGAATAAAAATAGCATAGGTTATTCAGACATGACTCGTGCGATCACTTTTATTCTTCCTACAAACTAAGCTGCGTCTCTACGCCCAGTTCCTGAACAAAACATAAAGAAATGGGTGAGCAAATATAGTTGGTAAAATCAAAATAGCAACATAACAAAAATAAAAAGGTTGCAACTCACTTCTCGTTCTTACTGCATGTAGCCTTGTTATGACCTGGGAGACCACAAAGACTGCACAAAGGACCACTTTTCTTCTCTGTAAAATCTTTTGGCCTACCATTCTTTGTAACGTCGGGGCCCCCCTTCGATCGCCCCTTCTTAGGTGCACCCTTCGTCGAAACTTTCTGAGGATCACCAATACCAGGCTCAACTTGTTGCGCCTGACTTGCCTCCTTCTTCAGCATAGCATACCTTCTACTTCCTATAAGTTCCTCCTCTGAAATCTTTTTCTACGCTATTATGTTGTCCAGACACTTCATCAACTCGTCGTACAAGAAGGGATCATTTGCTGCAACATGAGCAGCTTCTGCGGTTTTAATGGTTATTGCACTATACCGTTCTCTCTCCAATGGCCCTGACCAACCCCATCCAAACATATCACTCTTCCGCTGCACAGGAAGCCCATCTCTCGCATGTTTGGACAACCGATGCAGGACACAACACTTTGGTATTTTAGTTAATTTCAGATGATGGAGAACAAACAGAATGTGTTTGCATGGCACCCCTTTCCAAACCATCCTAAGACAACTGCATGTAATAGTTTCTTCTGAGTTACCTGGTTCATAAACAACATTGTACCTGAACTTGTGGTTATCCTTCCATGTCACCATGAATGTCTGACGGCCAATTCCCACGAGCGTCTCAAATATCTCCAACTGACCCATCTTATGCAAATCATCTTGCAGGATGTAGAAATTAGCAGGTGTGAATACTTTGGCGGCATGCTCCTCAAGGGCCTTATATTCAGTAACTGATGGTGGTTCCTTCTGGAATGCCTCGCAGTCATCGTATGCCTCGTTCTCACGTAGGCGAACTATACAGTTCTCATAATGCACCACCAAATCTACAATAGTCATACCGTAGTCCAGGTGAAGGTGAAGGCAGGAGTTGAGGCTTTCAATCCTCTGGTTACTTCGCATACCAAGGAAAAAACCATCGGAAAGATATGAAGCTGCCCACAGTCGCCTCTTCCTGTACATCCTGTCAAGCCACTCTTCAGTTCTATCCGTCTTCCATTTATCATAGAAAGCTTTCCATCTCTGCTCAAAGTTCGCTTGAGAGGTGGCATAGTACAAGAGCGATCTGAACTCATCCAGTGACTTGTAATGCAGGTGCCTCTGCATATTTTTCTCGATATGCCAGGAGCCACTAGTAGAAAAATGGTCAAACGTGAAGCACATTAGTGCCGGTTTGTATTTGAGCCGGCACTAATGTATACATTAGTGCCGGTTCCAACGGATAGCCGGGCCGCTTTCATTAGTACCGGTTCGTGGCGAACCTTTAGCACCGGTTCGTGCCACGAACCGGTACTAATGAGAGTGGTGGCAGGATGTTGTCAGAGTGGGGCCCCTCCAGCACCTTTAGTACCGGTTCGTGCCACGAACCGGTACTAAAGGTCGTCCTATATAAACCCTTCGTCCACCAGCACTCTGTTCTTCCCCCTTTCCCCTCTCCGGCCCTCTCCTCTGTTCTTCCCTTCTTCCTCTCGAGTTCATCACAAAATTTGCCCAAAATTTGTCAATATTTGAAGGCCCTCATCCATTCAAATGATCACAAAGGTTAGCAACTTTGTCCTTTCATCTCTCATTGCTAGATTAGCTCTTGCATTGGTTTATATAGTGATTAATTTGTGAGTTTAGTAATTTGGGAGGATATATATATATATATATATATGTGCTAGTATTTGATTTATATGCAATTTAAGGTCAAAAATAACACTTAGTTTGCATATGTAGGTGTGGTTTACTTAGTGCCTTCTAAATCTCCATCGTAGCCACCGTCGATCGCCCGCACCGTCCCGTCGCCGGCACCACCTTGTGGTGAGCCTCTTGTTCATGAAATTTTATATAAAAATTGATGTTTGTGTGATTTGGATATATAGTTACTCGTATAATTATCTTACCCATACGTTGTTTGTTATACATATAGTGCCATGGTTTTGATATCCGTCCCCGTCGGCCCTAGTCCTTGTTATGATTCGGATGTGGTATGTATATTCTCTTTTAAAACTAGTTGCATTTCATGTTTATGACAAATTATGCCCATCAAGTTGACATAGAAATTTTTTCTAGGAGGTATCTGAACCGGAAATTCCAACCGACCCTATTGCCGAGAGGTTAAATTTAGTTGAAAGAGAAAACGAGTACTTGAAAGAAAAATTGAAAAGAATTGAGGGGGAGAAGATGGAATTGGAGTTGCATGTTGTCGATGTCGTCGATGATCACAAGATCAAGATGGAGAAAATGCGCTTAAAGATTAGAAAGATTAGAAAATATGCCATCGATAGTGAGGCTTGGTATCATTATGCTGTTGGATCCATTGTTACCTTAGTTGCGATCTTGATCGTATTTGTTGTTGCATTTAAATGCTTTAGCTAGAGAGTTATTTGTTTGTTGCATTTAAGTGTACTTGGTAGATTAGAAGGCTGGCAAGGTCGATAGAAGTATATTGGATATACATTGTGTTGATGTGTACTTTACTAGTACTCCTAGTAGCACCAGGGTATTAGATACCGGTTCGGTTGCTAAGTGTTAGTAACTCGAAATAAAAGCTACGGGATAAACGGAGACTAGCCAAAGGTGAGCTGACGATATGTGTTGGAAGTGTTTCCAATGTTGATATGATCAACCATCGCACGCTCCCTCTACCATCGAGATTGGTGTTAAACCTAAATAATTGTTATTTGGTGTTTGCGTTGAGCATAGACATGATTGGATTATGACTATCGCAATACGGTTATTCATTTAAAGAGAATAATAGTTACTCTGTTTATTTGAATAATACCTTCAATGGTCTTGCACCTAAAATGAATGGTTTATTGAATCTCGATCGTAGTGATACACATGTTCATGCCAAAAGATATAAGATAGTAATGATAGTACCACCTGCTTGTGGCACTGCCATGTAAGTCATATCGGTATAAAATGCATGAAGAAGCTCCATGTTGATGGATCTTTGAACTCACTCATTTTTGAAAGGATTGAGACATGCGAACCATGTTTGTTGGTAGATATGCATGAAGAAACTCTATACAGATGGATCGTTTGGACTCACTTGATTTTGAATCACTTGAGACATGCAAATCATACCACATGGGCAAGATGACTGAAAGCCTCGTTTTCAGTAAAATGGAACTAGAAAGCAACTTGTTGGAAGTAATACATTTTGATGTGTGCAGTCCAATGAGTGCTGAGGCATGTAGTGGATATCGTTATGTTCTTACTTCACAGATGATTTGAGTAGATGTTGAGTATATTTACTTGATGAATCACGAGTCTGAATTATTGAAAGGTTCAAGTAATTTCATGGTGAAGTTGAAAGATCGTCGTGACAAGAGGATAAAAGATCTATGATATGATCATAGAGATGAATATCTTAATTACGAGTTTGGCACAGAATTAAGACATTGTGGAAATTGTTTCACAACTAATACAGCCTGGAACACCATAGTGTGATGGTGTGTCCGAACATCATAACTACACCCTATTGGATATGATGCATACCATGATGTCTCTTATCGAATTACCACAATAGTTTATGGGTTAGGCATTAGAGACAACCACATTCACTTTAAATAGGGCACCACGTAATTCCGATGAGATGACATCGTATGAACTATGGTTTAAAGAAACCTAAGCTGTCATTTCTTAAAAGTTTGGGGCTGCGACGCTTATGTGAAAAAGTTTCAGGCTGATAAGCTCGAACCCAAAGTGGATAAATGCATCTTCATAGGACACCCAAAACAGTTGGGTATACCTCCTGTCTCAGATTCGAAAGCAATAAGGGATTGTTTCTAGAATCGGGTCCTTTCTCGAGGAAAAGTTTCTCTCAAAAGAATTAAGTGGGAGGATGGTGGAGACTTGATGAGGTTATTGAACCGTCTCTTCAACTAGTGTGTGGCAGGGCACAGGGAGTTGTTCCTGTGGCACCTACACCAATTGAAGTGGAAGCTTATGATAGTGATCATGAAACTTCAGATCAAGTCACTACCAAACCTCGTAGGATGACAAGGATGCGTAATACTTCAGAGTGGTACGTAATCCTGTCTTGGAAGTCATGTTGCTAGACAACAATGAACCTACGAGCTATGGAGAAGCGATGGTGGGCCCGGATTCCGATAAATGGCTCGAGGCCATAAAATCCGAGAGAGGATCCATGTATGAAAACAAAGTGTAGACTTTGGAAGAACTACTTGATGGTCGTAAGGCTGTTAGGTACATATGGATTTTAAAAGGAAGATGGACAATAATGGTAAATGTCACCATTAAGAAAGCTCGACTTGTCATTAAGAAGTTTCCCGACAAGTTCAAGGAGTTGACTACGGTGAGACTTTCTCACTCGTAGCGATGCTAAGAGTCTGTTGGAATTATATTAGCGATTACTACATTATTTATGAAATCTTGCAGATAGGATGTCAAAACATTGTTTCCTTGACGATTTTCTTGAGGAAAGGTTGTATGTGATACAACCGAAAGGTTTTGTCAATCCTGAAAGATGCTAATAAGTATGCAAAGCTCCAGCAATCCTTCTGAGGACTGGAGTAAGCATCTCGGAGTTGGAATGTATGCTTCGATGAGATGATCAAAGTTTTGGGTGTATACAAAGTTTATGAGAAACTTGTATTTCCAAAGAAGTGACTGGGAGCACTATAGAATTTCTGATGAATATATGTTGTTGACATATTGTTGATCAGAAATGATGTAGAATTTCTGGAAAGCATATAGGGTTATTTGGAAAGTGTTTTTCAATGGAAAGCCTGGATTAAGCTACTTGAACATTGAGCATCAAGATCTATAAGGATAGATCAAATCGCTTAATGGTACTTTCAAATGAGCACATACCTTGACATGATCTTGAAGGTGTTCAAGATGGATCAGTCAAAGAAGGAGTTCTTGCCTGAGCTGTAAGGTATGAAGTTAAGACTTAAAGCTCGACCACGGCAGAAGAAAGAGGAAGGACGAAGGTCGTCCCCTATGCTTTTGTCATAGGCTCTCTACAGTATGCTATGCTATGTGCCGCACCTGAAGTGTGCCTTGCCATGAGTCAGTCAAGGGGTACAAGAGTGATCCAAGAATGCATCACAGGACAGCGGTCAAAGTTATCCTTAGTAACTAGTGGACTAAGGAATTTTCTCGATTATGGAGGTGGTAAAAGAGTTCGTCGTAAAGGGTTACGTCGATGCAAACTTCGACACTAATCCAGATTATTCTGAGTAGTAAACTGGATTCATATAGTAGAACAGTTATTTGGAATAGCTCCAAATAGAACGTGGTAGCTGCATCTACAAGATGACATAGAAATTTGTGAAGTACATACGGATCTGAAAGATTCAGACCCTTGACTATAACATCTCTCACAAGCATAACATGATCAAACCCAGAACTCATCGAGTGTTAATCACTTGGTAATGTGAACTAGATTATTGACTCTAGTAAACTCTTTGGGTGTTAGTCACATGGGGATGTGACCTTGAGTGTTAGTCACATAGCGATGTGAACTGGATTATTGACTCTAGTTCAAGTGGGAGACTGTTGGAAATATGCCCTAGAGGCAATAATAAATTGGTTATTATTATATTTCCTTGTTCATGATAATCGTTTATTATCCATGCTAGAATTGTATTGATAGGAAACTCAGATACATGTGTGGATACATAGACAACACCATGTCCCTAGTAAGCCTCTAGTTGACTAGCTCGTTGATCAATAGATGGTTACGGTTTCCTGACCATGGACATTGGATGTCATTGATAACGGGATCACATCATTATAAGAATGATGTGATGGACAAGACCCAATCCTAAGCCTAGCACAAGATCATGTAGTTCGTATGCTAAAGCTTTTCTAATGTCAAGTATCATTTCCTTAGACCATGAGATTGTGCAACTCCCGGATACCGTAGGAATACTTTGGGTGTGCCAAATGTCACAACGTAACTGGGTGACTATAAAGGTGCACTACGGGTATCTCCGAAAGTGTCTGTTGGGTTGGCACGAATCGAGACTGGGATTTGTCACTCCGTGTGACAGAGAGGTATCTCTGGGCCCACTCGGTAGGACATCATCATAATGTGCACAATGTGATCAAGGAGTTGATCACGGGATGATGTGTTACGGAACGAGTAAAGAGACTTGTCAGTAACGAGATTGAACAAGGTATCGGGATACCGACGATCGAATCTCGGGCAAGTATTGTACCGATAGACAAAGGGAATTGTATATGGGATTGATTAAGTCCTTGACATCGTGGTTCATCCGATGAGATCATCGTGGAGCATGTGGGAGCCAACATGGGTATCCAGATCCCGCTGTTGGTTATTGACCGGAGAACGTCTCGGTCATGTCTGCATGGTTCCCGAACCCGTAGGGTCTACACACTTAAGGTTCGATGACGCTAGGGTTATAGGGAATAGATATACGTGGTTACTGAATGTTGTTCGGAGTCCCGGATGAGATCTCGGACGTCACGAGGAGTTCCGGAATGGTCCGGAGGTAAAGATTTATATATGGAAAGTCCTGTTTTGGTCACCGGAAAAGTTTCGGGTTTTATCGGTAACGTACCGGGACCACCGGGAGGGTCCCGGGGGTCCACCAAGTGGGGCCACAAGCCCCGGAGGGCTGCATGGGCCAAATGTGGGAGGGGACCAGCCCCAGGTGGGCTGGTGCGCCCCCCCACCAAGGCCCAAGGCGCAAGGAAGAGGGGAAGGGGGCAAACCCTAGGGAAGATGGGCCCTAAGGCCCACCCTGGTGCGCCTCCCCCTCTCCCCTCCCCTTGGCCGCCCCTAGATGGGATCTAGCGGCTGCCGCCACCCCTAGGGAGGGAACCCTAGGTGGGGGCGCAGCCCCTCCCCTCCCCCTATATATAGTTGAGGTTTGGGCTGCCCAATACACATGAGTTCCTCTCCCTGTTGGTGCAGCCCTACCTCTCTTTCTCCTCATATCTTGCGGTGCTTGGCAAAGCCCTGCTGGAGTACCACGCTCCTCCACCACCACCACGCCGTCGTGCTGCTGCTGGATGGAGTCTTCCTCAACCTCTCCCTCTCTCCTTGCTGGATCAAGGCATGGGAGACGTCACCGGGCTGTACGTGTGTTGAACGCGGAGGTGCCGTCCGTTCGGCACTAGGATCTCCGGTGATTTGGATCACGACGAGTACAACTCCTTCAACCCCGTTCTCTTGAACGCTTCCGCTTAGCGATCTACAAGGGTATGTAGATGCACTCTCCTTCCCCTCGTTGTTGGTTTCTACATAGATAGATCTTGGTGACACGTAGGAAAATTTTGAATTTCTGCTACGTTACCCAACACTTAATACACTATATGCATGCTAGATAGCGGTCGATGTGTGGAGTAATAGTAGTAGATGCAGCCAGGGGTCGGTCTACTAATCTTGGACGTGATGCCTATAATAATGATCATTGCCTGGATATCGTCATGATTATTTGAAGTTCTATCAATTGCCCAACAGTAATTTGTTTACCCACCGTATGCTATTTTTCTCGAGAGAAGCCACTAGTGAAATCTACGGCCCCCGGGTCTCTTCTTTATTATATTTGCCTTCGTGATCTAATTTTATTTTATTTTATTTTCAGATCTATTAATCTAAAAATACAAAAATACCTTGCTGCAATTTTTATTTATTTATTTTATCTCACGTTCCTATGAGATCTATTTATCCAATCTACTACAATTTTACCTATCTTTTTACTCGTGAGGCATTGACAACCCCTCTCTTACGTCGGGTTGCAATTATTTGTTCTTTGTGTGCAGGAGCTGTTTACGTGGTGTTGTGTGGTTCTCCTACTGGTTCGATAACCTTGGTCCCATCACTGAGGAAAATACCTACCGTAGTTGTGCTGCATCATCCCTTCCTCTTTGGGGAAATACCGACGTAGTTCAAGCCGCATCAAAAGGAATTTTTGGCGCCGTTGCTGGGGAGACATCATCAACATCTACCAGGTTCCTAATCACAAATCTCATCTCCTTACAATTTACATTATTGGACATTTGCCTCTCATTTTCCTCTCCCCCACTTCACAAAAATTTGCCGTTTTATTCGCCCTCTTTTTCGTTCGCCGTTTTCTCGTCAGATCTGTTTTTGAGTGCAATCTTGTTGCATAGTCACGATGACTCAAGAGAACACCAAGTTGTGTGATTTCTCCAATACCAACAACAATGATTTTATTAGTACTCCGATTGCTCCTCCCGTCACTAGTGCGGAGTATTGTGATATTAATGCCGCTTTGCTGAATCTTATTATGGAATATCAATTTTCCGGTACTCCTAATGAGGATGTCACGTCCCATCTTAACACATTCATGGAATTATGCGATATGCAAAAGAAAAAAGATATGGACAATGATATTGTGAAGTTGAAATTATTTCCATTTTCTTTGCGAGATCATGCAAAAATTTGGTTTTTTTGCCTCGCAATAGTATCGATTCTTGGGATAAGTGCAAGGATGCTTTTATTACTAAGTATTTTCCACCCGCGAAAATTATTTCCCATAGGATACAAATCATGAATTTTAAGCAACTTGAGCATGAACATGTTGCGCAATCTTGGGAAATAATGAAATTGATGCTAAGAAATTGTCCTACTCATGGTTTAAATCTTTGGATGATCATACAAAAAATTTATGCGGGGTTGAATTTTGTTTCTCGAAATCTTTTGGACTCCATCGTGGGTGGTACTTTTATGGAAATTAGTTTGGATGAAGCTACTAAATTTCTTAATAATATTATGGCAAATTATTCACAATGCCACTTCCTCATCTGCAAGTTGAGCAATGCAAGTTGGTTCTGTTGTGCGCGGATGCTATCAAATGATAATGTTCATATTTTTCTTCATGCCTCATCGCAGGGATATGAAATTGAACTGCCCACTATAAATAAACCATACAAAGCTAACATTTTGCTTCAATGACATTGTTGTTAGATCAAAAAAATCTGCACCCAACATTAACAGCAAGCATTTGTTATTCGCTTTAACTCTTCTTTGTTCGATCATTCTTTTGCAAAATTTCCTTGCTCATTTATTACTCTAAGGTCTTGTAGGGTTTACTTATTGCAAAATTTCTTGCTAGTTGGATTATGGTAAGTCTTCTCATAATCTCTCCCCCCCCCCAAAAAACTACATGTAGCTCACGAACTATAGTCTTTAGAGCTAGAAATTCCCATGTTCTTAATTGTGCAACAAAAACGGCAGACTCTCCCAAAACTAGATCCCCATGCCGGTATTTTCCAATTAATTTGTTTTAAAAGCAACTTTGATGTAAGATGAGGCAACTTCAGTGCTGCGTAGACGCAACTTCCTTGCATTGTGTATAGTAGTGGGTTCACATATAATTTTGTAATTTTCCTACCGTGACTATTAAATTGTCTACCAGTGATGCTTAATTGCCTACCATCGGTGATTAGTTTCCTACAAGACTATAAAAGTTGCCTATCGGTGATGCTTAGTTGTCTCCTATCGATTACTAGTAGCCTCCCATGACTGATAAGTGGTCTGGCATTGCTAATTAGTTGCCTACAATAATGTTAAAGTTGCTATCATTGTTGCATGGTTGCCCTCCTCTCACTTAAGTTGTATATAATACTATGAAATTACATATGTACCTATACTAATATAAAGGTGAAGGAAATATGCCCTAGAGGCAATAATAAAGTTATTATTTATTTCCTTATATCATGATAAATGTTTATTATTCATGCTAGAATTGTATTAACCGGAAACATAATACATGTGTGAATACATAGACAAACAGAGTGTCACTAGTATGCCTCTACTTGACTAGCTCGTTAATCAAAGATGGTTATGTTTCCTAACCATAGACAAAGAGTTGTTATTTGATTAACGGGATCACATCATTAGTTGAATGATCTGATTGACATGACCCATTCCATTAGCTTAGCACCCGATCGTTTAGTATGTTGCTATTGCTTTCTTCATGACTTATACATGTTCCTTTGACTATGAGATTATGCAACTCCCGTTTACCGGAGGAACACTTTGTGTGCTACCAAACGTCACAACGTAACTCGGTGATTATAAAGGAGCTCTACAGGTGTCTCCAAAGGTACATGTTGGGTTGGCGTATTTCGAGACTAGGATTTGTCACTCTGATTGTCGGAGAGGTATCTCTGGGCCCTCTCGGTGATGCACATCACATAAGCCTTGCAAGCATTGCAACTAATGTGTTAGTTGTGAGATGATGTATTACGGAACGAGTAAAGAGACTTGCCGGTGACGAGATTGAACTAGGTATTGGATACCGACGATCGAATCTCAGGCAAGTAACATACCGATGACAAAGGGAACAACGTATGTTGTTATGCGGTCTGACCGATAAAGATCTTCGTAGAATATGTAGGAGCCAATATGGGCATCCAGGTCCCTCTATTGGTTATTGACCGGAGATTTGTCTCAGTCATGTCTACATTGTTCTCGAACCGTAGGGTCCGCACGCTTAACGTTACGATGACAGTTATTATGAGTTTATGCATTTTGATGTACCGAAGGTTGTTCGGAGTCCCGGATGTGATCACGGGCATGACGAGGAGTCTCGAAATGGTCGAGACATAAAGATCGATATATTGGAAGCCTATATTTGGACATCGGAATCATTCCGGGTGAAATCGAGACTTTACCGGAGTACCGGGGGGTTACCGGAACCCCCCTCCCGGGGGTTATTGGGCCTACATGGGCCATAAGGGAGAAGAGGAGGGCAGGCCAGGGCAGGCCGCGCGCCCCCTACCCCCCTAGTCCGAATAGGACAAGGAAGGGGGGGCCCCTTTCCTCTTCCCCTTCCCCCTTTCCTTCTCCAACAAGGCAAGAGGAGGGGAGTCCTACTCCCGGTGAGAGTAGGACTCCTCCAGGCGCACCCCTTGGGGGTCGGCCGCACCTCCCCCTCCCTCCTTTATATACGGGGGCAGGGGACACCCTAGAACACACAAGTTGATCTTCGTGATCGTTCCTTAACCGTGTGCGGTGCCCCCCTCCACCATATTCCACCTCGATCATATCATTGCAGTGCTTAGGCGAAGCCCTGCGTCGGTAGAACATCATAATCGTCACCACGCCGTCGTGCTGACGGAACTCATCCCCGAAGCTTTGCTGGATCGGAGCCCGGGGAGCGTCATCGAGCTGTACGTGTGCTAAGAACTCGGAGGTGCCGGAGTAACGGTGCTTGGATCGGTCGGACCGGGAAGACGTGCGACTACTTCCTCTACGTTGCGTCAACGCTTCCGCTTCGGTCTACAAGGGTACGTAGACAACACTCTCCCCTCTCGTTGCTATGCATCATCATGATCTTGCGTGTGCGTAGGAATTTTTTTGAAATTACTACGTTCCCCTACAGTGGCATCCGAGCCTAGGTTTTATGTGTTGATGTTATATGCACGAGTAGAACACAAGTGAGTTGTGGGCGATATAAGTCATACTGCTTACCAGCATGTCATACTCTGGTTCAGCGGTATTGTTGGACGAAGCGGCCCGGACCGACATTACGCGTACGCTTACGCGAGACCGGTTCTCCTGACGTGCTTTGCACATAGGTGGCTTGCGGGTGACAGTTTCTCCAACTTTAATTGAACCGAGTGTGGCTACGCCCGGTCCTTGCGAAGGTTAAAACAACACCAACTTGACAAACTATCGTTGTGGTTTTGATGCGTAAGTAAGATTGGTTCTTGCTTAAGGCCGTAGCAGCCACGTAAAACTTGCAACAACAAAGTAGAGGACGTCTAACTTGTTTTTGCAGGGCATGTTGTGATGTGATATGGTCAAGACATGGTGCTAAATTTTATTGTATGAGATGATCATGTTTTGTA
The DNA here is from genome assembly GCF_056163025.1 of Triticum urartu. Classification (NCBI taxonomy): domain Eukaryota; kingdom Viridiplantae; phylum Streptophyta; class Magnoliopsida; order Poales; family Poaceae; genus Triticum; species Triticum urartu. The sequence continues at coordinate 579,621,233 of NC_141873.1, forward strand.
ACCAAGTTATTGGCAACTGGCAGGAGCCATATGGTTGTCGCTTTATTGTATGCAATGCAATCGCGCTGTAATGCTTTACTTTATCACTAAGCGGTAGCGATAGTCGTGGAAGCATAAGATTGGCGAGACGACAACGATGCTACGATGGAGATCAAGGTGTCGCGCCGGTGACGATGGTGATCACGACGGTGCTTCGAAGATGGAGATCACAAGCACAAGATGATGATGGCCATATCATATCACTTATATTGATTGCATGTGATGTTTATCTTTTATGCATCTTATCTTGCTTTGATTGATGGTAGCATTCTAAGATGATCTCTCACTAATTATCAAGAAGTGTTCTCCCTGAGTATGCACCGTTGCAAAAGTTCTTCGTGCTGAGACACCACGTGATGATCGAGTGTGATAGGCTCTACGTTCAAATACAACGGGTGCAAAACAGTTGCACACGCGGAATACTCAGGTTATACTTGACGAGCAAAGCATATACAGATATGGCCTCGGAACACGGAGACCGAAAGGTCGAGCGTGAATCATATAGTAGATATGATCAACATAGTAATGTTCACCAATGAAACTACTCCATCTCACGTGATGATCGGACATGGTTTAGTTAATTTGGATCACGTAATCACTTAGAGGATTAGAGGGATGTCTATCTAAGTGGGAGTTCTTTAAGTAAATTAATTGAACCTAAATTTATCATGAAACTTAGTACCTAATAGTATCTTGCTTGTTTATGTTTGATTGTAGATAGATGGCTCGTGCTGTTGTTCCGTTGAATTTTAATGCGTTCCTAGAGAAAGCAAAGTTGAAAGATGATGGTAGCAATTACACGGACTGGGTCCGTAACTTGAGGATTATCCTCATTGCTGCACAGAAGAATTACGTCCTGGAAGCACCGCTGGGTGCCAGGCCTGCTGCTGGAGCAACACCAGATGTTATGAACGTCTGGCAGAGCAAAGCTGATGACTACTCGATAGTTCAGTGTGCCATGCTTTACGGCTTAGAATCGGGACTTCAACGACGTTTTGAACGTCATGGAGCATATGAGATGTTCCAGGAGTTGAAGTTAATATTTCAAGCAAATGCCTGGATTGAGAGATATGAAGTCTCCAATAAGTTCTATAGCTGCAAGATGGAGGAGAACAGTTCTGTTAGTGAGCATATACTCAAAATGTCTGGGTATAATAATCACTTGATTCAATTGGGAGTTAATCTTCCAGATGATTGCGTCATTGACAGAATTCTCCAATCACTGCCACCAAGCTACAAGAGCTTCGTGATGAACTATAATATGCAAGGGATGAATAAAACTATTCTCGAGCTCTTCGCAATGCTGAAAGCTGCGGAGGTAGAAATCAAGAAGGAGCATCAAGTGTTGATGGTCAACAAGACCACTAGTTTCAAGAAAAAGGGCTAAGGGAAGAAGGGGAACTTCAAAAAGAACGGCAAGCAAGTTGCTACTCAAGAGAAGAAACCCAAAACTGGACCTAAGCCTGAAACTGAGTGCTTCTACTGCAAGCAGACTGGTCACTGGAAGCGGAACTGCCCCAAGTATTTGGCGGATAAGAAGGATGGCAAGGTGAACAAAGGTATATGTGATATACATGTTATTGATGTGTACCTTACTAATACTCGCAGTAGCACCTGGGTATTTGATACTGGTTCTGTTGCTAATATTTGCAACTCGAAACAGGGACTACGGATTAAGCGAAGATTGGCTAAGGACGAGGTGACGATGCGCGTGGGAAACGGTTCCAAAGTCGATGTGATCGCGGTCGGCACGCTACCTCTACATCTACCTTCGGGGTTAATATTAGACCTAAATAATTGTTATTTGGTGCCAACGTTAAGCATGAACATTATATCTGGATCTTGTTTAATGCGAGACGGTTATTCATTTAAATCTGAGAATAATGGTTGTTCTATTTATATGAGTAATATCTTTTATGGTCATGCACCCTTGAAGAGTGGTCTATTTTTTATGAATCTCGATAGTAGTGACACACATATTCATAGTGTTGAAGCCAAAAGATGCAGAGTTAATAATGATAGTGCAACTTATTTGTGGCACTGCCGTTTAGGTCATATCGGTGTAAAGCGCATGAAGAAACTCCACACTGATGGACTTTTGGAACCACTTGATTATGAATCACTTGGTACTTGCGAACCGTGCCTCATGGACAAGATGACTAAAACACCGTTCTCCAGTACTATGGAGAGAGCAACAGATTTGTTGGAAATCATATATACAGATGTATGTGGTCCGATGAATATTGAGGCTCGTGGCGGATATCATTATTTTCTCACCTTCACAGATGGCTTAAGCAGATATGGGTATATCTACTTAATGAAACACAAGTCTGAAACATTTGAACAGTTCAAAGAATTTCAGAGTGAAGTGGAAAATCATCGTAACAAGAAAATAAAGTTTCTACGATCTGATCGTGGAGGAGAATATTTGAGTTACGAGTTTGGTGTACATTTGAAAAATTGTGGAATAGTTTCGCAACTCACGCCACCCGGAACACCACAGCGTAATGGTGTGTCTGAACGTCGTAATCGTACTTTACTAGATATGGTGCGATCTATGATGTCTCTTACTGATTTACCGCTATCGTTTTGGGGATACGCTCTAGAGACGGCCGCATTCACGTTAAATAGGGCACCATCAAAATCCGTTGAGACGACGCCTTATGAACTGTGGTTTGGCAAGAAACCAAAGTTGTCATTTCTGAAAGTTTGGGGCTGCGATGCTTATGTGAAAAAGCTTCAACCTGATAAGCTCGAATCCAAATCAGAGAAATGTGTCTTCATAGGATATCCAAAGGAAACTATTGGATACACCTTCTATCACAGATCCGAAGGCAAGACTTTTGTTGCTAAATTCGGAAACTTTCTAGAGAAGGAGTTTCTCTCGAAAGAAGTGAATGGGAGGAAAGTAGAACTTGACGAGGTAACTGTACCTGCTCCCTTATTGGAAAGTAGTGCATCACAGAAAACTGTTTCAGTGACACCTACACCAGTTAGTGAGGAAGCTAATGATGATGATCATGAAACTTCAGAACAAGATACTACTGAACCTCGTAGATCAACCAGAGTAAGATCCGCGCCAGAGTGGTACGGTAATCCTGTTCTGGAAGTCATGCTACTAGATCATGATGAACCTACAAACTATGAAGAAGCGATGGTGAGCCCAGATTCCACAAAATGGCTTGAAGCCATGAAATCTGAGATGGGATCCATGTATGAGAACAAAGTATGGACTTTGGTTGACTTGCCCGATGATCGGCAAGCAATTGAGAATAAATGGATCTTCAAGAAGAAGACTGACGCTGGCGGTAATATTACTGTCTACAAAGCTCGACTTGTCGCAAAAGGTTTTCGGCAAGTTCAAGGGATTGACTACGATGAGACCTTCTCACCCGTAGTGATGCTTAAGTCTGTCCGAATCATGTTAGCAATTGCCGCATTTTATGATTATGAAATTTGGCAGATGGATGTAAAAACTGCATTCCTGAATGGATTTCTGGAAGAAGAGTTATATATGATGCAACCAGAAGGTTTTGTCGATCCAAAGGGAGCTAACAAAGTGTGCAAGCTCCAGCGATCCATTTATGGACTGGTGCAAGCCTCTCGGAGTTGGAATAAATGCTTTGATAGTGTGATCAAAGCATTTGGTTTTATACAGACTTTTGGAGAAGCCTGTATTTACAAGAAAGTGAGTGGGAGCTCTGTAGCATTTCTGATATTATATGTAGATGACATATTACTAATTGGAAATGATATAGAATTTCTGGATAGCATAAAGGGATACTTGAATAAGAGTTTTTCAATGAAAGACCTCGGTGAAGCTGATTACATATTAGGCATTAAGATCTATAGAGATAGATCAAGACGCTTAATTGGACTTTCACAAAGCACATACCTTGACAAAGTTTTGAAGAAGTTCAAAATGGATCAAGCAAAGAAAGGGTTCTTGCCTGTGTTACAAGGTGTGAAATTGAGTAAGACTCAATGCCCGACCACTGCAGAAGATAGAGATAAAATGAAAGATGTTCCCTATGCTTCAGCCATAGGCTCTATCATGTATGCAATGCTGTGTACCAGACCTGATGTGTGCCTTGCCATAAGTCTAGCAGGGAGGTACCAAAGTAATCCAGGAGTGGATCACTGGACAGCGGTCAAGAACATCCTGAAATACCTGAAAAGGACTAAGGATATGTTTCTCGTATATGGAGGTGACGAAGAGCTCATCGTAAAAGGTTACGTTGATGCAAGCTTTGACACTGATCCGGACGATTCTAAATCGCAAACCGGATACGTGTTTACATTAAACGGTGGAGCTGTCAGTTGGTGCAGTTCTGAACAAAGCGTCGTAGCGGGATCTACATGTGAAGCAGAGTACATAGCTGCTTCGGAAGCAGCAAATGAAGGAGTCTGGATGAAGGAGTTCATATCCGATCTAGGTGTCATACCTAGTGCATCGGGTCCAATGAAAATCTTTTGTGACAATACTGGTGCAATTGCCTTGGCAAAGGAATCCAGATTTCACAAGAGAACCAAGCACATCAAGAGACGCTTCAATTCCATCCGGGATCCAGTCCAGGTGGGAGACATAGAGGTTTGCAAGATACATACGGATCTGAATGTTGCAGACCTGTTGACTAAGCCTCTTCCACGAGCAAAACATGATCAGCACCAAGGCTCCATGGGTGTTAGAATCATTACTGTGTAATCTAGATTATTGACTCTAGTGCAAGTGGGAGACTGAAGGAAATATGCCCTAGAGGCAATAATAAAGTTATTATTTATTTCCTTATATCATGATAAATGTTTATTATTCATGCTAGAATTGTATTAACCGGAAACATAATACATGTGTGAATACATAGACAAACAGAGTGTCACTAGTATGCCTCTACTTGACTAGCTCGTTAATCAAAGATGGTTATGTTTCCTAACCATAGACAAAGAGTTGTTATTTGATTAACGGGATCACATCATTAGTTGAATGATCTGATTGACATGACCCATTCCATTAGCTTAGCACCCGATCGTTTAGTATGTTGCTATTGCTTTCTTCATGACTTATACATGTTCCTTTGACTATGAGATTATGCAACTCCCGTTTACCGGAGGAACACTTTGTGTGCTACCAAACGTCACAACGTAACTGGGTGATTATAAAGGAGCTCTACAGGTGTCTCCAAAGGTACATGTTGGGTTGGCGTATTTCGAGACTAGGATTTGTCACTCCGATTGTCGGAGAGGTATCTCTGGGCCCTCTCCGTGATGCACATCACACAAGCCTTGCAAGCATTGCAACTAATGTGTTAGTTGTGAGATGATGTATTACGGAACGAGTAAAGAGACTTGCCGGTGACGAGATTGAACTAGGTATTGGATACCAACGATCGAATCTCAGGCAAGTAACATACCGATGACAAAGGGAACAACGTATGTTGTTATGCGGTCTGACCGATAAAGATCTTCGTAGAATATGTAGGAGCCAATATGGGCATCCAGGTCCCGCTATTGGTTATTGACCGGAGATTTGTCTCAGTCATGTCTACATTGTTCTCGAACCGTAGGGTCCGCACGCTTAACGTTACGATGACAGTTATTATGAGTTTATGCATTTTGATGTACCGAAGGTTGTTCGGAGTCCCGTATGTGATCATGGACATGACGAGGAGTCTCGAAATGATCGAGACATAAAGATCGATATATTGGAAGCCTATATTTGGACATCGGAATCATTCCGGGTGAAATCGGGACTTTACCGGAGTACCGGGGGGTTACCGGACCCCCCCCCCCCCCGGGGGTTATTGGGCCTACATGGGCCATAAGGGAGAAGAGGAGGGCTGGCCAGGCAGGCCGCGCCCCCCTCCCCCCTAGTCCGAATAGGACAAGGAAGGGGGGGCGGCGCCCCCCTTTCCTCTTCCCCTTCCCCCTTTCCTTCTCCAACAAGGCAAGAGGAGGGGAGTCCTACTCCCGGTGGGAGTAGGACTCCTCCAGGCGCACCCCTTGGGGGCCGGCCGCACCTCCCCCTCCCTCCTTTATATACGGGGGCAGGGGGGCACCCTAGAACACACAAGTTGATCTTCGTGATCGTTCCTTAGCCATGTGCGGTGCCCCCCTCCACCATATTCCACCTCGATCATATCGTTGCAGTGCTTAGGCGAAGCCCTGCGTTGGTAGAACATCATCGTCGTCACCACGCCGTCGTGCTGACGGAACTCATCCCCGAAGCTTTGCTGGATCGGAACCCGGGGAGCGTCATCGAGCTGTACGTGTGCTAAGAACTCGGAGGTGCCGGAGTAACGGTGCTTGGATCGGTCGGACCGGGAAGACGTACGACTACTTCCTCTACGTTGCGTCAACGCTTCCGCTTCGGTCTACAAGGGTACGTAGACAACACTCTCCCCTCTCGTTGCTATGCATCACCATGATCTTGCGTGTGCGTAGGAATTTTTTTAAAATTACTACATTCCCCTACAAAAGGAAGGTAATATTCTTGGCCCATCATGAGATCTTGTGAAAAAGCCCCTGACGATTTAGGAATCAACCCATAGTCTTTCATTTGGGTCGTCTATTGTGCTTGTAGCTTGACTGGGCCTTAGCCTGGGCATGCATCGCCGCGTCCGTCGCTCACTGGGTTTGTAATACAAAAGCCAATGTAGTTGGGCCTTCGCACGTGTCCATCGACGTCGCCGTTTCATGTAAGTCTGATTCCTAATCCTCCGGTGCATGTCTCGGAGCTGATCAACTCCACAAATGCATCATGGGACATGCAAAAGCTGCAGCAGGTTTTCATGCCGATGGACATCCAGGCAATTATTCAGATCCCTATTTGCACCCAAAATATCAGCGATTTCTGGTCGTGGCATTTTGAAAACAAAGGAAACTTCTCGGTCCGATCAGCCTACCGGATGTTGGTCTCAACAATCCAGCGCAGGGAACCATGGCTTGAAGAACGTCCTGGATCCTCAAGTACGTCGGCTGAAGAAAGTTCTTGGAAAACTTTATGGAAGACACCTGTTCCTTCCAAGATAAGTATGTTTCTCTGGCGCCTGTCGAAGCATTCCCTCCCAACGGAGGATGTGCGTTCTCACAGAAAAATGACGGACTCTTCTTGCTGCGGTCTTTGCGGGGCGGAGGACTCGTGGAGACACTCTCTCATCAACTGCACCGTCGCGAGATGTACCTGGGCACTGGTGGATGAGGAGCTAGCGCAGCAGCTGGTCAGCACGACGGAACCGAATGCAAAGCAATGGCTTTTTACTCTTATGGAATCCCTGCAGCATCATCAGTTCGTTCTCATCGCGGTAACCTTATGGGCAATATGGTCATCTAGGCGCCAAGCAATACACGAGGGCATTTTTCATTCCCCTCAAGCGACTCATTTATATATCAGAAGATTCATATCTGAGCTTGACATGTGCAAGGAAAGCCGCCCATCAGATTCTGTTGCGCCCCCGAGAGAACCTAGACGACTACCAAAGATCCCACCACCGGGTTTCGCAAAGATTCATGTGGACGCGGGAGTTCGTCCGGGCAGAAGAGGGTCAGCTGCAGCACTGTGTAGGGATAGACAAGGGAACTTCATAGCAAGTTCATCTTTGGTGATCCCAGGTCTCGACGATCCAGCCACCCTTGAAGTGATCGCATGCCGCGAGGCCCTTGCACTCGCCGAGGATCTGCATCTGCAAAGCTTTATCGTGGCCTCGGACTCGAAACAAGTTATCTCAGACATCAACAAGGACGCTCGGGGAAGATACGGTGCTATTATTAGTGAGATCCGTAGTCAAGCAGAACTTTTTCAATGTTTTTTACTTTTGAACGTAGGGAAGTGAATGTAGAAGCACATAGCTTAGCTAAATTTTCTTTGTCTTTGGATCTGGGACGCCACTTCTGATTTGGCCAATCCCATGATCTTAACCGTATCCCACATGTTGTGGAGTTTGATGAATAAAGTTTAGTTCTACCCTTCAGAAAAAAAATATAACATGTAGTATATAGTCTCAAAAAGAAAAAGAAAAACAGCGAGCGGGCTTGAACTGTGATGGCGAGGTAATAGCCTGATGCAAGAACCAACCCATCCAGCCAGTTTTTTTCTGCAAAAAAGACAAGGTAGCCTCTCATTGGTGAAGCGAGTTTCTCCGCACAAAAAGAAACTTGGATTCCATCCCGTATTACTAAAAACAGTATAACTCAGCCACCTACACCCCTCTACAGCGATTTGAACCCCTGAGCCGTGGGATCTCCTTCACTAACGTCCTGGATTAGCTCAGCCATCCAACTGTAATCTGTGGAAATTATTTCCTTCTCCCAGGCGCAGCCCACTTGGCCCATAATGATTGGGCAGCTGCTCCGCAGAACGTGTTGGACTTGCTGTCATTAATCGGGCCTTTCCAGTCGATGGTCCACAGAGGCCCACTCGAAAGTGCACAAACTCAGCGTGTTCCCTGCCTATCCATTCCTAAAAGGCAGATCCTATTTGACGCCCGCAGGCGTCAAGAGGACGAGCCTTCGCTGAAGCAAGTCCCCACTTGGGCCAGACCACGTACGGATCTGGTTCGCTACTGTTTCCTTGTTTCTTGCGGGTTTTTTTCTTCGTTTTTCTTCTATATGGGTATTTTGCTTCCAGTTTTTTTTCACTCTTTTGGCCAGTTTTCAATTGTTTTGTCCCGGTTTTTTCTTTTGCTTTTTCTTTCTGTTTTTCTTCCCCTTTTTTCACTCATATTTTTTTGCTCTTTTATTTTCTCTGGTTTTTCTTATGGTTCTTTCTCCCCTTTTTTCTGTTTATTTTTTGTTTTCCTTCTTTTACTGTGTGTTATACAAAAAGTTCATCGTACTTTAAGAAAATGTTCACTGTATATTAACAAAATGTTCAGCGTATCTTAAAAAAATGTTCATTGTGTACTGGAAAATTGTTCCGCGTACATCATAAAAATGTTCAACATGTATTTAAAAATGTTCAGTGTATATCAAAGCAATGTTCAATGTGTATTTATAAATTGTTCAGCGTATATTAAAAAATTGTTCAGGGCATATAAAGTTGTTTATGTTATTATTTTTTTTCATTTCTTAGAATTTTGTTCCCTTTTAAAGGTTTCCTTTGAATTTAAATTTGTTCACATTTTAAAATATTTTTCGCATTTTTTAATAAATTTTGCTCACAGTTTTTCCATGAATGTTTTTTTTTTGAAAAAAGACGGATCTGCTACTGTAGATAGATACTTAAAAGTTTAGCGCTGCGATTTACCATTCTAACATACAAATTCGAGTGGTTACCAGGGGTGTTCTGCAACCAGAGGTCTGGAGTTTGACTTCGCGTGGCACGTTTTGTTTTTGCTGAATTTTAGGTTCGACGCTGCCATGGGCCGGCCCGTTTGCGCGTGCTTTCAGCGAAAGCTCTACCGTTCGACGCACGCGGGCGTTCAATAGGAGGTCTCTTCCTAAAAACGCCTCTTCCGTCTCCCCCCGAAAAATTCCATCCCTAATTAGCGAGTCCAGTCGCGGCGGTGCCCGCTGCCGTCATCCTACCTCCCAGTTGCGAACTGCTACTGCAGATGTGCATTGACGTCCGTGTCCTCTACCCTCCATGCACAGGACTACAGGTGCGTCCCTGCGTCCCATCTTTTCAATCTCCTATATATGGTATGTTGCGTTCTTCCATGGTAGCCATGGTGGCGACACGCGCCTCCGGCGTCCTTCCCTGGATGTCCCTTAGATACCTGAGTATATATATTTGACTTATTTATTTATTTAATAAAATAAAATGCTTTTTTTAAGAACAAAAAACAGTATACCTATTTTTATGGGCCGCAGTACTTGATGCCAGGCTTATCATCGCTCGGGAATAATCGGCCAGCCTTTCTTTCGGAAGCCCATTAGCCCTTATCTCCCCACGCCGCCGCCGCTATTCCGTCGACTCCATTGCTGCTCCACGCCGGAGCCGCCACTTCTGTACTCTGCCGCGAGCTCTCCCATGGCCACGGCGAATCCTCCTCTCACCCTATCCTAATCCTAAAGCGAATCCAGCGCAGTGCGGACAACGAGGAAAGGAGTCACATGGCGGCCACGGCGGCCGAGGAGCCGCAGGAGCCCCGACGGGGCGTCGACGGCGAGCTGAGGTGGGTGTTCCCTGCTTCCCCCCCTCCCCCCATATGCCCCTCCCTCCCTACTTCCATATCTCTAGTTCTCACTCTCCGCCTCGTTCCCCACCCAGCGGACTCGACCCCGGCCCCGGGTCGTGTGAAGCGGCGCCCGCCCGCGAACCGGTGCCCACGGAGATGCCGGCGGCGGCGGAGGCGGAGTCCTCGTCGATGAGAAAGCTTGGGCGGCTCTTCAGGCTCACCGAAGTGCACCTCTGGTAATCGATCCCCTCGTCCTCGTCCCTCTCCGACCCTCCTCGTTCAGCTCAGTGTTTTTCCCCTTACACAGCTCGTTTCTTCGCTGCAGGGATGATTTTTATGTGAAGCCTCACGATTGGCGTGCCACTGAGACGGTTGGTTGCACGGTAAGAAGACTCCAGCCTCTTTCATCTATGATTTAGCTCATGAATGATTCTGAGTCTTGTGCTTGGTCGTCAGTTCAGTTGACAATTTCGTTATATCAAGATGGAAAATCTTGCTTCTTCTGTAGCCCGTTGAGCAGGACGAGCAGCAGACCAGCCGATTAGTTTTCCAAAGACTAATTCACAAAAGAAAATGTGATTTATACCTTAACTTCTTTTTAGAGATAATAGTCCCAATTTTGCCCGGTAGGCATGCGAACTGTTCTTGGTGGCATGATCTTCATTCAGAGTTCTGTTGTGAAAGAACAGAACAGCCAAGGAACAATCATTTCCTTCTACCAGCATGTTTTATTGCACTAGCATCATGTTTCAAAAGAATAGCTCGTGCGGTTGAACTAGCTACGTCATGGTTTACGATTTTACTTCCTGAGCAAGACCATCAAATCAGTATACTACATATGCCAACATCATTTTATTGAGATCACTTCAAAAATTGAATGGTGAATACACGTTACACGATACATTGACTCGAAATGTCGCTAACGTTTTGTCTCCTTTTTGGGGGGTTTTAGGGCTAGGGGGGAGGGGGTAAATGCGGCAAGTTAAATATTTGTTTTACTTGGAGAGTATGTTTAGTTGATGTTGTTTTTTATTTCATGGTCTTCATTCTCCATTCTGTGTTTCAGCCTTCCGTACCAGCAATTTGAAAACCTTCAACTTTGCAGGGATCTCAAACAGCCAAAACCCGCAACAAAGCAGCCAAGCAGACAGATGAAGGTGCGATTTGCTTTCCTGTAATCCAATGAGTTTATTTCTTCTGACGTTCGTAAACACCCTACTTGCAGCATTGGCTCATATCATAACTCACTGTCCCCGCACAGACAGCACATAAAAAATAATACGAACAAATCATTACAGATTGTTATTCTTCTTTTGCTGCAAGTATCCACCAATTTCTTCTGATATACTGTCTGTTGTTTCTTGTTATCAACAGACCATTCATTTGTTGAAGATATGGAATTGGCTAGTCTCATGGGTTCTTTGGGGCTTCCTGTTTCATTCAGCACAAGGAAAGAGGTAAGTGCCCAAAACAGCATGTAGAGTTCTGCTGCTGGTTAATCTGTACCCTAAGCCCTTACCTGTTACAGAAAAAGAAGACACCTGCCAAGGGTAAGCATCAGGGACGACAAGCACCATATGAAGCGGCAAGAACTCCAATGGATGATAATGTTAGGACATGCACAGATTCTGAAGAACTGGAACACGTTCAGGAGTCGATGGATTGCATGGAGCAAACAAACTCATGCGTTTCATCTAGGACTACTGCGGGTTACAGTGAAGCCTACCATGGTGATGTTGAAAAGACGCTTGGTGAAGTCAGTGTTAATCAGTGTGAACCAAATGGTAACATGAGCAGTCCAGTAAAATCAGGCTCTCCTGTTCAACAAAATGAAGCTGCGGACAGTTTTATGCAGTTGAACAAAGTGATGCTGGGGCGAAATTCTGTTGATAATGAATCTATAATGTCCTGTGCTGAACTTTGTCATGAAGAAAAATCGTCTGAAAGAGAAGATAAAATATCTGGGGAGACTCCACCCACGTCCCATGATAATGATGATCCATGTCCAGCAGAACCATCTCCTGTTAATAATCATGTTGAAAACTCTGGCTCTGATTTTTACTATGAATGCGGAGATTGGCAGGTTCTTTGGGATCAGTTCTATAGTCGGTATTACTATTACAACATCCTGACACAGGAATCTACATGGGATCCCCCTCAAGGATTGGAGGATTTTGTATCATATTGTAGCACATATTCATCTCAAGGGTTGGATGAACAAGTATCACAACTGACAAGCACACTCGTGGAAGAACACAATCAAATCAATGCAAAGCTTGACAAATCATCTGGAGTTTTATCCTGTGTCAAGCATTATATCTCACAACCTGATGAAGATGTTGTACAATATGGAGCTAACGCGAGCCCATGTGACAATGGAGAAACAACATTTGGTAAGATGTGAATTCCATTTTATGTGATCCGCAAGAGATTTGTTATTTTGCATTGATCCCAGAGGACATTGCTTACTGTGTTGATACAGTACAAGTCTTGATGCTGACACTTCACAAAATCAACTCAGTTATTAATATCCTTATCCGTGGCATTAATTATTTTTATCTAGAGATTTCTTTCTCATAGCTGTTATATTCTATCCTTACCAATAATTAATAGTTTGTTTAGTGATATCAAGCATTCTTATCTGGCAGATCAGGCTGGTGACAACAGCCATCTAGATGAGCAGAGGCATGATCTTTATTACAATGAAGCACAAAGTTTATCAGACATTCCTGATAAAGAGTCGATATATCCAAGGTGTGCCTGATTATACTAAATGTTGTTTCCTTGCTTCCTTGACATATGTATGGTTTTCATTAACATCTCATCTCTATGTAGTGTGATAGCTACCATCGATGAAGTACAAGATGGTGAAAATATGCAGAATGATAGTTCAGTGGCTGAAGTGTTAGAAGTGAGCCAGGAAGCTACCACCACCAAAAAGAAAAAGAGAGTAAGGAGATCTCAATCGTGTAAGACCATATTACTCAGTTAGAGCTTCCTAGGAGTTGTTTGTGTTATTTTTTTCACATGATATCGTTGACTGGCAGATTTCTTCTTTTTGTGTGAGGGTGGTGTCAATATGCAGCTTGTTGCTGGACCTACATCTTTTGTACTTTTTCTATTTATGTATATAAGGTAACTAACTTTTTATTTCATTCTAATTCTACAGCTCATTCATGTCAGGACTTGGCAGAAAACATTTCCAATGACATCGCCAAGTATTGGAATCAGCGGTACTCGCTTTTCTCCCTTTTTGATAGTGGTATAAAGATGGATGAAGAGGGGTGGTTTTCAGTAACGCCAGAGCCCATTGCAAAGCATCATGCATCTCGTGTTGGTGCAGGCATATTGATTGACTGTTTCACGGGAGTAGGTGGAAATACCATCCAGTTTGCCACAAAGTAAGTCACTGCTATTGTGTTATTATATCTTCTGTTAATGATGATGAACGATATGTTAGCATGAAACCTTACTTTTCCATAGGTACCTTTTTTCTTGCTTTGCTTGATAATAGTGGTCACTAACAACCTTCAGTATAATGTGTCTTGTGTGCGTCAAGGGCATACTTGGTCGAGAATGAATGACAGTAGAAAACGCGTTTGTGCACTCATCTAGTTTATACCGAGGTATTTGTGTCTTGTAAAATGACACATCATATGAAAAGAATGGCTTCTAAGTTGCTTTATCCGTATTTAGAGCTATAGCTGACTTTCTTAATTAGCATGCATAATGGTTGAAGATGATATGAGGTGAACTTTCAAGTTTCTTCTACAGTACCCAAACTGTAGATTTCCACGTCTCTGACATCATCTTTTCTTTTTCAGGTGTAAGCATGTTGTTTCTGTTGACATTGACCCACAGAAGATTGATTGTGCACAGCATAATGCAACTGTTTATGGAGTCAATGATCATATAGACTTCATTATAGGAGATTTTATCCGTATAGCACCTCATCTGAAGGTATGTATGCCTTATACCTTGAGATTATCACGCCTTTAGGTTTCTGCACATGTCATTCCGTACAGCTGCATATCTTTCATAGCTGCCAGTGAGAACACATTTATTTGACCATTTTCGTTCACTGTAACTATTAGGTAGGGTACCGATCTTTTGCCATTGGAAGTCCAACAAGAGGAAGTTTTTGTTCTAACCGTTTTTGGAATCATAGGGCATAGCCTCAGTTTCAGTTTATTAGAAAATGCACCAATTGTAAGCATTCAAGTTCAGTCCCAGAACGTAATCATAGATGACTGCCATAATGATAACTTCCTTCTTAATGTAAACAAGTTTTAACATCTACATGCCTAGTTGTTAACCAGACGTTAAGGTGAGAGAAATTAGCTAGCAGCAGTGCTAAGAGATGGGACAGAAGGGGCTAAGATCAGGAAGCTTTGCACTACCGCTAAGCTAAAAAAGTTACCTTCTTATTGCTATGCCACTCTAATCGGTCTACAAGTTGGTCTGTATGCTTTCGTGAGAAGTTGTTGTGTGCAGGGGGAAACTGTCTTCATGTCACCTCCATGGGGTGGACCGGACTATGCAAAAGTAGATGTGTATGACGTCAAAACCATGCTTAAGCCTTGTGATGGGTGAGCTCCTTGGTTCAGAATATTGTTTGTTTCCTTGCTGTGCTCACATATGTTCACATGCCCTAGTCGAACGCTTCAGGTACCATCTCTTCAAAGTTGCCACGGCGATCGCTTCAAGAGTAGTCATGTTCCTTCCTCGCAACAGTGACCTAGACCAGCTGGCGGACATGTGCTTGTCGATCGATCCTCCATGGGCGGTTGAGGTATGTCATGTTGGCTTGACATCACCGCAGTGTAGCGATGGCGATGCCTCTAGACCGATGTCATAGTGAGCCCTTTTGTTCTGGCAGGTGGAGAAGAATTACCTCAATGGGAAGCTGAAAGCCATAACGGCATACTTTGAGGAACAGGGCAGCGCAGACGAAAACTGCACTCTTCGTGAACACCGATGATACTCCATGCATCCGAAATCCAAGTATTCTGCTGGATGGAAGATCCTGTGCCAGTGTTGGGTACCCTTGGGCAGCAGAGCGTGCCACTAGGGTCAATGGATGGGTGGTCGATTCGCCAAGAAACTTGGTATCTTGGATCTTAATGCCTCTGCTGTGCGGAGCTTTGGATGACGACGATACTGTCATGCTGAAGAAGTCTCTGTTGATGTGGCTCATTTGCGCTGAGTGCGTGTACATTATCTGGATCGTGTAGTTACTTGTATGTGGTTTAGTTTGTACCGGTGCAACATTGGGTAGCCCTGAATCATGAGCAGTATTTTCCACCGCTTATATCTACATGGTTTCACCATCAACTGCTAATTTTTTTTTGATTTTTTTATGGTAGTTAGATGACAGAGGAAGGCTGGGATTGTATTTTTTTGACGGAACAAGCTGGGTAAAAAAGAAAAATTCCTTTAGAACATAAATTTTGAGATCATCCAAACAAATGTGCCACTAATTAGTAACTTCATTATTTCACAAAGGCATTTCAAGGCTTGCTCTCCATGATCTCGCTCTTGTTCCCTATCCTTCATAGCCGCGCCTCCGAACGGGCAATTCTCGGCTCGTTGGAATTCATTGACATAGTTTACGAAAAGCAGCTGAAAACATTGTATTTACATTAATAATTTGGAAACACATCCTGCTATTATTCGTCTTTCGACAGTACCAGTATCCCTATTTGATTAAAAAGAGAAGTATCAAATCAGCCAGACATGAATAGGTACTGCAATTGAAGCCTAACACAGGCAACAAACTCCACCAGGTTTCGACAGTACCAGTATTCTTATTCACATATATATATATATATATATATATATATATATATATATATATATATATATATATATATATATATACATACTCCTCCATGAGAATGCTGTCCAAAAAAGGGGCAGACATTCACAAAAAAGGGGCAGCCATACACAAGAGCCGTTCGTCGGGAGCAACACCATCAAAACGACACGGTTCTCCACGGGAAACTTCATCAACAATTCCTTCATGTTTGCGCGCTAACCGTTAATATCGCCGGATCCTTGTTCTCAGGGAATAGGGGTCTTCAGCTACCTTCGGCGACGTCTTCCCTGCCTCTGCCCGATGACGTAGCGCTCATCCCTGATCGAATCATGGAGTTTCGTGCACAACAGCTTGGAGATATAGCAGAGCGCACAAGGGCCGAGGGTACCCAGCCACGCGAAGCGGTAGACTGCTGAGTTCATGGCGGCAGAGTAGCCGAATCTTGGGAAGACGCCCTTGGCAAGCACATAAGGAATGCACAGAGCAGGGAGCAGCCTCGTGGCGATAGGCATGAATAGTTCTCGGAGGAAAAATCGCAGCCGTACCTTCCCTGAACGAGAACCCGCAGCGAACCGAACGATCTTTGGACTCCACCTTTCATCGATGAAATAGGCAAGGAAAGGTGTGTCCCTTGTCTCATGGGCCTGCAAGATGAAAACCAGGCCACTTGAAAAAGTTTGCCATTTTCGACCTAACTATAAGCTACTGACAATAGTTTGGGAATTAGCTGCATGCTACCCAAAAGTGTGGCAAATAGAAATAGCGATAATTAATTGTGCGAGTGCATGAGTTTAATAATGGGCATATAATGTATAAAAACTGGACTTGGGGATGAGATGTGACTTTTAACATAAAAATTTGGAAGTGTTCTTTTTGGTACTCGCTTTAGCAGTGTGGTTTTCACAACCAGTGCAATTTGAGTGCAATGTACCAAATTAGTCCCTATCTGATTATATTATAAAATCTCAATTTTTTTTATGTTAAGTTTGGTATAATGGTACATACATGGATAAACTATGAGAGGACGGAAAGCAACAAGAGAAGTTGCAACTCACCAGCTTCACCCAGATTCTCAGAGATCGAAATCCCAGGAACCAAGTGTAGAAAAGCGAAACTTCATCATCAGGCCCAGTGGGTGATGGTATTAGCAATAAATCAACCAGCGACCCGATCAAGAAAGGAACGATGGCCAACTGAGAGCAGAAAACACAAAGTTCTTTGGCCATAGCATGAAATAGATTAAAGAAAAATACAAAGGAAACCACCGCAATTAAAGTTGCTCACCCATAAGAACACAATCAGAGCTTGGCTCAAATTTCGAAGGTGCGTTCTCCCTTTAGTCATGTAGGCAAATGCATCTCTAGAGGCACCAATAGTAGTTACTACGACGCCGAATCCAACAACCAAAGCAAGCAGATCTAAGAGAAAACATCATCAACAAGTAAGCCAAACATGATAAAAAGAAAATATTTGCTTTGTTTACAGCCAGGCCTAACAGTCAAATAACCATCTCTGAACAATCATTACCATTGGATTTCAATCCACCTGCTACTGGCAGCCGGGTGATGGCAAACAAGGCACGCCCAATTGATATTGGAAAAATAAGCACAGCCGAATAGAATATCACAGCAGTCAACCATGCAAGCACCACATTAGTGACAACCGAATACCGAGTTATCTTCTTCACTAGCAACACAGTATAATTTGGCATATAAGTTTCGTCAATGAGAAGCCTCAGAAGAAGAACACGAGAAAGTGAATCGCCAACTTTTCGAGGTGCTTGCCAAAACGATAAGCTCTCAGCAGGCCAACTGGAGTAGCAACGATCACACACATTAAAATAAGGTGTTGACTGGCCAATACATCAGATGAAACTAAATTGAATGCTTACGTGATATTTAATGGGAACAACTCCGGTGCCAGACGATCAGCAATTTGAACAGGAACAAAAATAACCGCAGCCATATAGAGAATGCCATGCAGAAGATGATGAGGCTTGTTGAAATAAAATTTGTAGAATGGTTCGTCAATGTTAATATCATAGTCGAAAGTGGGAACGGCAACTCCTGGCCTGAATATCTACTCATAACAAAATACAACACCCATTATACCCCTGAATCATATACTCCATATACTATTGACATGATGAGGCCACATATATAGTATGACAAATACCTTGTGAAGAAGTGTGGACCATAAGCCGTGTAGATACAAAAATTCGAATCCAATAAGACAATGAAGAGCAGTTGAAGCAAAAGATGCAGCAAACATAAGTTCCAACCTTTGAGACATTGTTGCACCGAACATTTTTGAAGTGCAGATATCAAGCGACCAGCCAAAGAAGAGCGGGTATATTATAAGTCCGTGCAGGGTATTAAGACAAAAACTGGCAACACTGGTAAAACATGTAATCCCTGTGAGGAATATACCAGACAGACTTGTAATGAAAGCTGCGATCACAAGGCGCTTCCCCCTCAAGTATTGGCCAAAAATGTACAGCCCAGCATAAATTACACCCACAGAAATGATAAACCCGTATCCAATTAGAAGGACAGAAGCTGTCGAAGTGTAGGAGTTGACTTCACCCACATTGCAAGAATCGGAACACAATATGCACCATAAGACGATCCTTCCCAAAGAGAACGGGAGAAACACCAAAACACAAGCAAGGGCCAGGTCGAACATCACCACCTGGTTAGACAAGAATACTGTTACAACTTTTGCAAACAAGTAGAAAACCAATCATACGAAATTTGGTGTGTTCGTTCGTATTATTTCATATAACATGGCACAGTAGTTTTCTCATGTGACCTTAATTTTAGTTTTGCTACTATTTCATCTAATTATCTGGACACCTCTAGGATGATAAACTTTGAATTGGAGCCATATTGAACCGTAACCAACTCTGAACAAACAAGAAACCATGACAATGTGTGCTAAATGCTGCTCCAATCCCCAAAACAGAAGGGCATTAATTGGTGCTTTACTACAATATAAGAACCTATAATGATCTTATCATTCGCCATAGCATAAAAAAGGCAGCAGATCGATAGAGGACATTGGTTGAGAAGCACCGAGCATACCACCAAGAACGCTTCAACGGCAAATAGCGCAAGGATTTGCGAGCCATCAAATCCTCCAAACCCCTGACGCCGAGCTTCCAGGCATGCAACCCAGTGGAAAAATGGAGCTACAGCAAACGGCATATACTCATATGCAAATGCAACCCAGAGCGCGAACAAACCGAGGACGGAGGCGGTAGAGAGGCGGAGTGAGAGCAGATAGTGTGCTTCATCAAAGGACCTAGCAAGCGCGAGGCGCCATGACCAGAGGGTCCCGATGTGAATGGTGAATTCCGGCACGACGCAGACAGCGAAGATGAGTGGGAGCAGCAGACCAGTGAGCCTGTCCGGCAAGCCCACTATGAACTCAGAAATGGGCAGCCTCGCAGGTGCGTCCGTGGCGTACAGAAGTCGGGCGGAGATGCCGTGGTTGCACACCTGAAATGGTTCGAAACGATGGAGTGCATCAACTTTAGCAACATCAAAATGGAACACAAAAAGGATTAAGCACAAAACACACCAACAATATGACAAGAACATACTAATCACATCACAATGGGGGAGGGGGGGCTGATTGTCAGTGAGGAATCATGGTCGTAGTAATGTGCGACGCTCGGCACGCAGTATGAGGGGTTAAAATTATTTGTAAACAAGATGTGTCCAAACAAAACTGAAAGAAAGGAAAGTAAGCGCGCTCCAAGCACCGCGACAGGGTGAAGGGGATCGATCATTCGCGGCGGATATGATGCCGATAACTCGTTACAATGCAACAATATGGCAGGAATGTACTGTTAATCACACTGCAAAAGGGGTACACTTTTCACTTCCCTAAGGAATCACATCACATAGACATGGGCATAGACATGAGGCGGTACCTCGCAGCGGGGTTTTCCGCGGGTGGCGATCCACCGGAGCTGGCAGTCGTCGTGGACGAACCTGATGCTGCCGCGGCAGGCGCAGGGGGCGGCCCGGCCCGGCGGGGAGGCGGCAGATGCGGCACTGATCCACCAACTCCTCTTCCTCGTCTCGGAAGTCTTCTTCCGCGGAGAACATCGCCTCGTCCTCGCCTCCGGTGGTCGCCATTGCCGTTGGTGTCTCGTCTCGAGCGCGGCGACGGCGACGGCGAGAGTGAGTGAGGAAGAGTGATACTGGGCCGTCCTTGCGATTCACCAGGTGTGGCTTTCTTCTTCACTCACACGGTCACACCTGGACTATCCTTTGACAGCTAAGGCCGGCCCAGGAAGACTCCGGGTTATTTTTTACCTCTTCTCTTCGTTTTTCTTTTTCTTTCCCTTTCCCTTTTCTCTTTTATTTATTTTATTATAGTTTTATTTATCTATTTATCAAATAATAATGATGCTACTTCCGTTTTCATGTTTGTTCTTAGAGCATATCCTAGAATTTATGTAAAAAAAACATCATAGTAGTTTTACGGGGGTGTCCATATAATTTAGAAGTTCTCAGGTTAGGTCTTTTCTCAGTTCCGTAATTTTTTTCCCTAAAAGTGGTTTTTGGCACTGGCGCAATGGCGACGGCGGCTGCAAGCGGAGGCGGTGGCGGGCAGGCAAGCGGCGCAACAACGGTTGGTTGCGGTGTGCAGTGGTCAACGGTGATGGCGCGGCGGACTCCAATGGCGGTTAGCTGATGTGGCACTTTTATGAAAAGGCCATCTTCCAATAGATGGAGGGGTAATTTCGAAGGATTTATGGGATTTTGTGAATTTTTTTCGCGTTTACGAGGCTGTTGGAGAGCTTTTTTTGACCCAACTTTTTTTAAACGGTGGTTTTTCTTACGAATACAGGCATGGGTGATACTTGGCAAGATTGTATACCCATGGGCAAAATTGTCGACACTATTTTTTGGTGTTCAAGTGGAGCGCCTCTCTTGATGAGCATGAGGACAACATTGTTGATTGTTGGCTACAAAAAGTTCAACCAAGTGCGCCAGCGCCACAAGGATTGAGTGTGACGTTGAAGTGGAGAGGGGTTCCATGCCTTGAGATGGTTCTTGGAGTCGGCGACAGATTACCATACTTTGTTAATGAGGAGAAAGAACGTCATTCGCATGTGGTAAAGTCGTTCGGTGAGGTGAAAATAATATCTTAGGGATCTCCAACTCCGACTCTTAAAACACTAGTGTACGTGCGGATCGAGTTGTCCAGACGTAGCTATCCATCCAACATAGACCGTATTTGTTCGTTGTCGCATTTGCTTGTCTGAATTTTCCCAAACCGAATGCAAACTGGAGGGACATTTTTGGACGCCTAGGCCTCTGTCACATAGGACTCCGACACCTCCACTAGGCCTGCAACCATCGATATAGATAGAAAGCACAAGATTTTACACGATGAAAGCACGATTTACAAGTTTGAGATTCGGGTCTACACCAATAAGTAACTCTTGGTCCCAAAACATCACATGATACCTGCAGATGTAGATCACCATCACCTATATTAACTATTCTTTCTAGTCAGGTAATATGTACTCCCTCCGTTCCATAATATAAGAATGTTTTTGACACTAATGTAGTGTCAAAAATGTAGTGTCAAAAATGTTTTTGTATTTTTGAGAAGGTAGTCAGGTAATTTTTGACTTGGCTTCTTAAACACGGATAATAATTTTATACTGTTATGCATGTAAGCATTCATGTATTTTTGAAGAAATCACCAATTTTAAAAAATTGGCGTGTTAATTAAAAAAATCATAGAACTTTGATTAAAACGATGGGTTCATCAATGCTAATATTTTTATGAAACAATAGGACCTAAATGTCAAAGAAAAAATTGTCTGGCCTTGAACATATAAATATTTGTAGCAACATGTAATAATTTAAAAATATTCGCCGATGACTGATGGTACACACTAACAGCCAAAAAAATATGAAAGAAAGCAGAAAAAATAGTTGAAATAAAGGTAAATAATTCAACAAAATAAATAGAACTGAAAAGGGGTACAAAAAAGCAAAAGCGAAAAGGTAAGGGGATTAGCAGAAGAAAAACGGAAGAACAAAAATAATGGCACGGATTCTCCTTGGGCCGGCGACCCTAGCTAGACGAGAAGAGAGCAAGAGCGGCCCAACATCTCCCGTGCTGCCGCTTCTCCTACACGATCTCTCACTCGCTCTCGCCGCGCTGATCTAAAAAAAAAACTCACTGTCGCCGCGCTAGAGACGACGGGAAGGCCGATCAATGGTGGTCGCCGACGCCACAGGAGGAGAAGAGGGGGCGAGGATCTCCCCGAAGGGAGGCCAAGGAGAGGAGGAGGCGGAGGAGCAGCTGTGCCGCATCTGCCGTCTCCCCGCCGAGGCGGAGCGCCCCCTGCGGAGCCCATGCGCCTGCCGCGGCAGCATCAGGTTCGTCCACGACGAGTGCCAGCTCCGGTGGATCGCCGCCCGCGGAAAACCCCTATGCGAGGTATTTGTCTCTCGATCCCTCCGACCTAGGGTTTCCCCTCCATGATCCTTCCATGCCGCTGTAGGTGTCATGTCAAGCTGGCTGGATCGTGTGATTAATTCCCTAGTGAAGTGCAAAATTTACCATTTTGTAATGTGATCAAATACTCAAATATCAATGCATTCTTGTCATGCTGTTTGCAATGTCAGACTTACTGAAAAAGGAGATCGGTGAAAAATGTCCCCTTGTGGAGTATAATCAATTAACACGTTCTTGTCAATATTGTTGCAATGTAGTATGTTCTTGTCACAGTGGTGATGTGGTTGCGTTCAATTCCTTTTCATATTTCATTTAGTATGATCTGATGTGATGCCAACATTGACGCACTCGGTCATTTTGAACCATTTCAGGTATGCAACCGCGGCATCACCACCCGGCTTCTCTACGCCGCGGACGCCCCCGCGAGGCTGCCCGTTTCCGAGTTCATGGTGGGAGCGTCCGACAAGCTCACGGGTCTGCTGCTGCTGCTCGTCTTCGCCGTATGCGTCGTGCCGGAGTTTTCCGTTCACCTCGCCGCGCTCTGGGCTTGGCGCCTCGCGCTTGCTAGATCCTTTGCTCAAGCGTGCTGTTTGCTCTCCCTCCGTCTTTCTACCGCCTCCGCCCTCGCTTTATTTGCGCTCTGCATTGCATTCGCGCGCCAGTTTGCTCCATTTGCTGTAGCTCCATTTGCACAATGGGTTGCGCGCCTAGAAACTTGGCGTCAGGGGTTTCGTGGATTTGATGGCTTGCAAGTCCTTGCGCTACTTGCCGTTGAAGCATTCTTGATGGTATGCTCTGTTAGCAATATAATCTTGTTCAGGTTAATGAGTTAGTTTCTATCTAAGTTGATCAGTCCTCAACATGCTCTGCTTCTCAACCAATGTTCTCTGTGTGTGCTTCTTCTAATAAGATCATTAGGTTCTTATATTTGCAGTAAAGAACTAATTAATATCCTTCTAATTTGATATTCGTTGTTATATACTCCCTCTGTCCCATAATATAAAAACGTTTTTAACACTACACTAGTGTAAAAACGTTCTTATATTATGGGACGGAGGGAGTACAATATATGATATGAACGACCACCTCACATTTCTTATGCTTACCTTTTGTACTCATATATTTCCAGAAAATTATAACAACATGCTTTTCTAATCAGGTGGTAATATTTGACATGGCTCTTGCTTGTATTTTGGTTTTTATCCCATTCTCGCTGGGAAGGATAATCCACTGGTGCATATCGTGTTCCAGTTTTTCCAGTGTGGGTGAAGTCAACTCCTACACTTCAACAGGCTCTGCCCTTCTAATTGGATATGGACTTATCATTTCTGTCGGTGTCACTTTTCCTGGGCTGAACACTCTGCAATACTTTAGGGGGGAGCGCCTTATGATTGCAATTTTCATTAGACGGCTCCATGCTAGATTCCTCAGAGAGACCGCAGGTTTTACCACTCTTGCAAGTATTCTCCTGAGCGCATTTATAATGTACCCGTTGTTCTTTGGCTGGTTGCTTGATATCTTCACTTCAAAAATGTTTGGTGCAACAATGTCTCAAAGGTTGGAACTTCTGTTTGCTCCATCTTTTGCTTCAGCTTCTCATCATTGTTTTATTGGACACATCTTTTTGAATCTACGTCTCTGGTTATCCGTAACTCTTCACAAGGTATTTATCATATTTTTATCTATATTACCTCGTGATGTTACTAGTATTATAGTATATGCAGTATATACTAGTTCATGGGTATAATAAGTGTTGTAATTTGTTTATCTTGTGGCTAGATATTGAGGCTGGGAGTTGCCTGTCCCTGTTGCCACATCCACCGTAACCATATTCAGGAACCATTCCACAAATTTTATTTTAAGCGTGCTCTTCTGTATGATGTTATCTTTATGGCCGTAGTAATTTTTGCTCCTGTTCAAATTGCTGGCCAATTGGCACCGGAGCTGTTCCCATTAGTTATCACGTAAGTTGTATTAATTCCTTTTTTTGTTTCATCTGATGTGTACTGTCCGGGTTTTTTAGAACACTTTAGTTTTAATGTCTGTGATTCGTGGCTATTAATTTCAGTTGTGCTGCTGAAGGCTTATCATTATGGCAAGCGCCACGAAACTATGCCAATTCAATTTCTCGTGTTTTCATTGTGTGGTTTCTCATTAAGGGCACTTCTACAGTCACATACCTTGAGTCGCTAGTGAAGAAGGTAACTCGGTATTCGTATGGCACTAATGTGGTGCTTGCATGGTCGACTGTTGCGATATACAGTTCGGCTGTGCTCATTTTTCCAATCTCAATTGGGCGTCCCTTGTTGCTTGCCATCACCCAGCTGCCAGTAGCAAGTGGATTTGAATCCAATGGTAATGATTATTCATACTAGATGGTTGCTGAACTTCCTTCGTAAGCAAAGCGAATATATTTTTATCAAGTTTTGGCTTAATTACTTGTCGATATTCCCTCCTAGATCTGCTTGCTTTGGTTGTTGGGATTGGCATCATATTAACCATTATTGCTGCCACTAGAGATTCAATTGCCTGCATGACTTGTGGGAGACCACGCCATCTAGCTTTGAAGTACTCAACGATTGTGTTCTTATGGGTGAGCTACTTAACTTGCGGTGGTTTTCTTTCTATTTTCTCTATTCTGTGCTGAAGTTAAATAACTTAAAAGCTGTTTTCTCTCAGTCTATCGCCATTCCCTTCCTGAATGGCTTGCTGGTTGATTTATTTCTAATATCACCTATCGTTGGGCCTGCTGACGACGTTTCATTATCCTACATTTGGGCCCTTGGGTTTCTATTTATGAGAATCTGGCTAAAGCTGGTGAGTGGCAACTTCTCTTATTGCTTTCTGTTCTCTTAAATTGTACTCCCTCCACCCTCCATCCCATAATATAAGACGTTTTTGCAAGCTAACATTAACTTGCAAAAACATCTTATATTATGGGACAGAGGGTGTATGTTGCTCATTTATGTACCAAATTTAACATATCTAAATCGGGAATGATTTGCTACATGGCACTCAAAGTCGTGTCTCATTTCATATTTTAGGTTAGTCAGGTCTCACTGACAAAGTTCAGTTTCCTTCTTTATTCCCATTATTAATAACTCATATAATCCGTCTATTTCCTTGTCTCCTATGGGACGCCAAGCATTTCCATAATTATCACTGTTTCTGTTTGCCACAGTTTTTGGGTAGCATGCAGCCAATTCCCAAACTATTCTCATTAGCTTATACTTAGGTCAACAATAGCAAACATATTTGACTCACCGGATTTTTGTCTTGAAGGTTCAGCAGATAAGGGCCAGACCTGTCCTTGCCTATATCATTGATGAAAGGTGGGTTCCGACGATTGTTCGGTGGAAGGCCGATTGTCTTTCTTGGGAGATATCAATGTTCTGGTTCTTGCAAGAAATCTTCATGCCTATTGCCACGAGACTACTCGCTGCTCTAGGCGTTCCTTATGTGCTCGCCAAGGTTGTCTTCCCAAGATTTGGCTACTCCGCTGCTGTGAACTCAGCAGTATATCGCTTCGCATGGCTGGGCAGCCTCGGCTCCTGTGAGCTCTGCTATCTCTTCAAGGTGTTGTGTGTCAAACTCCATGATTCGATCAGGGATGAGCGCTACGTCATCGGGAAGAGGTTGGAAGATGTCCCCGATGATAGGTGAAGGCCGGACTCTTCCCGGAGAATTCTATTTCCAATAGTTTTGTACGGACATGGATATGGTGATATTAATGATTAATTTAGACATAATAAATGAAATAATGAATTTACTAATTAGAGGTGCATTTGGCTTGGATGGATGATAATGAATTTGCACCATGTCTGTCCGAATGTCTCCATACAAACTGCACCATAGGGAAGCATCTATCTATTCATATTATTTTTAGAAAGTGCAGCTATCATTATAGAAAAAGCGGGGAAGGTTTTCCTAACAAAACATTAACTAGCAAATGATTTGGTTGAATTTTTGGTTGCTCATGAGTTGTCCAACATTAGCAAAGAAAACAAACTAGAGTTGACAAAAGAGTTACATGACAAAATGTTGTCAATTATCGAACAAATACCAAGTTTTCGGTTATTGCCAAAAATCATGTAAGGTACACTTTGGTCATAGTCCAAACATACCAGAGTGACGACAAAACACACACACACACACAAAAGAAATTTCCTTGCTAGAATTTGTGAATCTTGGCACAAAAGTTTTGCCCTGGAATGGGCAAACTCGATGCCTTGCTCCAAGATAAACTTGCCTAAACTCAGAGAAATTCTAGGCTGATTGGCTGAAGCACTAGGCCAGTCTGCCGAAACAAACATGCATGTATGTATGTATGTATGTATGTATGTATGTATGTATGTATGTATCACTAGTGCAGAACCGGGCAATAGCACCGGCTCGTAAGGCCCTTTAGTGCCGGTTCGGTAACCGGCACTAAATTGTAGGCACTAAAGCCCCCCCCCCCCTTTAGTACCGGTTCAGCACGAACCGGTGCTAAAGGGCAACCACGTGGCACGAGCCAGCTCCGTGGACGCGTAGGACATTAATACCGGTTGGTAACACCAACCGGTACTAAATGTTTGGGTGTGTTTTGGTTTTCTTTTTTATTTTTACTTTAATTTTGTGTTTTCAATTTAATTTAGTGATTGTTTTACATTATAATGAGTTGTTAAATCATTAGGTGATTAGTTTGACTGGATGCGTGGATCCTAGCTAAGTCATCAAGTATATGTCATATCCATATTATATATACTTGATCACCTACTTAAGTGATCGAGGTAATATGAATATGGCATATACTTGATCACTTAGCTAGAATCCATCCAGTTGAAACTAATATGCAATTTCTTTCATAAATGATATAATAACTCATCATCATCATCATCATATTAATTAATATAAAAACTCTTGCATCATATATATCATCACCAACGGTTTTCATAGCAAAGATATCATCAAGTTCAGCATGGTAATGATATTATAAGCGTTCATAACACCACAAAAGCAAATCACTCTTTGAGATTAAGTTCAGGACGAAGAACACGGACATGAGAGGACAAGTACTAAGAGCATGAACTAGCTAATTAATCACTCCTGCTGCTCTCTCTCAGGTAAAATAGCATAGAACATGTATAGCCTTGCTGATTCATCATATTGGAGCATGCAGATGAACCTGTCTCCTAATCGTGGGTTGCGCTTCTGGTTGCTGCCCCCTAGTACTTCTCTATGATCGTTCATAATTTTGCTCCAGTCTTTTACTATTAAGCATTCCTCGCTATTAGAAATCCTGAATGCACTAAAGTGCATTGTAGGATATCTTGGCCGTAAGCTAACAATATTCATGGTATATTTAGTCTCGATCCAATCAGGCACAACATTCATCGGGAGTCCCTGTTGAAGAACATCGTATAGTAACATACTTAGCAATGAAGTTTAGCTTAAAAAATAATGTATGCAAAAGATGCACTGAGGAGAAATAGTAGAAATCTTACCATCTTTCCTAAATATATGTGACCGTAGTTCAGTACGAACACTATTGGTCGCACGTTTTGAGTAGTAACATTTCTAAGTGCAGGAAAGAATTTGTCTTGACAGCATCAAGATCCTCAAGCCATGAAACATAATGACTTGTCTCCTCGCAGTTTAGTTCAGCCCCGGGACAGTGGACGGTCCTGTCTACCAAGCGCCAGACATGTTTGCTTGATTGGAAGTAAGCTGTCAATATAAATTGAGATCTATTAATTATTTAACTAGTTCAAATAATCTCATATCGAAGACATAAATATGGTTGAGAAACTCACATAATGGTAGAACTGGAGGCGTCTGCACATCGACCCATATGTCTCTATTACCTTCTGTCGGAGTAATCGACCACGGGTACCCCGAGGACGGCAAGACAATATTTCAAGACATCGGGGCTAGCAAAGCCCCTCAGTCCGACTGCGCCAGCCAGCCGGCTGCCGACTCTGCCAGCCAGCCGGCTGCCGACTACGCCAACCAGCCAGCTGCCGACTGCAGCCCGAAGCGACATCGACAAGACCCCGACGTGGCGGCCATACCACGGACGAGACAATTGTACCCGAGCACTATTCACGTGTCATCTCAGCCATCATGTATAGTGTCACTTGTCCCTGGCACTATTTATGAAGTGACCCAGGGGACAAGGATGACACCCACCATGCCTAGCCCATGCCACTACCTAGCTCACATCCTAAGCTACCTCACACTATAAAAAGAGGCACACATCCATCCATCCAGGGGATGGACACTCACGGACACAAGGCCTAGCATATACGCAAGCTAGCAAGCAAGCTAGCTAGCAACCATCCATCCATTCATACACACATGGAGACAAACACACTCACGGCCACAAGCCATAGCCATGCATGGCCGGCCACTAGCATGCCTCATACAGGCATATACGAGGCCAGATGCCTATGGCACTGACCTCAGATACAGCTCTAGGAGCAACTCTGTACCAGATATACCATATACACTCAGACATGCAGCAGTAGGAGTATTATCTCTCCGGAGAGCTCCGAAGCTGGGTAAACTACCGCGTGCTACTCGCATACCCGCTCCCGGTCCTATCAGCAGCAGTCTTACCCTCACACTAAGCCCTTGTGGCATCTGGCGACTCGCAAGCCACCCGTGAGAATACCACGACACCTTCAATATCATCTTCCGGACGAATATCAAAAGTGATAACCATATCAGGCTCAAATGCATAAGCCTTGCATAGTGCTTGTCAAGTTTTGCATTCAAAATAGGTGTATGTGTCTGCATTGTATAATTTGACGTTGAAGGTATAACCATGCTCGGTCTTCAAGTAAACTCTTTTTACCTCCATAGTTTCGTTAGGACTGAAACCTATCTTATCCAAGATAAAAATTCTTGCATGACAGGGGATACGCTAGTAGAATAGTGAAAAATTAAAATTAAAAGTTGAAGCAAATGAAGCATAAGTCATGCTTAATTACGAAAAAATACTTGTCGTTGTGACTTACTGTATCCACTTCGAAGCTCTCATCCAGCTTGATGCTGAAGCGTCTATCATCAACTAGAAAATTTCTGCTGCACAGGCCGCGCTGGTCTTTGCAGTATTCGCACATAATGAAATCGTGTTCGTTGTCAGACGACATTCCTATGTTCATAGGTGAAACATTAAACATTTATTAGTTCTATTAATTCAACTAATTCTGTTAATTCAACTAGTTCAACTAATTAATTGAACTAATTCAACTAAGCACTTACGAAAAATATACCTAATTAATTGAACTAATTCAACTAACTAGTTCAACTAATTAATTCAACTAAACTAGTTCTATTAATTTTCTTACTAAAAATAAGGTAGCTAGTTCTATATAATAAAATGTTAATTAGATAATGAAATCTCATATAACTAAATTAAATATATATCTAACATATAATTTATATCTAATTCATCTAACATTTGACATTAATATCTAACATATGTTCATATATAGGTGAAACATTAAACACTTACTAGTTCTATTAATTCAACTAAATAAACTAGTTCTATTAATTCAACTAAATAAACTAGTTCTATTAATTCAACTAAACTAGTTCTATTAATTTCTTACTAAAATAAAGTAGGTAGTTCTATATAGTAATATTTTGATTAGATCATCAAATCTCATATACCTAAATTTTCTTACTAAAAATAAACTTGTTCTATTAATTTTCATACTAAAAATAAACTAGTTATATTAATTCAATTAGTTCAAATCTCATATATATACCTAATTAATATCTAGCTATACTAATTCAACTAGTTCAACTTGTTCTAATTCATGTAAAATATATTTGACATTAATATTTAACATCTTTTCCATATAATTCATCTAACATTAACATTCTAACATTATTATCTACGTAATTTATCTAACATTAATCTAAACAACAGAAAATAGAAAATAAGTAAAAAAATGTGTGTGTGTGTGTGCCTCTGTGTGTGTGTGTGTACGACCGGGGGGTGGCGGCGTACGGGCGGCGGCGGGCGACGACGGGGACGGGCGCGGCGGGCGAGAGGCGGCGGCGATGTACGGGCGCGGCGGGGGCGACGGGCCGGGCGGTGACGACGACGACGGGTGGCGGGGGCGACGGCGGTGACGGCGACGGCGGTGACGGCGACGGCGGGCGGCGGGGGCGGCGCGCGATGGGCGACGGGCGCGGCGAAGAAGTTGGATCGAGAAGAACTACTGGTGGTCGATGAAACTGATTTTTTCGTAGGTGCCATATATATAGGAGGGGTCTTTAGTGCCGGTTGGAGCCACCAACCGGTACTAAAGGCCAATTTTCGCCAGGCCAAGGGGCAGGAAACGGCCCCTTTAGTACCGGTTCGTGCCACGAACTGGTACTAAAGACCCCCCCTTTAGTACCGGTTGGAGCCACCAACCGGTACTAAAGGTTGTGCGCTGCCACCGGTGGTGCACAATGTTTAGTCCCACCTCGCCGAGCGAAGGGCAGCCGCACTGGTTTATAAACCCAGCCGCGGCTGCTCCTTCGAGCTTCTCTATATAGCAGGCTTCTAGGACTAATTGTAACACCCTCGATGCGACTATAGCTCCCACGTGTCGAGGCACGACTTAGAGACATAATCGCATTGAAGGCATATGTCGCAAGTTAGACAATCTTCACAACATCCCATGTAATATGAATAATAAAGGGGAGAACATAGTTGGCTTACACTCGCCACGTCAATCAAGAACATAAATAACATTACATCATCCAAAACACTCATGGCCCGACTACGGCGCCAAAATAAAAGAGAACCCAACATGCGACACGGTCCCAATCACCCCCAACTGGGCACCACTACTGATCATCGGGAAAGGAAACGTAGTATCGTTGAGAGTCTTCGTCGAACTCCCACTTGAGCTCATACGCGTCTCCTGGAGCGGAATCATCAGGCCCTGCATCTGGTGTAATAGTAATCTGTGAGCCACAGGGACTCAGCAATCTCGCACCCTCGCGATCAAGACTATTTAAGCTTATAGGTATGGCAAGGTAAAATATGAGTGGAGCTGCAGCAAGCGACTAGCAAGTATGGTGGCTAACTTATTCGCAAAGCAGGGCGAGAAGAGGAGGCTAAGCACGAGCGAGAACTAGAGAGCAACCTGCGCAAACATTACTCCAACACCGTGTCCACTTCCCGGACCCCGCCGAGAAGAGGCCATCACGGCAACACACTCAGTTGATTCATTTTAATTAAGTTAAGGTTCAAGTTATCTACAACCGGACATTAACAAATTCCCATCTGCCCATAACCGCGGGCACGGCTTTCGAAAGTTCAATCCCTGCAGGGGAGTCCCAACTTAGCCCATGACAAGCTCTCACGGTCAACGAAGGAATAGACCTCTTCCCAAGACTTTCCGATCAGACTCGGTATCTCGGTAACTCAAGACACTTTGACAGGTTAAAACAAGACCAGCAACACCGCCCGAATGTGCCGACAAATCCCGATAGGAGCTGCACATATCTCTTTCTTAGGGCACACTCAGATTGTCCTAGGTACGGGTAGGCCAGCCCAGAGTTGCCCCTGGTGGCCACCGGTAGCTGACAGGTGGACCAACACTCAGAGGAGCACTGGCCCGGGGGGGTTAAAAATAAAGATGAGCCTTGAGTCTGCAGAACCCAAGGGAAAGAAAAGGCTAGGTGGCAAATGGGAAAACCAAGGTTGGGCATTGCTGGAAAAGCTTTAATCAAGGCGAAATATCAAGGGGTTCCCATTATAACCCAACCGCGTAAGGAACGCAAAATCCGGGAACATAACACCGATATGACGAAAACTAGGGCGGCAAGAGTGGAACAAAACACTAGGCGAGAGGCCGAGCCTTTCACCCTTTACCAAGTATATAGATGCATTAAGATAACATAGCAATATAGTGATATCCCAACAAGTAAGTAAATGTTCCAACAAGGAACGGCCTCCAATCTTCACCTGCAACTAGCAACGCTATAAGAGGGGCTGAGCAAAGCGGTAACATAGCCATTTAACGGTTTGCTAGGACATGGTGGGTTAGAGGTTTGACATGGCATTTTGGAGGCTTTCAAACAAGTGGTTGGCATCGTAGCATTGGCATAGCAAAAGAGCGAGCAAACTAGCATAGCAAAGATAGTAGTGATTTCGAGGGCATGATCATCTTGCCTGCACAGTTGTCAGAGTTGACTGGATCCTCAAGAGCAAACTCAACGGGCTCCTCGTTAGCGAACTCGTCTCCCGGCTCTACCCAAACAAGACAAACAAGCAACAAGGATACAATCAACCACGTGCAAGACCAAGCAATATGATGAAATGATGATATGCTATGCGAGATGCGATGCGGGATGCAAAATGCAAGATATGACAGGAAATGCATGGACCTGGCCTCAACTTGGAAATCCAAGTCTGCCAATGGAAATATGAGATGAAATCGCTTGAAAACGATATAAAAAACGCCGGAATCGGAGTTACGG
Source organism: Triticum urartu (assembly GCF_056163025.1). Lineage (NCBI taxonomy): Eukaryota > Viridiplantae > Streptophyta > Magnoliopsida > Poales > Poaceae > Triticum > Triticum urartu. The sequence continues at coordinate 579,654,167 of NC_141873.1, forward strand.
TTTGGAAATGGCAAGCGTTTTAAGAATGACACCGGTCTGCGATTTACAGCAAGTAGGCATCTAAATGCAATGAGATGAACATGCTACAGCACCCAAATATGACAACAAAATACATGGTAGGGATGCACACAAGATGCTTAACAAAAGTCTAGCACTGAGCTACGGCCAAATCATCCATTATGAGGTTCAAACAAGCATGGCAAAAACGCAAATGCAAAACAGATTTCAGACTTAGTGAAATTAACACTTGTCTGAAATTTCAGATCATATAGCCCTCTTCGGAGCAACAAAACAACATGCTACAGGACCTGATTATGACAAAGAAGAACATGGCATGGAGCTACTCAACAAGCTTAACAAAAGTCCCTTAGTGACCTTGAGCCAAAAGGGATCACAAAATATACTAACAAGCACACGACCATCGCAAAAACATAATCAGTTTTCAGACTTAGTGAAAACTGGGACATGCTGAAACATAACTCACGAAGGCATGTAAACGAGCTCGATGCACTCACTACGGTGCAAGTCACGGCAAGACAAGCATACATCCATCAAGAAGGCACAAAATACAAGCTAGACATGGCAATAACAATGGCATAGCATGCACGGATCAACTACAATAACATCGGCAAAATCGCAAACAAGTTAACGATCTGCCCAGATTCACAGCGAAGCAAAAGTAGAGCTCGATTGACTCAAGCTAGGGTGCTCCATAATTGCAAACAAAGGCATTGATGGATAAAGCACTACAAGACTAACAAAACTCCTTTACTGATCATCCTCAAAAGATGCACGGATCACTAGGAAATAGCATGAACATATGGCATCATGAACTAAATAATCCCAGACTTAGTGAAAACTACTAAGTCCTTGAAAACAGATTTACCGGGTGCCTCACTTTGCAAGCTTGCACAAGTCACCACACACATCACAAAAATGCATGGGTTGCACCTTTGGAAAGAAGACAAAATCCTTAACAAAACATATGAAGGACTCACAGGCATATCATGCACACAATAATCATGGCAAAAATGATATGAACTAGCAAATCTGACAATTAACTCACGAAGCCTCCTTCTAACAGCATTTCGGGCACAAAGATGCACTCAAATGAAAATAATGCAATGGAATGAAATGATGTACTCGTCGAGACGAACATTTTGATATGCTATATGCCCAAATCGGAGCTACGGATGCAAAGTTACGGGGCCTCGAACAGGAGCATATGGAGTAAAAAATCTAGGGACTTAGCAAAAAAACAACCTCTGGATCTGGATCTAGGGTTCGCACGGAAACCGAGGCGCGGCGCTGCACTGTTCACGGGAGGCGGGTCCGAGGTCGCCGGCGTCGGGGTCTCGCCGGAGAGGAGGTAGGTCGGCCGGAGCGGTCGGGGCGGCGGCGGCTTCCGACGGGAGCGGCGCGGCGACCGGGCGGCGGCGTCGCCGGCGTCGAGGCGGGCGAGGCGAGGAGGAGGCGAGGCGGGCGGAGCTCGCCGGCTCGGGAGGAGCGGTAGCGGCGCGAGGCCGGTCGGGCGGCGCGGCGGCGGCGCGAGGCCGGTTGGGCGGCGCGAGGCCGGTCGGGCGGCGCGGGCACCCAGGCGGCGGCGGGAGGCCGATGGGCTTCGGGGGCCGGGGACGGGCTCGCAGGCCGGCGGCGGGTGGAGGGTGGCGCGCCACGTGTCGGCTCGGGAGAGGCGGCGGCGGGATCCGTACGTTGTCCGGCTCGTCCGGACACGTCCGGCGGCGGATCTGGGGATTTTTTTATGGTTTCGGGGAGAGGGGAGATCCGAAAACGGAGGGGGTGTATTTATAGGCATAAGTGGAGCTAGGAGAGTCCAAATGAGGTGCGGTTTTCGGCCACACGATCATGATCGAACGCTCTAGGACATGGAGCAGAGTTTGGTGAGTTTTGGGCCAAATTGGAGAGGTGTTGGGCTGCAACACACACGAGGCCTTTTCGGTCCCTCGGTTAACCGTTGGAGTATCAAACGAAGTCCAAATGATACGAAACTTGATAGGCGGTCTACCGATAGGAAACCAAGGCCGCTTGGAAAGTCTCGGTCCAATCCGGAAATGTTTAATCCCCACACATGAAATAAAGCTAGAGATGACCACCGGAGGAGAACGAAGCGCCGGAATGCAAAACGGACAACGAGAAAAATGCTCGAATGCATAAGACGAACACGTATGCAAATGCAATGCACATGATGACATGATATGAGATGCATGACAAAGACAACAACACACGGAGACAAAGACCTGAACCCGAGGAATAAATATAACTTAACGCCGGAAACGGCAAGAGTTGGAGTACAAAAAGGGAAAGTTACATCCGGGGTGTTACAACACTCCACCACTACGAAAAGATCTCGTCCCGAGATCTAGGACTGAAAAAACGCCGGGTACTCAGAACGAAGGTGATCCTCATGTTCTCAGGTAGCTTCATAGTCGGAATGGTGTGACCACTTGACTTTGAGAAATTTGATTGACTTGTTGCGAGTCTTGCGTTCAGTCTCTTCAAGAATAGCAACTGGGTGCTCGCGATAAGATAGATCTTCTTGGAGCTCAATGTCCTCGAAGTTGACGGTGCGGTCAGGAGTCTTGAAGCACTTTCGAAGCTGAGAGACATGGAACACGTCATGAACATTTGCAAAGTTTGAAGGAACCTCGAGTTGATAGGCGAGGTCGTCTCTCTTGCTGACAATCTTGAAAGGTCCCACATATCTAGGGGCAAGCTTCCCTTTGATACCGAAGCGACGAGTACCTTTCATAGGAGAGACACGTAGGTAAACATGATCTCCGATCTCGAAAGCCAAATCACGGTGCTTACTATCATAGTAGCTCTTCTGGCGGGATTGGGATGCTTTGAGGTTATCTCGAATGACTTTGCACATTTCTTCTGCTTCTGTGATTAAGTCATTACCCAAAAGCTGATGTTCACCGGTTTCAGACCAGTTGAGAGGGGTACGGCACTTCCTGCCATACAGAATTTCAAAAGGGGCCTTGCCCGAACTTGCTTGAAAACTATTGTTGTAGGAGAATTCAGCATAAGGAAGACAATCCTCCCACTTCATGACGAAGGAGATCACACAAGCCCTAAGCATATCTTCAAGAATCTGGTTGACACGCTCGACTTGACCGCTTGTTTAAGGATGGAAAGCTGTGCTGAAGCGGATGTTAGTGCCCATGGCCTTCTGAAAAGAATCCCAAAACTTCGAGGTAAAAATGCTGCCACGGTCTGAAGAGATCACTTGAGGAATACCGTGCAGAGAGACAATGTGAGAGGTATAGAGTTCCGCCAATTGAGCTGCAGTGATCGACTCTTTGATAGGCAGAAAATGAGCCACTTTGGTGAGTTTATCGATGACAACAAATATAGCATCATTGCCACGCTTGGACTTCGGAAACCCAGTCACGAAGTCCATCTCAATGTGGTCAAACTTCCATTCTGGAATAGCAAGAGGTTGGAGGAGACCAGCTGGCCTTTGGTGTTCTGCCTTCACTCTTCTGCAGACATCACATTCATTCACGAATTGAGCGATCTCGTGCTTCATTCGAGTCCACCAATACGCTTGCTTAAGGTCCTGATACATCTTCGTGCTCCCAGGGTGGATGGAGAGGAGAGAATTGTGAGCCTCGTTCATGATCACATTACGGAGGTCACCTTTGGGCACAACAATACGATCCTCGAAGAAGAGAGTGTCCTTGTCATCAAGGCGGTAGCAGTTGTACTTGGACTGACTCTTGGCAATCCCAATCTTCACCTTTTTCACCATAGCATCAAGAAGCTGGGCTTGGCGAATCTGGTCTTCTAAGGTAGGAGAGACTAGAAGGTTGGCGAGGAAACCTTGAGGAACAACTTGCAGATTAAGTTTGCGGAAAGCTTCACAAAGCTCGGGTTGATAAGGCTTAAGAATCAGACTGTTGCAGTAAGCCTTCCTGCTCAAAGCGTCAGCAATCACATTGGCCTTGCCTGGAGTGTACTCAATACTCGGATTATACTCTTGAATCATTTCGACCCATCGAGTTTGCCTGAGGTTGAGATTAGGCTGAGTGAAGATGTACTTGAGACTCTTGTGATCAGTGAAAATGTCCACTTTTCTTCCCAATAGAAGATGTCTCCAAGTCAAAAGAGCATGCACAACTGCCGCCAACTCGAGATCATGAATGGGGTAGTTCTTCTCATTAGGCTTCAACTGGCGAGATGTATAAGCAACAACTTTCTTCTCTTGCATCAAAACTGCGCCAAGACCTTGGAGAGAGGCATCACAAAAGACCTCGTATGGTTTGGATTCATCAGGTGGAGTCAGAACTGGAGCAGTGATCAACTTCTCTTTCAAAGTGTTGAAAGCAATATCACACTCGAGACCAAACGTACTTGACGTGCTTCTGAAGAAGATTTGAGAGAGGCTTCGCGATCTTAGAAAAGTTTTCAACGAATCTTCGGCAATAGCTTGCGAGACCGAGAAAACTGCGGAGTTGCTTCATGTTCTGAGGAGGTTCCCAATTCACAATTGCAGACACCTTCTCGGGATTCACGGAAATGCCCTTGGCAGAGATGATATGACCAAGATAAAGAACCTCATCGAGCCAAAATTCACACTTGGAGAACTTGGCGTAGAACTGATGTTCCCTGAGCTTATCAAGAACCAAACGTAAGTGCTTGGCATGATCTTCCTTATTCTTCGAGAAAACCAGAATGTCGTCGAGATAGACCAAAACGAAGTCATTGGTGTAGGCATTGAAGATGAAGTTCATCATGCGAGAGAACGTCGGAGGAGCGTTGGCGAGGCCAAAAGACATGACAGTGTATTCATATGAACCAAAGCTTGTTCTGAATGCTGTCTTGGGAATATCTTCTTCACGAATGCAAATCTGGTGATAACCCATACGGAGATCAAGCTTGGAGAATACTTGGGCACCTTTGAGTTGTTCGAACAGCTCATTGATGTTGGGAAGTGGGTATTTGTTCTTGATGGTCTTCTTATTCACTGGACGGTAATCAACACAAAGTCGGTCCGTTCCATCCTTCTTCTTCACAAAAAGAACACCACAACCCCACGGAGAAGAACTAGGCCGGATGAGACCCATTCTCTCTTGCTCATCGAGTTGCTTCTTCAGCTCCTTCAACTCTTCAGGTCCGAGCTTGTAAGGACGCTTGCACACAGGTTCCGTGCCAGGCTCAAGTTCAATAACGAATTCAACTGGCCGGTGCGGAGGCATTCCTGTGAGCTCTTCTGGAAAGACGTCTTGATATCGCAAACGACTGGAATTTGAGAGATGGCATCCAATTCACCCTTCTCATTGAGAGAAAACAGACGAATGGTATCATCACGGGCGGCAAAGACAATTACATCCTCAGACGAATGAGTCAATTGAATCTGCATGGCTGCACAATCAAGCTGAGCCTTGTTCTTAGAAAGCCAATCCATTCCGAGAATAAGATCAATATCCGAGTCACCAAGAACCGTTGGAGAAGCCAAGAACTTGTAGTCACCCAAAGTCATAGAAACATCCGGAACGATGGAGTTAGCCTGCATGCGCTTACCGGGAGAGACAACTGCTAAAGGACTAGGCAAAACTTGTGAAACCAATTCATGCCTATTTGTAAACGGTCTCGAGATGAAGTAATGCGATGCACCAGTGTCAAAAAGAACTTTTGCAGGAATATCATTAACAAGAAGGTTACCCATTATCACATCTGACGAGTCCTCTGCCTGAGCTGCATTCATCAAATTGACCTTGGCATGCTTGGGGTTATGCTTGACCACAGCTGTACTTGCCGATCTGACAGGAGGAGGAGGAGGAAGACGCCTCTGGTTGAAACACTTGTTGGCATAGTGACCCTTCTGTTGGCACTTGTTGCACGTGACCTCTGAAAGCGGACGGTGATACGAAGCACTCGATCTTGGAGCTTGAGACGAAGTCTTGTTCTGAAAGCCTGGGTTGGGTGGGTGGGAAGAACCACTGCCACCTTTACTCTTCTGCTGATACGGCTAACGGAACGGAGGAGGAGGAAGCCAAAACTTCTGCTGCTTGGCCACTTGAGTAGAGGAAGAAGGAGTAACATCTCTGACTCGCTTCCTGGAAGCATCACACCTCAACTGAGCAGCCTCTTACTTCAGTGCCATGTTGTAGAACTCATCGTACCTCAAGGGCTCAAAGAGACCAAGAGCGAGCTGAATTTCTTCTCTGAGACCACCCCTGAACTGATATATCATGCTCTTCTCATCAGGGACGTCCTGCTTGGCAAACCGGGCGAGCTTCTGGAACAACTTGTTGTAGTCATAGAAAGACAAAGATTCTTACTTCAGATTGCGGAATTCCTCACGCTTGCTTTCAACCACGCTCTGGGGAATATGATGAGCTCGGAAATCTCGACAGAAATCATCCCAAGTGATAACACGTCCACCTCTGGAATCCTTGTACTGCTAGAACCATTCTGCGGCTTGATCTTTGAGTTGGAAGGAAGCGAACTTGACAAAGTCCTCAGGCCTGACGTTACTGCACTCAAAATGCTTACACAGATCCACAAGCCAATCATCAGCATCGGTTGCCTCAACACAATTACTGAAAGTCTTTGGCCCGTTAGCAAGGAACTGGTTGAGCGTAGCAAAGTGACTCTGATTGCTGCCTTGATTCCCTTGACTGCCTTGATTGCGCTCTTGAAGAATTTGCATGATCAGCTGTGTGTTTGCATTGGTTGCGGCCATCACAGCTTGCCATGCCTCTGGAGGAGGTGGAGGCGGTGGCGGATCAGGATTCGGAGTCGTGCGCGTTGGCGGAGCCATCCTGAAGAGGTTGACCACCATTAGCACATTGATAGATAAATATTGAAGCTGAATCCAACGGAATGAAAATTGCAACATATAGTCTTCACATCCGAACAAAATGAACGAATGCATTCCTCTTCAAATGGTCACATATCCATAAATTGAGAAGCCACGTAGAATTAAGGTAGAGATATAAATCAACAAGGTACGGATCAAGAATGAATAATCGGTAAGAAATCCCAATCTCAAACCAATATTCGTGGAAGAAGAACTAGAGCTACTAGAATTCCCACCTATGAAACTCCCGAACATTTCCGGTTATGCAATCAGGTGTTGGGGATACAGGGGAAGCATAATATCTCACCCAAACTAGCAAATCCTACATCCAGCTGTATCCATCCTTCAACACATAACCAAGAAAACTTCGGAAACCATCTACCTCAACCTTAGAAAAGCATCCGTTATACAAGTTATGGCGATACTCCCGAACTCCCGCCCCAGTGCTGGGTGGCGTCGAGGTTATCTCACCAACGAACTGCATAAAAGAGATTTTTGATATCGGCGAACATATCTCAAGTATTCCAGAATTGCAACGATAAAATTATGATGACAACACCTCAGAGCTCAACTCCCCGGGACACTTCCACTAAACCCCTGACAGGAGGCACCAAGACAGTATTCTCATCATAAGCCATCGGAACGATTCCAAGATACTCGCGTGATCCTAAAAAAAATTTAGTGAAATTTGAGAAGAGAAGAGTCAAAACTCTACGTCAGGATGCCTTACCAGAGCGACGAGGAGACTGGGAAGTAAAAAGAATTCCTAAACTCTCAGATATATAATTCTTAAATAACTCAAAACATTTTTCTAGACACAACTCGGCCGCTAAAAACGATCAAGCAATGGGGCTCCTAAGGTCGGGGAAGGCTCTGATTACCAACTTGTAACACCCTCGATGCGACTATAGCTCCCACGTGTCGAGGCACGACTTAGAGACATAATCGCATTGAAGGCATATGTCGCAAGTTAGGCAATCTTCACAACATCCCATGTAATATGAATAATAAAGGGGAGAACATAGTTGGCTTACACTCGCCACATCAATCAAGAACATAAATAACATTACATCATCCAAAACACTCATGGCCCGACTACGGCGCCAAAATAAAAGAGAACCCAACATGCGACACGGTCCCAATCACCCCCAACTGGGCACCACTACTGATCATCGGGAAAGGAAACGTAGTATCGTTGAGAGTCTTCGTCGAACTCCCACTTGAGCTCATACGCGTCTCCTGGAGCGGAATCATCAGGCCCTGCATCTGGTGTAATAGTAATCTGTGAGCCACAGGGACTCAGCAATCTCGCACCCTCGCGATCAAGACTATTTAAGCTTATAGGTATGGCAAGGTAAAATATGAGTGGAGCTGCAGCAAGCGACTAGCAAGTATGGTGGCTAACTTATTCGCAAAGCAGGGCGAGAAGAGGAGGCTAAGCACGAGCGAGAACTAGAGAGCAACCTGCGCAAACATTACTCCAACACCGTGTCCACTTCCCGGACCCCGCCGAGAAGAGGCCATCACGGCAACACACTCAGTTGATTCATTTTAATTAAGTTAAGGTTCAAGTTATCTACAACCGGACATTAACAAATTCCCATCTGCCCATAACCGCGGGCACGGCTTTCGAAAGTTCAATCCCTGCAGGGGAGTCCCAACTTAGCCCATGACAAGCTCTCACGGTCAACGAAGGAATAGACCTCTTCCCAAGACTTTCCGATCAGACTCGGTATCTCGGTAACTCAAGACACTTTGACAGGTTAAAACAAGACCAGCAACACCGCCCGAATGTGCCGACAAATCCCGATAGGAGCTGCACATATCTCTTTCTTAGGGCACACTCAGATTGTCCTAGGTACGGGTAGGCCAGCCCAGAGTTGCCCCTGGTGGCCACCGGTAGCTGACAGGTGGACCAACACTCAGAGGAGCACTGGCCCGGGGGGGTTAAAAATAAAGATGAGCCTTGAGTCTGCAGAACCCAAGGGAAAGAAAAGGCTAGGTGGCAAATGGGAAAACCAAGGTTGGGCATTGCTGGAAAAGCTTTAATCAAGGCGAAATATCAAGGGGTTCCCATTATAACCCAACCGCGTAAGGAACGCAAAATCCGGGAACATAACACCGATATGACGAAAACTAGGGCGGCAAGAGTGGAACAAAACACTAGGCGAGAGGCCGAGCCTTTCACCCTTTACCAAGTATATAGATGCATTAAGATAACATAGCAATATAGTGATATCCCAACAAGTAAGTAAATGTTCCAACAAGGAACGGCCTCCAATCTTCACCTGCAACTAGCAACGCTATAAGAGGGGCTGAGCAAAGCGGTAACATAGCCATTTAACGGTTTGCTAGGACATGGTGGGTTAGAGGTTTGACATGGCATTTTGGAGGCTTTCAAACAAGTGGTTGGCATCGTAGCATTGGCATAGCAAAAGAGCGAGCAAACTAGCATAGCAAAGATAGTAGTGATTTCGAGGGCATGATCATCTTGCCTGCACAGTTGTCAGAGTTGACTGGATCCTCAAGAGCAAACTCAACGGGCTCCTCGTTAGCGAACTCGTCTCCCGGCTCTACCCAAACAAGACAAACAAGCAACAAGGATACAATCAACCACGTGCAAGACCAAGCAATATGATGAAATGATGATATGCTATGCGAGATGCGATGCGGGATGCAAAATGCAAGATATGACAGGAAATGCATGGACCTGGCCTCAACTTGGAAATCCAAGTGTGCCAATGGAAATATGAGATGAAATCGCTTGAAAACGATATAAAAAACGCCGGAATCGGAGTTACGGTTTGGAAATGGCAAGCGTTTTAAGAATGACACCGGTCTGCGATTTACAGCAAGTAGGCATCTAAATGCAATGAGATGAACATGCTACAGCACCCAAACATGACAACAAAATACATGGTAGGGATGCACACAAGATGCTTAACAAAAGTCTAGCACTGAGCTACGGCCAAATCATCCATTATGAGGTTCAAACAAGCATGGCAAAAACGCAAATGCAAAACAGATTTCAGACTTAGTGAAATTAACACTTGTCTGAAATTTCAGATCATATAGCCCTCTTCGGAGCAACAAAACAACATGCTACAGGACCTGATTATGACAAAGAAGAACATGGCATGGAGCTACTCAACAAGCTTAACAAAAGTCCCTTAGTGACCTTGAGCCAAAAGGGATCACAAAATATACTAACAAGCACACGACCATCGCAAAAACATAATCAGTTTTCAGACTTAGTGAAAACTGGGACATGCTGAAACATAACTCACGAAGGCATGTAAACGAGCTCGATGCACTCACTACGGTGCAAGTCACGGCAAGACAAGCATACATCCATCAAGAAGGCACAAAATACAAGCTAGACATGGCAATAACAATGGCATAGCATGCACGGATCAACTACAATAACATCGGCAAAATCGCAAACAAGTTAACGATCTGCCCAGATTCACAGCGAAGCAAAAGTAGAGCTCGATTGACTCAAGCTAGGGTGCTCCATAATTGCAAACAAAGGCATTGATGGATAAAGCACTACAAGACTAACAAAACTCCTTTACTGATCATCCTCAAAAGATGCACGGATCACTAGGAAATAGCATGAACATATGGCATCATGAACTAAATAATCCCAGACTTAGTGAAAACTACTAAGTCCTTGAAAACAGATTTACCGGGTGCCTCACTTTGCAAGCTTGCACAAGTCACCACACACATCACAAAAATGCATGGGTTGCACCTCTGGAAAGAAGACAAAATCCTTAACAAAACATATGAAGGACTCACAGGCATATCATGCACACAATAATCATGGCAAAAATGACAAAAGTCTAAGATGAATTAGCAGATCTGACAATTAACTCACGAAGCCTCCTTCTAACAGCATTTCGGGTATCAAGATGCACTGAAATGAAAATAATGCAATGGAATGAAATGATGTACTCGTCGAGGCGAACATTTTGATATGCTAAATGCCCAAATCGGAGCTACGGATGCAAAGTTATGGGGCCCCGAACAGGAGCATATGGAGTAAAAAATCTAGGGACTTAGCAAAAAAACAACCTCTGGATCTGGATCTAGGGTTCGCACGGAAACCGAGGCGCGGCGCTGCACTGTTCACGGGAGGCGGGTCCGAGGTCGCCGGCGTCGGGGTCTCGCCGGAGAGGAGGTAGGTCGGCCGGAGTGGTCGGGGCGGCGGCGGCGGCTTCCGGCGGGAGCGGCGCGACGACCGGGCGGCAGGGGCGGCGTCACCGGCGTCGAGGCGGGCGAGGCGAGGAGGAGGCGAGGTGGGTGGAGCTTGCCGGCTCGGGCGGAGCGGCGGCGGCGCGAGGCCGGTCGGGCGGCGCGGGCACCCAGGCGGCGGCGGGAGGCTGATGGGCTTCGGGGGCCGGGGACGGGCTCGCAGGCCGGCGGCGGGTGGAGGGCGGCGCGCCACGTGTCGGCTCGGGAGAGGCGGCGGCGGGATCCGGACGTTGTCCGGCTCGTCCGGACACGTCCGACGGCGGATCTGGGGATTTTTTTAGTGTTTTGGGGAGAGGGGAGATCCGAAAACGGAGGGGGTGTATTTATAGGCATAAGTGGAGCTAGGAGAGTCCAAATGAGGTGCGGTTTTCGGCCACACGATCGTAATCGAACGCTCTAGGACATGGAGCGGAGTTTGGTGGTTTTTGGGCCAAATTGGAGGGGTGTTGGGCTGCAACACACATGAGGCCTTTTCGGTCCCTCGGTTAACCGTTGGAGTATCAAACGAAGTCCAAATGATACGAAACTTGGCAGGCGGTCTACCGGTAGTAAACCAAGGCCGCTTGGCAAGTCTCGGTCCAATCCGGAAATGTTTAATCCCCACACACGAAAGAAAGCTAGAGATGACCACCGGAGGAGAACGAAGCGCCGGAATGCAAAACGGACAACGAGAAAAATGCTCGAATGCATAAGACGAACACGTATGCAAATGCAATGCACATGATGACATGATATGAGATGCATGACAAAGACAACAACACACGGAGACAAAGAACCGAACCCGAGGAATAAATATAACTTAACGCCGGAAACGGCAAGAGTTGGAGTACAAAAAGGGAAAGTTACATCCGGGGTGTTACACTAATTAACTAGGGCGCGCTGCCCTGTGAGCCTGCTGGCCCTTCTGGGCCTGCATTTGCACACCCTAGGTCTGGCAGGCCACTGGGCAGCGCGCCAACAAATTTTTATATAGTTTTTTCTTTTCTGCATTATTTATTTTCTTCTATTTATTTTGAGTAGTTTTTATATAGTTTTTTCTTTTCTGCATTATTTATTTTTTTCTATTTATTTTTGAGTAATATTTTGTATAGTTTTTTTATTTTCTGCATTATTTCTTTTCTTCTATTTATTTTCTTCTATTTCCAGTTTGTACACGAAGTGCGTCCAGTTTTTGCCGTGACCCTCTCTACTCTTTCGCGCATGCTATGCGGGTGATATGATGATACCATGCCAAGTTTCAACATTTTCAGGATTCATTTTGTAGTGATTTTCAATTTCACGGTCATTTATCTCTCTAAACAATTAGATAAATGATCGAAAAACAACAAATGATGTTAGAACATGTTGGAAATTGATGACGTCGCTTTGAATGCTGCATACTGATCACAAAAGAAGTTCGGAGTTCAAATAAGTTTAAAAAACATTGAAGTGGCCGTGTAACAGATGAGTTCTCGTCTGAAACCCTGATACTCCGAAAGAGTTTGTGCAGTTTGTACACGAAGTGCGTCCAGTTTTTGCCGTGACCCTCTCTACTCTTTTGCGCATGCTATGCGGGTGATATGATGATACCATGCCAAGTTTCAACATTTTCAGGATTCATTTTGTAGTGATTTTCAATTTCACGGTCATTTAGCTCTCTAAACAATTAGGTAAATGATCGAAAAACAACAAATGATGTTAGAACATGTTGGAAATTGATGACGTTGCTTTGAATGCTGCATACTGAACACAAAAAGAAGTCCGGAGTTCAAATAAGTTTAAAAAATATTGAAGAGGCCGTGTAACAGATGAGTTCTTGTCCGAAACCCTGATACTGCGAAAGAGTTTGTCCAGTTTGTACACGAAGTGCGTCCAGTTTTTGCCGTGACCCTCTCTACTCTTTCGCGCATGCTATGCGGGTGAAATGATGATACCATGCCAAGTTTCAACATTTTCAGGATTCATTTTGTAGTGATTTTCAATTTCACGGTCATTTAGCTCTCTAAACAATTAGGTAAATGATCGAAAAACAACAAATGATGTTAGAACATGTTGGAAATTGATGACGTCGCTTTGAATGCTGCATACTGAACACAAAAGAAGTCCGGAGTTCAAATAAGTTTAAAAAACATTGAAGTGGCCGTGTAACAGATGAGTTCTCGTCCGAAACCCTGATACTCCGAAAGAGTTTGTCCAGTTTGTACACGAAGTGCGTCCAGTTTTTGCCGTGACCCTCTTTACTCTTTTCGCGCATACTATGCGGGTGATATGATGATACCATGCCAAGTTTCAACATTTTCAGGATTCATTTTGTAGTGATTTTCAATTTCACGGCCATTTATCTCTCTAAACAATTAGGTAAATGATCGAAAAACAACAAATAATGTTAGAACATGTTGGAAATTGATGACGTCGCTTTGAATGCTGCATACTGAACACAAAAGAAATCCGGAGATCAAATAAGTTTGAAAAATATTAAAGTGGCCGTGTAACAGATGAGTTCTCGTCCGAAACCCTGATACTCCGAAAGAGTTTGTCTAGTTTGTACACGAAGTGCGTCCAGTTTTTGCCGTGACCCTCTCTATTCTTTCGTGCATGCTATGCGGGTGATATGATGATACCATGCCAAGTTTCAACATTTTCAGGATTCATTTTGTAGTGATTTTTAATTTCACGGTCATTTAGCTCTCTAAACAATTAGGTAAATGATCGAAAAACAACAAATGATGTTAGAACATGTTGGAAATTGATGACGTTGCTTTGAATGCTGCATACTGAACACAAAAGAAGTCCGGAGTTCAAATAAGTTATTAAAAATGAAAAAGAGGTGCAATGCTGGTTAATTTGCTTTAAGCCTTTCGGAATAGTGTAGACTGCACTGCACATAGCTCAGTGCAATCTATGCTATTCCGAAAGGCTTGAAACTAATTAACATGCAGGTGAGCATTGCGCCTCTTCGTCATTGTCTGTGCACTCACGGCTTATAAACTGCTCATACTGCCTCTCTCTTGGCGAGGTGAGACTAAAAATCAGCTTACTAAAAACTCTAGTACCGGTTCATGGCATGAAACGGTACTAAAGGTCTTCGTGGGGGCCCCAGCCTGACCATAGCCTGACACAGCCTCATTAGTACCGATTCGTGGCATGAACCGGTGCTAAAGGTTCGCCACGAACCGGTACTAATGAGAGCGGCCCGGCTAGCCGTTGGAACCGGCACTAATGTACACATTAGTGCCGGCTCAAATTCAAACCGGCACTAATGTGCTTCACATTTGACCATTTTTCTACTAGTGTATGTATGTATGTATGAATGTATGTATGCCTTTTGACAGTGACAAAGCATATATCTGTTACTGAAAAATCTCGACAGAATCTGCAAGGCATTGCAAAATTTAAAGCGACCAGCAGTTACTGTTTCTAGCAAAAGAAAATTGGTTGCTTGGTTGTCTTGAATGTTGGACAACTCATGAGCAACAAGATGGTCTAGGTTGTCTTGAATGTTGGACAAGTCATGACCAACTCATGAGAAACGAGATGGTCTTGGTTGTCTTGAATGTTGGACAACTCATGCGCAACCAAAAATTAAAGCGACCACCACTCGTTTCTCCTCGGCCTATAGAATGCAGCCAGCAGTCGACGGAAAAAAGGGCAAAAAATTTCAAACATCAGTTCAGTTCAACAAAAAAGGGACAACGCCGTCAAACTGACCGACCGATACAACCTCGGTAGCTTCGACATGGGAAACTGCATCGACATCAACAAGTTTCACCATAAATTTATATATATGCTAGCATCATCTCAATAACGTGGCCTATGTGTATTCCTCCGTATGCATGCTATACATATGTAACCATGCTATATATAAGTATAACTGTTAATATCACCAGATCCCTGTTCCCGTGAACTACTAAAAACAGAGTTCCCCGCTGTCACCAACCATCGGCGACGTCTTCCAACCTTTGCCCGATGACAATACGCTCATCCACGACATAATTACAGAGATCAAGGACGTAGAAATCCCATAACTGCTCCACGAGATCGCTGAGCGCGCGGAAGCCCCTGGCGAATCTCTGGAAGACGCCCCTGGCAGATATATTAGAAAAAAATGGTTTCTGTCATGCAAACCATAATTTAGCAGAAGACACATACAATATCTTGGAATTAAAGAGACACATGACAAAAGCCTAAAACTACCGCGTATCCGGTAACCATCAGAATCAAAGTCCCCGTAAATCAACAGTCAACACTGAACTTAGAAGAAAGTGCAAATTAGACTATATTAGAAAATGAAAGAAAACTACAGGGTTTACCCAGTATTATGAAGAAGCCCAGTGAAAGTCGCGCCCAGTGAGAAGATAAACCCATATCCAATTAGGAGGATAGAAGGTGTCGAAGCAAAGGAGTCGACTTCACCTATGCACAACCGGATAATCCTTCCAATTGTGAAAGGGATAAATGCCAATGTACAGGCCAGAACCATGTCAACCAATGCCACCTGATTAGATAGGCATCTGTTAGAATTTTGTAGAGATTTGTAAAATAACAAGCAGAAAAGGAAATATAAAGCACCCATTCCGAAAGCATGGAACTAAGCCAAAACCTTGTAAATAAAGCCCGCTTAGGATTAGCCTAAAAAATACTGCATTAATATTAGCACAATGGGGAAGCGCCAAAAGGAACAAGTTAATACACTTTCAGTTCTGCAGATGGAGTTTCAGACTCTGCTCTGAGTGCTGGCCCTCTCATGTATAGGTCCCTCCCTTGTATAGGTCCCTCCCATGTTGCACATTACCCCACCCCACCTTCTATCTTTTCTACTGCATATACTTGTACAGTTATGTCTAAAATTTACTGTCGGGGGCACCCTTACGGCTTCCCTGTCAAAAATAACCAGAAGGTTATTCTGCACCTATATTTGGGAATGCTCCTCTTATCAATGTACTAAAGTTAGTACAAAGTTGAGACATTTATTTTGAGACGGAGGGAGTATTTATTAGTACAGATTAATTGACAGGAGGCCCAATTGCAGGGTAGAAGACAGAGTAAGGAAATGAGTAGCATCTTACTTATACAACAACTCATACAAGTTTCTTCAATATGGACATCATTTACTTTTGGCAATCTCTAGCCATAACCTGGAACCTTAAACCAACATGAGGAACCACGGCACGGCATCAAGATGTGCTAAATGCTAGTAGTGGAGAACTCAAGCACATTAATATACAGTAAGTATCAGCAGATATATATATACTGCAGCACTTGTTGAAGAGCATACCAAGAAGGAAAACTGAAGGACGCGCAGCGCGACGACCTGGCAGCGACCCCGGCGTCCTCCGTATTTTGCGCGGAGCGCGTTTTCCGCCCAGAGCACGAGCTGAGAGAGCGCGGCGGGTCGGCAGGAGCGGACGGTGAGTAGACGGAAGGCCTCGGCGCGGGTCCCGGCGAGCGCGAGGCGCCATAGGTAGAGGCCGGTGAGCATCCAGACGATCTTGGCCGTCAGCACGTGGCACAGCGGCAGTAAGATGAGACTCGCAAGCCTCGACAGGGCCGGGGCATCCGCGCCGTAGATGGGGCGGATGGAGATCTCGTGCCCGCACACCTGATCAATCAACCAAGCGCATCATCACTTCATCCGGCATTGCACTTGCACAGCTAAGGGCATCTCCAGCCGTTGGCCTCCTAAGAGAGGCAAAAAATCGCTCTCCGAAGACGCACCGGCGCTAAACCGCGCATTGGGGCGTGATGCCCCCCAGTCACGGCGCCCACGATTAGTCAAAAAAATCAAATACATCGTAAAAACGACTCAAACCTAACACAAACATCGGCGAGTTCGTTCAAACTTAAACATATTTTACAAAAAAAAGGAAAAAACTATCGTGGGCTACCCCGCCGTCTCCCTCGCCGCCCGCCTCGCCGCCCGCCCACGCAGTTCTACATGCCGAGGAGGCTGTAGAACCGCGTGTAGTCACCGCTGTCGTCGTCGTCGTCGTCGTCGCCGTCCCTGCTGCATCCCTCCCCCGGTTGGCGCGGCGGGTTGGACGGTCCGGGGGCGGCGTTGTCGTCGTCGTCGTCGCTGTCGAGGACCACGACGCCGTGCTCGTCCTCGCGCCCACGCTTGCGGGCGGCGATCTCCTGCAGGGCCCCGCGCTGCCGGACCATCTCGTCGCGGAGGTAGTCGTCCCGCACCCACCGCAGGGCGTCCTCGTCGGAGAAGCCGTGCCGGGCTATCTCCTCGTACTCCGCGGGGAGGCAGGGCTCCGGCTTGGGCTCGACGAGGACGAAGCGGCCGATGGGTGGGGAGGCGTTGGCGCCGATGCAGACGCCGAAGCTGCGGGTGCGCGCGCTGACCGGCGTACCCTGGGGCTCCGGCTTGACGGGGCGGAGGCAGGGCGAGCTGCCGGACGAGGAGGAGGACCCCCCGGTCTCCATGCGCCTCGGGGTCCAGGAGCTTCCCCGACGGCGTGAGAAGGAAGGGGGGCGGGGTACTCGAGGCGCGGCGTGTTGCTGCCCTCGATGTACTCGAGGACGGCCTCCAACGTGCGCCCGGGCACGCCCCACCACCGACGCCGGCCGACGGCGTTGAGCCTACCGGAAGGCTCGACGCCGTTGGTGGCCTCGATCTGCTTGGCGTGACGGCGGCGGAAGTAGGGCTTCCAGAGCGGGCTGTCGGGGACGTATCGTGGCCCCTCCCTCGCCGCACGCGGCACGGACGAGCGGATGCGTGCGATCTCCGCACGCCGCGCCGCGCAGGTGGGTATCGGGGGCAGCGGCACGCCGCCGGCGCTGATCCTCCACGCCCCGGGTACCCGCATGTCCGGCGGGACCGGGTACTCGGCCTCAGAAAGAAGGCGAGCCTCGCTCTCGTGAAGATGGCGGCGGCCGAATCCGTTCGCCGCCGCGCCGTCGCCTGGGAAGCGCTCGACCATGGGTGCTGGAGACGGCGAGAGAGAGGAGAAGGAGGAACAACGACGGCGAGAGAGAGGCGAAGGAGGAACGACGACGGCGAGAGAGTACGAGTCGCCGAGTGCTCTGGGGCGCGTCTTATGTAGGCCGAGGCGCCGCCCGTGCGCGAGCCGCCGTGAGTACGCGTGGCGGGCGAGGGAGGGCGAGGGACGCGCGTCATCCGGTCTTCACTGCGCCGCCCGTGAGGCATCAATGGCGCAGGCTGACCGGCGCGGCAGCTTTGGCATTGATGCTCCGCGGGAAACGAGGCGATGAGGACGACGAAAGGCCGAGAAGAGGGTAGAGTCGCTGACGCGGCGGGCCCGCGGCTGTTTCGCGCCAAAACAGTTCGCCCCGGCGCCCCCGGGTGCCCCAGCGTGCCGGGTTCGGCCTGGGTCCGCCGGCGCTGTTTTCGGCTCAAGCCGGCGAAAATCGGGCTCCTGGAGGCGTGATTGGGCCGATTTTTCGGCGCCGACACAAAAAAATCGTCTGGGAAAGCCTTTCTGGGGACGCGGCTGGAGATGCCCTAAGAAAATGTTATGAGATGTTCAGACTAGCGACTGCCGGCGTAGTCAGTGTGAAATGTTCAGACAACGCATCACCAGTGTGAAAATTTTATTACACAAAGCATCATCATCTGAAATGTTCAGAGTAGCATCGATCAAGCGCATCACCAGGCACTGCACAGCGAAGGGAAATGCTGTGCAATGTTCAGACTAGCCACTGCCCGTGTGTAGTGACTAGTCAGTGTGAAATGTCACCAATGTCAACATTTTGCGCCGGAATCGAACACATGTGAAGAGGAACTGAGCGCGAGCACGGTGGCGAAACGGATCTGCCGGAATCGGCGAGGGAGAGGCCACGAGGGGACGGGCTAAATTCATGGCAGGGCATGATCTGCTCTGCTGGGAGAGGCGGGGGACGAGGAGAGGGTAATAGGTACCTCGCAGCGGCGCTGGCGGGTGGCGTCGAGCCACCGGAGCTGGCAGTCGTCGTGGACGAAGCGGATGGTGCCGCGGCAGGCGCAGGGGTGACGCAGCGGGCGCTCCGGCTCGGCGGGGTGGCGGCAGATGCGGCACTCCTGCTCCTCGTCCCTGGAGCCTACCCCCGCCGTCTCCCGCGCAGAGGACGCGGCGGCGCCCATCCGCAGAGCTTGGGGAATGGCGAACGGCGACGGAGAGCGAGACGGAGGACTGGGGTTTTTGGTTGGCGGACAGGGGAAAGAGGAAGACGCGGCTTCACTCCAAATCCAAAAAGAAATAAGAAAAGAGAACAGAGAACGACGGGGCTTGCCTCTGCTCAGTCCCTCTCCATCCGTGCCCCTTCAAGTTCAACGGCTGGGATTAATCCCCATCGTCCACACCTTTCGGCAGTGCTTAGGCTAGCCATAATGATGATATCTTACTAGTAGTTGGTATCATGCA
Organism: Triticum urartu; assembly: GCF_056163025.1. Classification (NCBI taxonomy): domain Eukaryota; kingdom Viridiplantae; phylum Streptophyta; class Magnoliopsida; order Poales; family Poaceae; genus Triticum; species Triticum urartu. The sequence continues at coordinate 579,673,598 of NC_141873.1, forward strand.
CCTAGGAACAGCAAACATGCTGATGTCGCAGAGAATTAAAGAAGAGAGAAGTTAGAGTACATATGTAGATACAATATTATAATAAATGATATACTACTTTGTGCCATGCATGCCGATTAATATGACACTACTTTATGATACAATGCATTAAGAAGGTGGTATCATACACTAATATTATATGCATGATATTATGCCCTGTTCGGTACTTCACCAGCTCCGCAGAATACAAGAATCTGCAGAGTACTTGTTTGCCCACTTCATCATTTTATACTACGGCTCCGGTCGCTTCGGGAGCAGAGTCATGGAGTGGAGCGTCTCCGAACACAGCCTTAGTATATGATACTTCCCACTATGAGTAGCCTTAGAGCCAACCTTGACCGTAAAGTTTGAGTAAATAATCAAACAATCCATGTTTAATAGGACAAAGTTTATTATTGGTAACGGCGCTAGTATGAGATTTTGGGAGGATACTTGGCTCGGAGAGACACCCTTAGCCATTCAATACCCGTCTTTGTATCGTATTGTTCAACGACGCGAGGTGTTTGTTGCAACGGTATTTCAATCTATCCTCCTTAATATTCAGTTTAGAAGAGCGCTAGTGGGCAACCGTTGGGAAGAATGGCTCCGCCTAGTAAGTAGACTGATGACGGTGCAATTCTCTCAACAACCCGATGAATTACGTTGGAAGCTCACTAGGTCTGGAGTATTTATAGTTAAATCAATGTATATTGATGTCATCAATTCAAACTTCATTCCTAGTTCCAAACATGTTTGGGCTGTCAGTTCCTTTGAAAATTAAAGTGTTTATGTGGTTTGTCCATAAACAAGTTATTTTAACCAAGGACAACTTGATAAAGTGTAATTGAACAGGTCCTACTAGGTGTTGTTTCTGTGATCGGGACGAGACGATCAAACACTTTTTTCTTGATTGCCCACTAGCCAATGTTTTATGGCGGACGGTCCATATTGCTTTTAATATTACTCCACCGAGTTCTGTCAACACGTTATTTGAAACGTGGCTTAACGGGATAGAGCCCGCTTTAGCGAGACATATTCGCGTAGGAGTTTGCGCCTTGCTATGGGCTATCTGGAATTGCAGAAATGATTTGGTTTTTAACAGGACAACACGCGTTCATTTTTTGCAGGTTATTCTCCGAGCCACGGCACTGATCCATTCGTGGTCACTACTCACTCCGATGAAGGCCAGGGAGCGTTTGGTTACTGGATCTATCCGATGGGAGATGGTAGCATGAGATATATTTAACCGGTTTGGATGATGGTCATGTAATAGGATAGGCAATTAGTTTACCTATCTTTCCTTTTTGCCAGTCGGTTGTGACGTCTTTTATTTGGCTCCGTGTGAGCTCTTTTTTATCTTCTTTTGAAGACTTTTAGACCTTGTTGGAACCTTTTTATTTGTCTAATAAGAGGGCCGTATGCATCGTTCTGATGCAGAGGCCGAAGTGTTCCCCTTTTTGAAGAAAAAAACATAAAGCCATCACATTTAGGGCCAAGGTTTCAGTTTACCATCATTATTATTTCTTTTTTTCAAAGGACGATTCCATTTCAACAGTGTTTAGTGGCAATGGCAACATTAACACATCGACGGTCTCTAACATGGAAACCAGATCATCTGACATAAACAGAGCTATTGCCGAGGGACGCCGTCCATCAGACATCCGACCACACACTAGCTATGAGCACCAACCATCACCCCTTTCGCTTGAGTGGAAAACGAAAACAAGCGGGCCCAACTCCGTTCGTCGGCCACTCAACTCTCGTCTCGCCTTCATAAAAAAAACACTCCTCACATTAGGGGACCTGATATTTTCTGGAGACCACAAGTTTTAGGTTCTTGTTTGAACAGGTGTGATATGTTCAATCTACACTGCTGCTCTAAGGAGCGTACTGAAAGTGTGATATGCTCAATCTACACTATTGCTCTAAGGAGCGTACTGAAAATGTTGCCTTTCCTAGAGGGATTGATAAATTGAAGGCCCTTCAGACACTAGGTGATGTCAATGTTTCTCATTGCAGTGGAAAGATCACTCTTAAAGAGCTCGGAGAGCTTACTCGCCTGCGTAAGCTTAAAGTGGCTGGTATTGGCCTCGGAAACAGCAAACAGTTGTGGTATGCCACTGCTGGTCACAATCAACTACTCCCTCTGATCGGAAATAAGTGTCGTGGTTTTAGTTCAAATAGTTCAAATTTGAACTAAAACCACGACACTTATTTTTGATCAGAGGAGGTACAATCTTTGTCAGTTAAAATAGAGGATTCGAGCTGTTGGATGGATAGTTGTTTGGGCGAGGGTTTGTTGCCACCAAGCAGCCTCGAGAGCCTCATTGTGCAAGGTTGGCTAGTCAATCGAATAGAATGGATCCATAAGCTTTCAAAATATTCTCTCCAAGTTGGTACTAGCACATTGCAAATTGAAGCAAGATGATGCCATACTAGCCCTTCGGTTTCTTCCAAACCTTACAGTTCTACGCCTGAGGTATGATTCATTTCAAGGGAGACATCTCCATTTCTAGAGCTCTCATTTCTCGAGCCTCGTGGTGCTGGAGCTGAGTTGCTTACATGCCGTCCAAACTGTGTTGTTTGACAAAGGCGCAATGCCTCTGCTACAAATTTATCAGTGCTGGAAACTGACTGCATTCTCGAGGCTGGTAGCAGAGCATATGAAGCACGTCAGAGTGAATGTTCAATGACTAAACTCAGCTTCTCTCTATATGTGTCCCAGCATGTTTGCTCTATTATTCTACCATGCATACAGTGAGGATTGTGCCTCTGGTGGTGACTCCTAGGGTCACAAAAGTCTGGTACCACAAATACCGCAACGCTTATATTTTTTCAAACAGTTGTGAAATATTGTTGGTTATACTCTTTTTCTGTATCTGGTGTATGTACTTGCTCCTCTATTATACCATATACACACAGTGAGGATTGTGCCTCTTTTCTCCTGTCGAATTTCTTAATTGTTTCTCTGGTGGTAATTAGCAGAATTACAAGCCTGTGACTTGACTTTCTTATTTATTTATTTTTCTTTGAGTGAATGTGCATCATAGAACTACGAATTGATGTATTTCATTTGTTGATATTAAACAGAATGCCATGTCGTTCAGCCTAATCCAGCAGGACAGTGATGCAGTAGAGGTGTCACTCAAAACCGCAATACAGAGCACTTATTTTGCTGTCCTTTGTGTGTGGCAGAACACCGAATGTGATGCAACACCATATATATACACACTGATTGCAGCTAGAATAGGATGATACCCGTCACTTGCTGAGGCCAAAAAAACATAAAGGAAATTCCTCAAGACTGCTCTAACAGTACCTGTGCAGCAACAAGTTTCCAGAGCCACCAACTACACAAAAAAGACCGGAAAAATGTTTATTAACTTCACAGTTGACAAACTTGGTGTTTCCTCTGTGAGTGATTCTTTGAAGTGCAGTAATTCAGTGCGAAAAAGAAACATGAAAGACAAACCGGTGTTTTAACAAGGAAATTGGGCTCAAAGTTACAGCCACGCTCTTTTCAAGTAGCATCAGCCGTTTTGAAGATCGCCAGATACCAGAGTATCATCAAGTACAACAATTAAGATTTCAATTTCAAACTTCAAAGGGCTACTAACAGAAATCTAAAACATTCAAGTGGAGCAGGCACATGAGATATCATCCTCACAGACTTATTTAATTTTTTTTTCTTTAGAAAAAAAGCATCACACAAAATTCAAACAAGCAGGATAGTACTCCAAGTTACATAACAGTTCTGCAACTTATGACTGAATCTTTGCCATCCCTCGTGCGCGCTTGCTCTTTGTGACTCAACAGGATGGCAGGGCCGCACACCTTCATAACCCGTCCACAAGATCTCAGATGCTATCAGACCAATCTTGGATTTGGTCTTCTTGCCTGCCAATAAACTGAGGATTCAACAGCAACCCTGCCTACCAAAATTATATACACATAGTTGTTGCTTCTATCACATCAGACATGGCAATATTGTGGCTACGGCAAGTCAACTTCTAGGCATCGAAATTTTGCTTATCTAGCGCACCGGAAATTCAGTTTTTTTTTTCTCTTACAGCAACAATTTTCCTTTCTAATGAAAGCTCACAATCATGCGCTAGAAAAATGAATATATGCTGTACTTTTTTCAAAATGTTTTGACACCTTAAAAACAGCTGGGAGAGGAGCCATTTGAGACTTTATATGAGTTTTTTATCATCTCATTGCATTAACCAAGATAATTGCTGGCAAAACAGCTGGTACAGTACTTCATGCCCTAATAGTACCTTGCAGAAAACAATTTCATTAGTCACCATCGCACAAGAGATAGCACAACAAGATCAGCATATATCACCTTCATAATTAGGAACCTTATGCCTGCCTGAATATTTGGAATCGGGCCTATCCAGCAATATTAGGTAAAATAGCATTTCAATGAACGGGAAAATCAGGAAAGACAAATTAGCGCTTCATCATCTGCTGTTAGATTTAGAATAATTCATTTGTAATTTCATATACTACATGTAGTGGGATCAAACCACGAACCTGTCCAGAGTATGCATCCTGCAGAGGCCGTCCCTCACATCCTGCTCAATGAGATTAGTTTTTCTAAGTTTCAAACTTTTTTTGCGATGACACGACTTTGAGACATGTGTCTCATGTAGTGGCCGAGCTGATCTCCTTGAAATTGGTCATGTTCAGAGATGTTGTGACGAGGTGAATACCACTACGAACGTCAGCTAGCACGGGAAAGAGGATAAACTAAGACACTGTGGTGCAGTGTCGAAATAGAGGCGTAGACCTCTGGAGGGGGTGGGTCTTGAGCCATACTTTTTTTAGCAATAGGGGTGTGATATTTTCTCCGTTGCAACGCATGGGCATGTTTCCTAGTTCTTATCTAAGGATGCACATGCACTGCCTTTACTTAACAGGATGCACACGTAAAGTCCGCTTTACTTAATGGTTGACTGGGACGCGTCCAATTCGGGATCAGTTTTCTAAACCTAGAGCTCTGCACGATACACGCACGGCACGACTAAATGCAGCACACTGCCGGTGTAATTGTCCTGTGACTTGAGAGAGTTAAGATTTGGATCAAAATTATTTGGTTATCTTTTTATCTGGTATGTAGAAGCCAACACACAAGAGCAGTCGGCACCTCAAAGCTAGATCAAGCCAATAGCAGCGGCAGTTCCAACATCAAAGAATAAGAATCCTCATCAAATCATGGCATAGCGACAATAGCATGGATCGAAGAAAGTTGTATCTTTGCCTCTGTGAATTAATGGCATAGCAACAGCCGATGGTGGCAGGCTCCACATGGCACCCTCGGCTTAGACACGAGCATTGGGAGATGCCCCAAGAACTGAAGATGGATGCTATATAGGTTAGTACCAGAGCAGCTAAAGAAGGGCCAAAAACATGAGTATGAAGGTGTTACCAAATACTAACAGAGTGGTGGACTCTAGTCCATAGCATGGTCCCTGCGATGGTATCTGACACAAATAATGGAATACTCAATTAGCAACCGAAATGTATACAGAGAACAAACTCTGGAGAAATTGTGGCACTGTGGCCCAAAAACCTGTATACAGAGAACAAACTCTGGATTGTTAACCCTTCAGCCAAGAACGGAACAGAGTATATGACTTTACCTTTCACAACTTGGCAGCTCGAGCCAAGCGCACCCGCACGGGTGAATATTCAAGCCTTAACTTTCATTCCCTTGACTGCTAGCGTATCTGCCTTCGGTTTAACTTTGAACTCCTTCGCAACTTTATATTTCCACAACATGATTGGTGCAAAAGTACATAACTAAAAAGTATCACCAAAAACTCTAACTGTTCTTCCAGCCCAACGTTTACAACAGGGGCCAACTGTAAAAGATATTCTACTGCATGAAGAACGGGATTACAAAGTTATCCATCTTCTCTTTTCTCTCAAGCTCGTCCTTCTCGGCAATCTGCTTCAGCGTAGTCCACCCTTTTCTTGCCCGCTTCCTTGAACTGCCAGCTGGCTGAGTAGAATCACCTCGTGCAGATCTGGTATTCGAAGCTGACTTGCTACAATTCCCAGGGCCCTTGCCAGCAACTGAAGCACAATTCTGCGCTTTGCTGTTCAGTCTACTTCTAGTCTTCAATGCTTCTGCTGAAGCTACTTCCGCCAGTTTGTTCTTCTGAGGAGTAGCAAAGTTTGACCCAGCTAGAAATTCTGCTTGAGAAGTGACATCATGTTCACATGTAGTAGAATTTTTAGAAGCCGCAGGCTCAATTCCATTCACACATTTATCATTTGCGCTTTCTACTTCGATTTGCTGCAGGATGTCTTTGTGTGCAGCCGCTAACTGACCATGATCCACCATTGAGAAAACTGCCCCTTTCTCCATTTTATAATTTTCAGGAAGATTAGATTTAGGCCCATTACCTTGTTTATCCTTTTCAAGAGTGGATATTTTCAACCTGGATGATTCCAGTTGCGAGGCTGCTGTCACAGAATGCCCGATCCCCTTTTTAGTAGTTACTGTTGGCACGTTCATATGTTCTGCTTTCAACATTGTGCTAACAGGCTTTCTTGATGATAACAGTCCCTTCGAGAGAAGTCCACATAACCCCCCGATGTTTCACAAACAGGCCAATTTACCCCCTGAGGTCTAAAACCGGGTATTTAACCCCCTGAGCTTTTCTAAACCATGTGAATCACCCCCTAATCCCGATTAGAGTGGTTTTGCAGGCGGTTTTGTTGATGTGGCAAGGTTGCGGGTACCACGGCAACTCGGCACAGTTCCTCTCTTCCCCTCCCATCCTTATGCCATGGCCGTGTATATGGCGTCGCTCACGTCCTCCCGTCCAAAGCACTCGTTGAACGGCACAGACCACAGAGGTCCCGTGAGAACAATGCAGCGTTGAGGTACTTGATGGAAAGCAGCACCAGCCAGCAGCCGGCTGTATTTTGGCTTTGATGCAATCTCGGCTTGCCATCGCGTCCCTTGTGCGCCGTAGTTGCCTTAGTGTCGCTCTCGCCGGCCGCGTCCGCTTCTTCCTCCGTCGACAACAACTCACCTGTGCCGCCTGCGGCTTCCAACAGATGACGACGTCCACTGTTAGAGCTAATGATGATTAGGTTAAGTCCTATAAGGCTCAGACATTGCAGCACGTACTTCTTGTGTTTACGTCAGGGCTTGTCCTGGAATCAGTCCAGCAGGTCTGTACGTGCGTGTTGCATCCGAAGGACCTCACGTTGTAGCCGAGAGAAATTACGTGCGCCTCGCGAGTGACGATCTGTTTCCTCGCTGCTTCCTGCGCCAGTGACATGCTCGCCGACGGCCTCGACCGCCCAACCAGTCTGCCTCGGAGAGCTTGAGTATGAGGCACTACCGTACTGGTCACGGACGGCGGTCGGCAAGGCCAGAACTTGCGTCCGTTGGCAGGTTGCTTGTGCATTGCGGCGCACCCGCCGCATCCACGGAGGAGGTGCTCGACGGCGCAGACGGCCACGAACCCCAGCGGGCATGCTGGCCTCGTGCTGCCTGGCAATAGAGCAACCCCGGGAGGCTCATCACCGATAAGGTCACAGAGTTAGAAGAATGGAACTCGGCGAGCTGCGTGGCAATGTCAGGCATAGATGCGATGCGTCCCAGGTGGTGAGACACTCGCTCGTGCTCAGATGAGAATGGACGAGGCCGGGTGCAGGTTAAGAACGAGGTGCACCGTGCCACATCACCAAAACTGCCTGCAAAACCACTTTAAGGACATGTACAATGGTTGATAAGATAGTCTTATCTTAAGTCTTGCGTGTGATTTAGAGATGACAAATTTTTTTGTCTACAATGGGTCATCTCTTAGTCTTATCTTCAATAACTAGCAATTCCTAAAAATGTGGTGAGACATATTGTGCTAAGAGATCACCTCTTGTCTTCTTTTAAATAAAAGAAGACAAACCTTTTCTTATGAGTTTTCTCTCCTCCACCTTATTATCTATCGTACGTGGCACTTCTAAGCTAGCACCATTGTACATGCCCTAATCAGGCTTAAGGGGTGATTCACATGGTTTTGGAAAACTTAGGGGGTTAAATACCCGGTTTTAGACCTCAGGGGGTAAACTAGTCGGTTTGTGAAATCCTGGGGGGTTATTTGGACTTCTTTCCAGTCCCTTCACGATACCCTTTCCACTACCCCGTATCAGGTTTTGGTCTCCACAGAAATGGCATGCATAGACAACACTGTTTTGGCCAGGATTTGACTTCTTGCGCCGCTTTGCTTTCTTTTTGTTGTTCTTTATGCGGATTGTGCAGTTGAAGCCTGGATCTAAGATTGATTCACATCTGCAATATTTGAATAATTTTTCTTCAGAGGTCCATTAAGGCTTATTGATACGGACACAGGTACAAAAATAGAAAATAAAATGCAGCACAACTAACAAACAGCATTCACCACGTACATAATCTATAAATGTAGAAGAATATCGTAGACCCTTCAACCTGGCCGCTGATAAACTTAGTGTAGATTGGAGATGTTCTTTACAGAGTTGGTGCTAGTGTTGTGAGTTCATATATTCTGAAGGACCTTTTTTGCAAACTTGCCAACTGAAAGGAGTCTGAAAATGTACTGGTGTGAGCTAAACAGATAAGTCCAAATATTCCTCACACACAAAAGTTTTTATCAGCATTACTACAAACTGTAAGGCGCATGAAAATAAATTGATACATGCATACATACATAGCACTATAACAGATCTCAAAGGCTAAGCAAGACAGACAAACTGTGGGGTAATTTGCTCTAAGCTAGTAAACTCATATGTTGACAGTACAAAGATCCAGAACAATCAGCTAAGGTGCATTACGGTAAAGAACCAATGTAACATGCAAAATGTTGGTGCTGCAAAATGGACGACCAATAACCTTCCCATGTAAAAGTGAAAACAAAATTGAGGTACATCTAATTCGCTCAGTAATTGTGCTGCCCACGTGAACCAAAGATCAAAACTCGGATAATAAGCCTGAAGCCTTCCCATTTTACTCCAATCAAAGATTATCAGCAACAGGCCAACAATACAACCATCATATCAACCTAGAAAACATCTACCATATTGCTCTGGAAAGCCCATATAGACATGCTACTTTGCTAGAACAAGCATTTTTCCGGAAACAATGTAATGCTAGTATGATACACATGTCAAACACAAATAATTACAACTCCAATCAAATATTATCAGAAACAAGTCAAAAATACAACCATCATGTCAACCTAACAGACAAAACATGCGTATTGCTCTGGAAAGCTCATATAGGCATGCTACTTTGCTAGAACAAGCATTTGTCTGAAAACAATGTAATGCTAGTATGCTTGCTACATATGTCAAACACAGATAAATTATAACAGAAGTTAAAATGCGAAGATAATAGTCAGATTGATACGGTCAAATACTAGACAAATGAATGCAGAATTTTTAAGGCCACACAGTAAGCTCTAACTCTCACCTCTGGCAAAGGAAGGTGGAAGCTCACTACCGGAACAGGGTGCTACCCTGACGGCCAAAACAATGCCGACGGCCACCGTCGGGTTCCTCGGAGATATGCCGACAGCCTGGTCCTGGCCGTCGGCGTATCCAGGCCGTCGGGTTAGACGGAGCTAAGCCGACGGCACCCGTCGGCATAGAACGGCCGTCGGCCTATCTGCAAGTACGCCGACAGCTGCCGTCGGCTTACAAGGGCCGTCGGCATAGTCGTGGGCCCGGCGACCCCGCTGTTGACGGGCGGCTAACGTCGTCAGAGCTATGCCGACGGCCGAGGCGGGGGGCCGTCGGCATAGGTCCGCACGCCACGTCACTGATCCGGGCCGCACCGTCCAAAACATATGCCGACGGCTGCCGTCGGCATACCTGCCACATCAGCGATCCGCGGCACGCCGCCCGCCGCCTAAAACCTGGCCGTCTCTATGCCGTCGGCATAGGTAGACTTTTTTTTCATATATATTTTTTAAGCCTTTTTATGTATTATTATATCAACTAACATGTAGCATGTTAAATATAAACATACATATGAATATATATGTAGTTTGTATTTTTTTCATATATTATGAATATATATATATATAGTTTGTATTTTTTCGAGCACGTTAATAATGTGCGGTCATGTTCTTTTGAATATAGATCATTATATTTTATTAAAATCAAAAACAGCTATGCCGACAAAACTTTTGTGGCGGTTGCAAACGCCCGACACCCGTCTCCAGAGTGTGACCCCCCTCACGTCCGCGGTGTGCCCCCCTCATGGACGGCGCCGGCACCTAGAGGGAGGAAACGGACGCGTCGGGTCTACACGGTGGATGTAGCTGTGGGTTTGGCTCGGATGTTGCTCCCGGGTGTCCCTACGGGCGACCTGACACAACCGGGTGCAGAGGTCCACTAGTCAAAGCCCGTCTGTGGGAAGTTAAAAGGCCAGATCTCGTGGTCAACCGCTCCACGGTTAGGCGGGACGGGGGCCCTGGGGGGGGGGGGGTAGCAATGCCACCGGAGCATCATACCGGACCCTCATACATGCGAGGTGGTGTTGTGGCATGTTCAAAGAGGCGACACGCATCTCAGGGGCGTGGCCCCCCTAACGGACGGCACCGCCGCCGGCACCTGGAGGGGGAAAACGGACGCATCGGGTCTACACGGAGGGGATGTAGCTGTCGGTTTGGCCCGGATGTTGCTCCCAGGTGTCCCTTTGAGTTGACCTGACACAATCGGGTGGAGAGGTCCACTGTTCAAAGCCTGTCCGTGGAAAGTCAAACGGCTAGATCTCGTGGTCAACCGCTCTAGGGTTAGGCAGGACAGGGGCCCTGGGGGGGTAGCAATGCCACCGGAGCGTCGCACTAGCCCCTCATACATGCGGGGTGGTGTGGTGGCATGTCCGAAGAGGCGGCACGCGTCTCCGGGGTTTTGCCCCCCTCATGGACGGCGCCACCGCCGGCACCTGGAGGGGGGAAACGGACGCGTCGGGTCTACACGGAGGGGATCTTGCTGTGGGTCTGGCCCGGATGTTGCTCCAAAGTGTTCCTATGGGCTGATCTAACACAACCGGGTGGAGAGGTCCACTGGTCAAATCCCGTCCGTGCAAAGCCAAAGGGCTAGATCCCGTGGTCAAACGCCACAGGGTTAGGCGGGACGGGGGCCCTGGGGGTAGCAATGCCACCGGAGCGTCGCACCAGGCCCTCATACATGCGGGGTGGTGTGGTGGCATGTCCGATGAGGCGGCACGCATCTCCGGGGCGTGGCCCCCCCTAACGGACGGCGATGACACGGTAGTAGCCATTCTACGGTAACGATGCGGCGTGAATATTATTAAATACTCGGAGCGTGATAAAATCATGAGTTCTTTTGCACGACGTGGGCACATGTGCTATAGGAACGATAATATTTTTTTCATATTTTTTGGTGATGGAGAAGTATCCGAAAAATTCCCTCTAGGCGGATTGCCCTTCGCGCGTCTACGGCCGTGGCCGGCGGCCTCCGGGGGCTAGGATGCCGCCAAATCTTGCGTAGGCGGCCTCTCACAAGTTTGGAAGTGTTGTGGTGGTTGCAAACGCACGGCACGCGTGTCCGGGGTGTGCCCCCCTCACGGACGGCGCCGCCGCCGGCACCTGGAGGGGGGAAACGGATGCGTCGGGTCTACACGGAGGGGATCTTGGTGTGGGTCTGGCCCGGATGTTGCTCCAAAGTGTTCCTATGGGCTGACCTAACACAACCGGGTGGGGAGGTCCACTGGTCAAAGCCCGTCCGTGCAAAGTCAAAGGGCTAGATCGCGTAGTCAAACGCTACAGGGCTAGGCGGGACGGGGGCCCTGGGGGTAGCAATGCCACCGGAGCGTCGCACCGGGCCCTCATACATGCGGGGTGGTGTGGTGGCATGTCCGAAGAGGGGGCACACGTCTCCGGGGTGTGCCCCCCCTCACGGACGGCGCCGCCGCCGGCACCTAGAGGGGGGAAACGGACGCGTCGGGTCTACACGGAGAGGATCTTGCTGTGGGTCTGGCCCGGATGTTGCTCCAAAGTGTTCCTATGGGCTGACCTAACACAACCGGGTGGGGAAGTCCACTGGTCAAAGCCCGTCCGTGCAAAGTCAAAGGGCTAGATCCCGTAGTCAAACGCTACAGGGGTAGGCGGGACGGGGGCCCTGGGAGGGTAGCAATGCCACCGGAGCATCGCACCGGGCCCTCATACATGCGGGGTGGTGTGGTGGCATGTCCGAAGAGGCGGCACGCGTCTCCGGGGCGTGGCCCCCCTCACGGACGGCGATGGCACGGTAGTAGACGTTCTGCGGTAACGATGCTGCGTGAATATTATTAAATACTCGGAGGGCGATAAAATCATGAGTTTTTTACACGACGTGGGCACATGTGCTATAGGACTGATGGTAATTTTTTCATAATTGTTCGCGATGGAGAAGTATCCGAACAATTCCCTCTACGCGGATTGCTCTTCGCGCGTCTACGACTGTGGCCGGCGGCCTCCGGGGGCTAGCATGCCGCCAAATCTTACGTAGGCGGCCTCTCACAAGTCTGGAAGTGTTGTTGCGGTTGCAAACTCCCGGCAGGCGTCTCCGGGGTGTGCCCCCCTCACGGACGGTGCAGTCGCCGGCGCCTGGAGGGGGGAAACGGACGCGTCGGGTCTACACAGAGGGGATCTTGCTGTGGGTCTGGCCCGGATGTTGCTCCAAAGTGTTTCTATGGTCCGACCTAACACAACCAGGCGGGGAGGTCCGCTGGTCAAAGCCCGTCCGTGCAAAGTCAAAGGGTTAGATCCCGTGGTCAAACGCTATAGGGTTAGGCGGGACGGGGGCCCTGGGGGGTAGCAATGCCACCGGAGCGTCGCAGCGGCCCCTCATACATGCGGGATGGTGTGGTGGCATGTTCGAAGAGGCGGCACACGTCTCTGGGGTGTGCCCCCCCTCACGGACGGCTCCGCCGTCGGCACCTGGAGGGGGGAAACGGACGCGTCGGGTCTACACGGAGGGAATCTTGCTGTGGGTCTGGCCCGGATGTTGCTCCAAAGTGTTCCTATGGGCTGACCTAACACAACCGGGTGGGGAGGTCCGTTGGTCAAAGCCCGTCCGTGCAAAGTCAAAGGGCTAGATCCCGTGGTCAAATGCTACAGGGTTAGGCGGGACAGGGGCCCTGGGGGTAGCAATGCCACCGGAGCATCGCACCGGGCCCTCATACATGCGGGGTGGTGTGGTGGCATGTCCGAAGAGGCGGCACACGTCTCCGGGGTGTGCCCCCCCTCACGGATGGCGCCGCCGTCGTCACCTGGAGGGCGGAAACGGACGCTTCGGGTCTACACGGGTGGGATCTTGCTGTGGGTCTGACCTAACACAACCGGGTGGAGAGGTCCACTGGTCAAATCCCGTCCGTGCAAAGTCAAAGGGCTAGATCCCGTGGTCAAACGCTACAGGGTTAGGCATGACGGGGGCCCTGGGGGTAGCAATGCCACCGGAGCGTCGCACTAGGCCCTCATACATGCGGGGTGGTGTGGTGGCATGTCCGAAGAGGCGGCACGCATCTCCGGGGCGTGGCCCCCCCTAACGGACGGCGATGACACGGTAGTAGCCATCTACGGTAACGATGCGGCGTGAATATTATTAAATACTCAGAGCGCGATAAAATCATGAGTTTTTTTGCACGACGTGGGCACATGTGCTATAGGAACGATAATATTTTTTCATAATTTTTGGTGATGGAGAAGTATCCGAAAAATTCCCTCTACGCGGATTGCCCTTCGCGCGTCTACGGCTGTGGCCGGCGGCCTCCGGGGGCTAGGATGCTGCCAAATCTTGTGTAGGCGGCCTCTCAGAAGTTTGGAAGCGTTGTGGTGGTTGCAAACGCCCGGCACGCGTGTCCGGGGTGTGCCCCCCCTCACGGACGGCGCCGCCGCCTACACCTGGAGGGGGGAAACGGACGCGTCGGGTCTAGACGGAGGGGATCTTGGTGTGGGTCTGGCCCGGATGTTGCTCCAAAGTGTTCCTATGGGCTGACCTAACACAACCGGGTGGGGAGGTCCACTGGTCAAAGCCCGTCCGTGCAAAGTCAAAGGGCTAGATCCCGTGGTCAAACGCTACAGGGCTAGGCGGGACGGGGGCCCTGGGGTAGCAATGCCACCGGAGCGTCGCACCGGGCCCTCATACATGCGGGGTGGCGTGGTGTCATGTCCGAAGAGGCGGCACACGTCTCTGGGGTGTGCCCCCCCCTCACGGACGGCGCCGCCGCCGGCACCTGGAGGGGGGAAACGGACGCGTCGGGTCTACACGGAGGGGATCTTGTTGTGGGTCTGTACCGGATGTTGCTCCAAAGTGTTCCTATGGGCTGACCTAACACAACCGGGTGGGGTGGTCCACTGGTCAAAGCCCGTCCGTGCAAAGTCAAAGGGCTAGATCCCGTGGTCAAACACTACAGGATTAGGCGGGACGGGGGCCCTGGGGGGTAGCAATGCCACCGGAGCGTCGCAGCGGCCCCTCATACATGCGGGATGGTGTGGTGGCATGTTCGAAGAGGCGGCACACGTCTCTGGGGTGTGCCCCCCCTCACGGACGGCTCCGCCGTCGGCACCTGGAGGGGGGAAACGGACGCGTCGGGTCTACACGGAGGGAATCTTGCTGTGGGTCTGGCCCGGATGTTGCTCCAAAGTGTTCCTATGGGCTGACCTAACACAACCGGGTGGGGAGGTCCGTTGGTCAAAGCCCGTCCGTGCAAAGTCAAAGGGCTAGATCCCGTGGTCAAATGCTACAGGGTTAGGCGGGACAGGGGCCCTGGGGGTAGCAATGCCACCGGAGCATCGCACCGGGCCCTCATACATGCGGGGTGGTGTGGTGGCATGTCCGAAGAGGCGGCACACGTCTCCGGGGTGTGCCCCCCCTCACGGATGGCGCCGCCGTCGTCACCTGGAGGGCGGAAACGGACGCTTCGGGTCTACACGGGTGGGATCTTGCTGTGGGTCTGACCTAACACAACCGGGTGGAGAGGTCCACTGGTCAAATCCCGTCCGTGCAAAGTCAAAGGGCTAGATCCCGTGGTCAAACGCTACAGGGTTAGGCATGACGGGGGCCCTGGGGGTAGCAATGCCACCGGAGCGTCGCACTAGGCCCTCATACATGCGGGGTGGTGTGGTGGCATGTCCGAAGAGGCGGCACGCATCTCCGGGGCGTGGCCCCCCCTAACGGACGGCGATGACACGGTAGTAGCCATCTACGGTAACGATGCGGCGTGAATATTATTAAATACTCAGAGCGCGATAAAATCATGAGTTTTTTTGCACGACGTGGGCACATGTGCTATAGGAACGATAATATTTTTTCATAATTTTTGGTGATGGAGAAGTATCCGAAAAATTCCCTCTACGCGGATTGCCCTTCGCGCGTCTACGGCTGTGGCCGGCGGCCTCCGGGGGCTAGGATGCTGCCAAATCTTGTGTAGGCGGCCTCTCAGAAGTTTGGAAGCGTTGTGGTGGTTGCAAACGCCCGGCACGCGTGTCCGGGGTGTGCCCCCCCTCACGGACGGCGCCGCCGCCTACACCTGGAGGGGGGAAACGGACGCGTCGGGTCTAGACGGAGGGGATCTTGGTGTGGGTCTGGCCCGGATGTTGCTCCAAAGTGTTCCTATGGGCTGACCTAACACAACCGGGTGGGGAGGTCCACTGGTCAAAGCCCGTCCGTGCAAAGTCAAAGGGCTAGATCCCGTGGTCAAACGCTACAGGGCTAGGCGGGACGGGGGCCCTGGGGTAGCAATGCCACCGGAGCGTCGCACCGGGCCCTCATACATGCGGGGTGGCGTGGTGTCATGTCCGAAGAGGCGGCACACGTCTCTGGGGTGTGCCCCCCCCTCACGGACGGCGCCGCCGCCGGCACCTGGAGGGGGGAAACGGACGCGTCGGGTCTACACGGAGGGGATCTTGTTGTGGGTCTGTACCGGATGTTGCTCCAAAGTGTTCCTATGGGCTGACCTAACACAACCGGGTGGGGTGGTCCACTGGTCAAAGCCCGTCCGTGCAAAGTCAAAGGGCTAGATCCCGTGGTCAAACACTACAGGATTAGGCGGGACGGGGGCCCTGGGAGGGTAGCAATGCCACCAGAGCGTCACACCGGGCCCTCATACATGCGGGGTGGTGTGGTGGCATGTCCGAAGAGGCGGCATGCGTCTCCGGGGCGTGGCCCCCCTCACGGACGGCGATGACACGGTAGTAGATTCTGCGGTAACGATGCGGCGTGAATATTATTAAATACTCAGAGGGCGATAAAATCATGAGTTTTTTACAAGACGTGGGCACATGTGCTATAGGACTGATGGTAATTTTTTCATAATTGTTCGCGATGGAGAAGTATCCGAACAATTCCCTCTACGCGGATTGCTCTTCGCGCGTCTACGACTGTGGCTGGCGGCCTCCGTGGGCTAGCATGCCGCCAAATCTTGCGTAGGCGGCCTCTCACTAGTCTGGAAGTGTTGTTGCGGTTGCAAACTCCCGGCACGCGTCTTCGGGGTGTGCCCCCCCTCACGGACGGTGTAGTCGTCGGCACCTGGAGGGGGGAAACGGACGCGTCGGGTCTACACGGAGGGGATCTTGCTGTGGGTCTGGCCCGGATGTTGCTCCAATGTGTTCCTATGGACTGACCTAACACAACCGGGTGGGGAGGTCCGCTGGTCAAAGCCCGTCCGTGCAAATTCAAAGGGCTAGGTCCCGTGGTCAAACGGTACAGGGTTAGGCGGGACGGGGGCCCTGGGGGTAGCAATGCCACCGGAGCGTCGCACCGGCCCCTCATACATGCGGGATGGTGTGGTGGCATGTCCGAAGAGGCGGCACACGTCTCCGGGGTGTGCCCCCCCTCACGGACGGCGCCGCCGCCGGCACCTGGAGGGAGGAAACGGACGCGTCGGGTCTACATGGAGGCAATCTTGCTGTGGGTCTGGCCCGGATGTTGCTCCAAAGTGTTCCTATGGGCTGACCTAACACAACTGGGTGGGGATGTCCGCTGGTGAAAGCCCGTCCGTGCAAAGTCAAAGGGCTAGATCACGTGGTCAAACGCTATAGGGTTAGGCGGGACGGGGGCCCTGGGGGGTAGCAATGCCACCGGAGCGTCGCACCGGGCCCTCATACATGCGGGGTGGTGTGGTGGCATGTCCGAAGAGGCGGCACACATCTCCGGGGTGTGCCCCCCTCACGGACGGCGCCGCCGCCGGCACCTGGAGGAGGGAAACGGACGCGTCGGGTCTACACGGAGGGGATCTTGCTGTCGGTCTGGGCCGGATGTTGCTACAAAGTGTTCCTATGGGCTGACCTAACATAACTGGGTGGGGAGGTCCACTGGTCAAAGCCCGTCCGTGCAAATTCAAAGGCCTAGATCCCGTGGTCAAACGCTACAGGGTTAGGCGGGACGGGGGCCCTGGGAGGGTAGCAATGCCACTGGAGCGTCGCACCGGGCCCTCATACATGCGGGGTGGTGTGGTGGCATGTCCGAAGAGGCGGCACGCGTCTCCGGGGCGTGGCCCCCCTCACGGACGGCGATGACATGGTAGTAGACGTTCTGCGGTAACGATGCGGCGTGAATATTATTAAATACTCAGAGGGCGATAAAATCATGAGTTTTTACACGACGTGGGCACATGTGCTATAGGACTGATGGTAATTTTTTCATAATTGTTCGCGATGGAGAAGTATCCGAACAATTCCTTCTACGCGGATTGCTCTTCGCGCGTCTACGACTGTGGCCGGCGGCCTCCGGGGGCTAGCATGCCGCCAAATCTTGCGTAGGCGGACTCTCACAAGTCTGGGGTGTGCCCCCGCCCTCACAGACGGTGCAGTCGCCGGCACCTGGAGGGGGGAAACGGACGCGTCGGGTCTACACGGAGGGGATCTTGCTGTGGGTCTGACCCGGATGTTGCTCCAAAGTGTTCCTATGGTCTGATCTAACACAACCGGGTGGGGAGGTCCGCTGGTCAAAGCCCGTCCGTGCAAAGTCAAAGGGCTAGATCCCGTGGACAAACGCTACAGGGTTAGGCGGGACGGGGCCCTGGGGGTAGCAAATCCACTGGAGCGTCACACCGGCCCCTCATACATGCGGGATGGTGTGGTGGCATGTCCGAAGAGGCGACACACGTCTCCGCGGTGTGCCCCCCCTCACGGACGGCGCCGCCGCCGGCAGCTGGAGGGTGAAACGGACGCGTCGGGTCTACACGGAGGGAATCTTGCTGTGGGTCTGGCCCGGACGTTGCTCCAAAGTGTTCCTATGGGCTGACCTAACACAACCGGGTGGGGAGATCCGCTGGTCAAAGCCCGTCCGTGCAAAGTCAAAGGGCTAAATCCCGTGGTCAAACGCTACAGGGTTAGGCGGGACGGGGGCCCTGGGGGTAGCAATGCCACCGGAGCGTCGCACCGGCCCCTCATACATGCGGGATGGTGTGGTGGCATGTCCGAAGAGGCGGCACACGTCTCCGGGGTGTGCCCCCCCTCACGGACGGCGTCGCCGCCGGCACCTGGAGGGGGGAAACGGACGCGTCGGGTCTACATGGAGGGAATCTTGCTGTGGGTCTGGCCCGGATGTTGCTCCAAAGTGTTCCTATGGTCTGACCTAACACAACTGGGTGGGGAGGTCCGCTGGTCAAAGCCCGTCCGTGCAAAGTCAAAGGGCTAGATCCTGTGGTCAAACGCTATAGGGTTAGGCGGGACGGGGGCCCTGGGGGTAGCAATGCCACCGGAGCGTCGCACCGGGCCCTCATACATGCGGGGTGGTGTGGTGGAACGTCCGAAGAGGCGGCACACGTCTCCGGGGTGTGCCCCCCTCACGGACGGCGCCGCTGCCGGCACCTGGAGGAGGGAAACGAACGCGTCGGGTCTACACGGAGGGGATCTTGCTGTGGGTCTGGCCCGGATGTTGCTCCAAAGTGTTCCTATGGGCTGACCTAACACAACCGGGTCGGGAGGTCCACTGGTCAAAGCCCGTCCGTGCAAAGTCAAAGGGCTAGATCCCGTGGTCAAACGCTACAGGGTTAGGCGGGACGGGGGCCCTGGGAGGGTAGCAATGCCACCGGAGCGTCGTACCGGGCCCTCATACATGCGGGGTGGTGTGGTGGCATGTCCGAAGAGGCGGCACGCGTCTCCGGGGCGTGGCCCCCCTCACGAACGGCGATGACACGGTAGTAGACGGATCAGACACTCGCATAGTTACCGGATCAGGCACTCGGTAACGGTACCCCTTAGTCAGTTGCCCTCCTATGTATCACCTTTCGTAAGACCATAGAAAAAAATATACGTGATATTTTGGAAAATTGTTGTACAATATAAAAAAAGATCATGTCATTAAAAATAATGTTTCAAACCATTAAAGAAAATGTATGGTACATTTTAAGTAATGTTCATGCATGTAAAAATATGTATAAGAAAACATTAATATATATATATAAAATAAGAAAACATTAAAAAAACTTATACAAAATAAGAAAAGTAAAAATAAAAATATGCCGACGGCTGCTGCGGCCATATGGAAGCTTCTACGCGGATCGGTGACGTGGATAATAAAAAAGAAAAAAAATGTATGCCTACGGCTAAGCCGTCGGCATAGGTGCCACGTGGCGCCCCAACCTATGCCGACGGCTTAGCCATCGGCATAGTTCACCTTATCCACTCACTCTCTCCCCCACACCCCGACCTGCGCCGCCACCGCACCCCCCGACCCCGACCTGCGCCGCCGCCGCACCCACCACACCGAGCTGCCGCCGTCGCCGCACCCCCCACCCCTCCCCTGCCGCCGCACCTCCCACTCCACCACGCCCCCTGCCGCCGCCGCACACCCCACCCCTGCCGCCGCCCTTCCCGCCTCCACACCCGCGTCGCCGCCCCCACCTCCACACCCGCCGTCGCTGCCGTCTCCACCCGCCGTCGCCCCGGCATCCCCCGACCGCGCGCGCGCTGCCCCGGCCTCCCCTGACCCCGCCGCTGCCCCGGCCTCTCCCGACCCCGCCGGTACTCCTGCAGTCGGCCGCGGCTCCATCCGGCCCCGTCCCTCACGTCCCCGACCGCCCCTGCCTCACCATCCCCTCCACCGCCACGCCCCCTGCCATGCCCCTCTCGGTGAGCTACATTTTTTTTCATTTTTTTGCATTTTTTTGTACTGTTGGATGGATGAATGAATGCATGGATGGATGTTGGATGTTAGATTCTTAGGTTAGATGTTAGATGGTAGGTTGTTAGGTTGATATATAGGTGAATGTTGGATGCTAGGATGTTAGATTGTTAGGTTGCATTATTTTTATCATGATGATCTTGTCATTTGAGATGTGCTCTAAAATTGGTATAAGATGAGTGATTATTTTTATCATGACGATCTTGTCAAAAAAATTGAACCGGACAAAATTTGACACTTAACAAAATATGATTTTTTTTCACAGTTTTAAGTGTCAGTGCTTAATGTTAAGTAGCTATGTGAGATGTGCTGCAAAATTATGATATGATGAGTGGTTATTTAATCATGATGATCTTGCTAAAAAATTGAAGGACAAAATTTGACACGTGGGCACATGTGCTATAGGACTGATGGTAATTTTTTCATAATTGTTCGCGATGGAGAAGTATCCGAACAATTCCCTCTACGCGGATTGCTCTTCGCGCGTCTACGACTGTGGCCGGCGGCCTCCGGGGGCTAGCATGCCGCCAAATCTTGCGTAGGCGGCCTCTCACAAGTCTGGAAGTGTTGTTGCGGTTGCAAACGCCCGGCAAGCGTCTCCGGGGTGTGCCGCCCCCTCACGGACGGTGCAGTCGCCGGCACCTCGAGGGGGGAAACGGACGCGTCGGGTCTACACAGAGGGGATCTTGCCGTGGGTCTGGCCCGGATGTTGCTCCAAAGTGTTCCTATGGTCTGACCTAACACAACCGGGTGGGGAGGTCCACTGGTCAAAGCCCGTCCGTGCAAAGTCAAAGGGCTAGATCCCGTGGTTAATCACTACAGGGTTAGGCGGGACGGGGGCCCTCGGGATAGCAATGCCACCGGAGCGTCGCACCGGCCCCTCATACATGCGGGATCGTGTGGTGGCATGTTCGTAGAGGCGGAACACGTCTCCGGGGTGTGCCCCCCCTCACGGACGGCGCCGCCGTCGGCACCTGGAGGGGGGAAACGGACGCGTCGGGTCTACACGGAGAGAATCTTGCTGTGGGTCTGGCCCGGATGTTGCTCCAAAGTGTTCCTATGGGCTGACCTAACACAACCGGGTGGGGAGGTCCGTTGGTCAAAGCCCGTCCGTGCAAAGTCAAAGGGCTAGATCCCGTGGTCGAATGCTACAGGGTTAGGCGGGATGGGGGCCCTGGGGGAAGCAATGCCACCGGAGCGTCGCGCCGGGCCCTCATACATGCGGGATGGTGTGGTGGCATGTCCGAAGAGGCGGCACACGTCTCCAGGGTGTGCCCCCCCTCACGGACGGCGCCGCCGCCAGCACCTGGAGGGGGGAAACGGACGCGTCGGGTCTACACGTATGGGATCTTGCTGTGGGTCTGGCCCGGATGTTGCTCCAAAGTGTTCCAATGGGCTGACCTAACACAACCGGGTGGAGAGGTCCACTGGTCAAATCCCGTCCGTGCAAAGTCAAAGGGCTAGATCCCGTGGTCAAACGCTACAGGGTTAGGCATGACGGGGGCCCTGGGGGTAGCAATGCCACCAGAGCGTTGCACCGGCCCCTCATACATACGGGGTGGTGTAGTGGCATGTCCGAAGAGGCGGCACGCATCTACGGGGCGTGGCCCCCCCTAACGGACGGCGATGACACGGTAGTAGCCATTCTATGGTAACGATGCGGCGTGAATATTATTAAATACTCGGAGCGCGATAAAATCATGAGTTTTTTTGCACGACGTGGGCACATGTGCTATAGGAACGATAATATTTTTTCATAATTTTTGGTGATGGAGAAGTATCCGAAAAATTCCCTCTACGCGGATTGCCCTTCGCGCGTCTACGGCTGTGGCCGGCGGCCTCCGGGGGCTAGGATGCTGCCAAATCTTGTGTAGGCGGCCTCTCACAAGTTTGGAAGCGTTGTGGTGGTTGCAAACGCCCGGCACGCGTGTCCGGGGTGTGCCCCCCCTCACGGACGGCGCCGCCACCTGCACCTGGAGGGGGGAAACGGACGCGTCGGGTCTAGACGGAGGGGATCTTGCCGTGGGTCTGGCCCGGATGTTGCTCCAAAGTGTTCCTATGGGCTGACCTAACACAACTGGGTGGGGAGGTCCACTGGTCAAAGCCCGTCCGTGCAAAGTCAAAGGGCTAGATCCCGTGGTCAAACGCTACAGGGTTAGGCGGGACGGGGGCCCTGGGAGGGTAGCAATGCCACCGGAGCGTCGCACCGGGCCCTCATACATGTGGGGTGGTGTGGTGGCATGTCCGAAGAGGCGGCACGCGTCTCCGGGGCGTGGCCCCCCTCACGGACGGCGATGACACGGTAGTAGACATTCTGCGGTAACGATGCGGCGTGAATATTATTAAATACTCGAAGGGCGATAAAATCATGAGTTTTTTACACGATGTGGAAACATGTGCTATAGGACTGATGGTAATTTTTTCATAATTGTTCGCGATGGAGAAGTATCCGAACAATTCCCTCTACGCGGATTGCTCTTCGCGCGTCTACGACTGTGGCTGGCGGCCTCCGGGGGCTAGCATGCCGCCAAATCTTGGGTAGGCGGCCTCTCACAAGTCTGGAAGTGTTGTTACGGTTGCAAACGCCCGGCACGCGTCTCCGGGGTGTGCCCCCCCCCCCCTCACGGACGGTGCAGTCGCCGGCACCTGGAGGGGGGAAACGGACGCGTCGGGTCTACACGGAGGGGATCTTGCTGTGGGTCTGGCCCGGATGTTGCTCCAAAGTGTTCCTATGGTCTGACCTAACACAACCGGGTGGGGAGGTCCGCTGGTCAAAGCCCGTCCGTGCAAAGTCAAAGGGCTAGATCCCGTGGTCAAACGCTACAGGGTTAGGCGGGACGGGGGCCCTGGGGGTAGCAATGCCATCGGAGCATCGCACCGGCCCCTCATACATGCGGGATGGTGTGGTGGCATGTCCGAAGAGGCGACACACGTCTCCGGGGTGTGCCCCCCTCACGGACGGCGCCGCCGCCGGCAGCTGGAGGGGGGAAACGGACGCGTCGGGTCTACACGGAGGGAATATTGCTATGGGTCTGGCCCGGACGTTGCTCCAAAGTGTTCCTATGGGCTGACCTAACACAATCGGGTGGGGAGGTCCGCTGGTCAAGGCCCGTCGGTGCAAAGTCAAAGGGCTAGATCCGGTGGTCAAACGCTACAGGGTTAGGCGGGACGGGGGCCCTGGGGGGTAGCAATGCCACCGGAGCGTCGCACCGGCCCCTCATACATGCGGGATGGTGTGGTGGCGTGTCCGAAGATGCGGCACACGTCTCCGGGGTGTGGCCCCCCCCTCACGGACGGCGCCGCCGCCGGCACCTGAAGGAGGGAAACGGACGCGTCGGGTCTACAAGGAGGGAATCTTGCTGTGGGTCTGGCCCGGATGTTGCTCCAAAGTGTTCCTATGGGCTGACCTAACACAACCGGGTGGGGAGGTCCGCTGGTCAAAGCCTGTCCGTGCAAAGCCAAAGGGCTAGATCCCGTGGTCAAACGCTACAGGGTTAGGCGGGACGGGGGCCCTGGGGGGTAGCAATGCTACCGGAGCGTCGCACCGAGCCCTCATACATGCAGGGTGGTGTGGTGGCATGTCCGGAGAGGCGGCACACGTCTCCGGTGTGTGCCCCCCCTCACGGACGGCGCCGCCGCCGGCACCTGGAGGAGGGAAGCGGACGCGTCGGGTCTACATGGAGGGGATCTTGCTGTGGGTCTGGCCCAGAAGTTGCTCCAAAGTGTTCCTATGGGCTGACCTAACACAACCGGATGGGGAGGTCCACTGGTCAAAGCCTGTCCGTGCAAAGTCAAAGGGCTAGATCCCGTGGTCAAACGCTACAGGGTTAGGCGGGACGAGGGCCCTGAGAGGGTAGCAATGCCACCGGAGCGTCGCACCGGGCCCTCATACATGCGGGGTGGTGTGGTGGCATGTCCGAAGAGGCGGCACGCGTCTCCGGGGCGTGGCCACCCTCACGGACGGCGATGACACGGTAGTAGACGGATCAGGCACTCGCATAGTTACCGGATCAGGCACTCCATAACGGTACCCCTCAGTCAGTTGCTCTCCTATGTATCACCTTTCGCGAGACCATAGAAAAAAATATACGTGATATTTTAGAAAATTGTTGTACAATATAAAAAAAGATCATGTCATTAAAAATAATGTTTCAAACCATTAAAGAAAATGTATGGTACATTTTAAATAATGTTCATGCATGTAAAAAATATGTATAAGAAAACATTAAAATATATATATAATAAGAAAACATTAAAAAAATTATACAAAATAAGAAAAGTAAAAATAAAAATATGCCGACGGCATAGCTGCGGCCATACGGAAGCTTCTACGCGGATCGGTGATGTGGATAATAAAAAAGAAAAAAAATGTATGCCTATGGCTAAGCCGTCGACATAGGTGCCACGTGGCGCCCCAACCTATCCCTTATCCACTCACTCTCTCCCCCATCCACTCACTCTCTCCCCCACACACCGACCTGCGCCGCCGCCGCACCCCCCGACCCCGACATGCGCCGCCGCCGCACCCCCCACCCCGAGCTGCCGCCGTCGCCGCACCCCCCACCCCTCCCCTGCCGCCGCACCTCCCACTCCACCATGCCCCCTGCCGCCGCCGCCGCACACCCCACCCCTGCCGCCGCCCTCCCCGCCTCCACACCCACGTCGCCGCCCCCGCCTCCACACCCGCCGTCGCCGCCGTCTCCACCCGCCGTCGCCCCGGCCTTCCCTGACCCCGCCGCTGCCCCGGCCTCTCCCGACCCCGCCGGTACTCCTGCAGCCGGCCGCGGCTCCGTCCGGCCCCGTCCCTCCCGTCCCCGACCGCCCCTGCCTCACCGTCCCCTCCACCGCCACGCCCCCTGCCACGCCCCTCTCGGTGAGCTACATTTTTTTTTCATTTTTTTGCCTTTTTTTGTACTGTTGGATGGATGAATGAATGCATGGATGGATGTTGGATGTTAGATTCTTAGGTTAGATGTTAGATGTTAGGTTGTTAGGTTGATATATAGGTGAATGTTGGATGTTAGGATGTTAGATTGTTAGGTTGCATTATTTTTATCATGATGATCTTGTCATTTGAGAAGTGCTCTACAATTGGTATAAGATGAGTGATTATTTTTATCATGATGATCTTGTCAAAAAAATTGAACCGGACAAAATTTGACACTTGACAAAATATGATTTTTTTTCATAGTTTTAAGTGTCAGTGCTTAATGTTAAGTAGCTACGTGAGATGTGCTGCAAAATTATGATATGATGAGTGGTTATTTAATCATGATGATCTTGCTAAAAAAATTGAAGGACAAAATTTGACACGTGGGCACATGTGCTATAGGACTGATGGTAATTTTTTCATCATTGTTCGCGATGGAGAAGTATCCGAACAATTCCCTCTACGCGGATTGCTCTTCGCGCGTCTACGACTGTGGCCGGCGGCCTCCGGGGGCTAGCATGCCGCCAAATCTTGCGTAGGCGGACTCTCACAAGTCTGGAAGTGTTGTTGCGGTTGCAAACGCCCGGCACGCGTCTCCGGGGTGTGCCCCCCCCCCTCACGGACGGCGCTGCCGCCGGCACCTGGAGGGGGGAAACAGACGCGTCGGGTCTACATGGAGGGAATCTTGCTGTGGGACTGGCCCGGATGTTGCTCCAAAGTGTTCCTATGGGCTGACCTAACACAACCGGGTGGGGAGGTCCGCTGGTCAAAGCCCGTCCGTGCAAAGTCAAAGGGCTAGATCCCGTGGTCAAACGCTATAGGGTTAGGCGGGACGGGGGCCTTGGGGGGTAGCAATGCCACCGGAGCATCGCGCCGGGCCCTCATACATGCGGGGTGGTGTGGTGGCATGTCCGAAGAGGCGGCACATGTCTCCGGGGTGTGCCCCCCTCACGGACGGCGGCGCCGCCGGCACCTGGAGGAGGGAAACGGACGCGTTGGGTCTACACCGAGGGGATCTTGCTGTGGGTCTAGCCCGGATGTTGCTACAAAGTGTTCCTATGGGCTGACCTAACACAACCGGGTGGGGAGGTCCACTGGTGAAAGCCCGTCCGTGCCAAGTCAAAGGGCTAGATCCTGTGGTCAAACGCTACAGGGTTACGCGGGACGGGGGCCCTGGGTGGGTAGCAATGCCACCGGAGTGTCGCACCGGGCCCTCATACATGCGGGGTGGTGTGGTGGCATGTCCGAAGAGGCGGCACGCGTCTCCGGGGCGTGGCCCCCCTCACGGACGGCGATGACACGGTAGTAGACGTTCTGCGGTAACGATGCGGCGTGAATATTATTAAATACTCGGAGGGCGATAAAATCATGAGTTTTTTACACGACGTGGGCACATGTGCTATAGGACTGATGGTAATTTTTTCATAATTGTTCGCGATGGAGAATGTTGGATGTTAGGATGAGTGATTATTTTTATTAGGATGTTAGATTGTTAGGTTGCATTATTTTTATCATGATGATCTTGTCATTTGAGAAGTGCTCTAAAATTGGTATAAGATGAGTGATTATTTTTATCATGATGATCTTGTCAAAAAAATTGAACCGGACAAAATTTGACACTTGACAAAATATGATTTTTTTTCATAGTTTTAAGTGTCAGTGCTTAATGTTAAGTAGCTACGTGAGATGTGCTGCAAAATTATGATATGATGAGTGGTTATTTAATCATGATGATCTTGCTAAAAAAATTGAAGGACAAAATTTGACACTTGACGAAACATGATTTTTTTTCATAGTTAAAAGTATCAATGCTTAATGTGAGGTGATGACCTAAATTTTTTTCACTCGGTGTAATTAACAGGATTTGTGGTGTTCCATCTTCGTGGAGTGATTGTCGACGTTGGAGGTGTTGGTCCACGATCGTCCGTCTCCTTTGATCGACTACATCGGAGGGTGAGCAACAATTCCATGACCTCGTCCACTTTTTTTCCATGTCACTAGATTAAATTTTCACATCAAGTCGCGTAACCTAGGTCTCCCGTCCGAAAGGGTTGCATGGATAAATATGCATTCAATTGCATATTTATCACCGCAGCTCTTTCGGATTGTCCAGCGCTTTCCACGGACAACCCGAGGATGTGTAGATTGGGTACGTTTATCATGCTCTACCCCGTTCCGAGACAGGATTTCGGCGGCGCCTCCCTGTTGTTCTCCGGATGCACATTCTCTCGGCATTTTGCCGAGACGTGTATTTGGAGAATAGCGGGGAGGTGCTGCTGAAATTTTGTCTCGGAATGGGGTAGAGCATGGACAACGTACTCAATCTACACATTCTCGTGTGGGATTAGGACCCATCTTTACCTATTAGATATGTAGGTGGATTAAATGTCGTTTCTCGTCAACCTTGTAAAAAATAAAATATTGATGTGAGTAATTTAAATGAATCCTTAATTTTGTTGTGTGGCTTCCAATAAAGCAGAGATGGCAGATAATCAGTGGATGTATAGTGGGTTTTTCCGTCGGAATCAAGTAACAACAAAGTGGGTCGAGAAAACTGATGTGTTTTTGAAAGAGATATTCCGTAGTCCAATGAGGATGGTGCCAGAATGCCCGTGTGCCAGATGTAAGAGGCGTATCCGCAGAGATAAGAGTGAGATGACTAAGCACCTTCGCACGCATGGATTTATGCCCAACTTTTGCACTTTCATTCCTTCTAATCTTCTAGTTTGATTGTTTAACTAACATTCAGGCTATGTTGGCGTCTTGGACTAACCGCACGGATCCACCACAAATGGGACCCCCACCACCACATGCGGGAGAACCCCCACACGTGCCCACGTTCGATGAATGGGTGGCACTAGGCAGTGATGGCCCGGTTAGTACATTTGTCTAACTACTGGCAAACTAGTTCTCGTTCATTCAACACTATCATATCATATTTACCGTTAGAATCTTTTCTGAAACATGTAGGGGACCGGTGGCTTGACTCCTGCTCCATTGACCCCAGTCACTCCGATCTGGCAGAGTGGTGGTGGTCGCGATGGCGGTTTTGGCGGAGGTGGTGGTGGTTTTGGCGGAGGTGGTGGTTTTGGCGGAGGTGGTCTTGCTTGATGATTCCGTGCATGTGGCCATCGTGCCATGCCTTTCATATTCCTACTTTTATGATGTTTCATGTCTTGCACTACTTTTATGTTCATGAACTTCCGTCGGTGATGATCTTTAGATGATGTGATGAACTTGAGTATGTTTAGATGATGATGGTCAACTTGAGTATGTTTAGATGATGAATTGTCATATTTCTGCATAATTTCATATTGTTCTGTTTTGAAATGCTGTCAAATGAATTGGAAAAGAGAAAACAGGGGAAAAAACTATGCCTACGGCAAAGCCGTCGACATATATAAGCCCAGGAGTTACCAGGGCTCGCCACGTGGCATATCTATGCCGACGGCTTTGCCGTAGGCATAGCCCTGCTGCCAGGAGGAACCAGGAAATGACACGTGGCAGAGCTATGCCTACGGCTTTGCCGTAGGCATAGCCCTGCCACTAGGAGTACCACGGGTTGCCAGCGCTTTTGACGGCGCCGTCCGTTGCCGTTAGACGAAAAACACTGCCGACGGCTAAACTATGCCGACGGCTGATGTCAGGCCGTTGGCATAGGCCCCTATGCCGACGGTCTGACAAGACTACGCTGACGACATCTACGCCGACGGGCCTATGCCGACGGCAACCGTAGGCATAGATCTATGCCGACGGCCTAGGGGCCTATGCCGACGGCCTGTGGCTGTAGGCATAGTCCGCGAGTCCGGTAGTGAAGCACCTATGGGGATCCCGGCCGCCTCGACGTCCATGGCGAAGCGGCGGCCCAGCAGTGCTCCGATCGAGCCAACTCCCGCCTCACCGCTCGCCCACGCCCCCAGCCGCTGCAGGTGCTGGACCCTCAGCAGGGAGGGCGTGTTGGCTTGTGTCTTCCCGGAGGTCTCCTCGCGGAGCGACATGGCCTGGTTCATGGGCCTGGATGCCGAGGAAGGGCCAGCACTGCACGGCTTCTTCCCCATGTAGAAAATTTTCTGGTTATACAGAGGGTTAATTAGTCAGACAAATCCGGGTATCTACTTCAATACAAGATAATGATGTTGCACTAACATTTCCCCACATCTAAGAAACCCTAAATGGCCTAATGAAATAAAATAAATCCACTCAGAAGACGCAAATAAGATGATACTAAACAGTAAATAGAGAATATATTTATTATTAGCGCCACGGTGATGTCATACTAAGCACATGTGTCTATAGCATTTGTTTCCCACGAGAAATTTTATAATCGTACATTGATGAATGAAATCAAACTAATCCCTGCGAATTCTCTATTCTACTCTGATGCTATTTGGTAGTAATTCGCCATAGTATCAATTTTGAGTTCAAGATATGCATGAATAAACAGGAAACTGTAAATGAAATTACCAAGAATGGCGCCAGTCAGGGGAGCAGGGGAGCCAGCGCGGGAGGCGAACGGAGGCAGGCCGGCAGCACGGTAGGGAAGCAGACCAGCAGCCTGGGGCCGGGTGGCTGACTGGCTGGGGAGGGAAGTGGCAGGGGGAGGCGGCGCGAGCGTTGATCGCGTGCGTGTTAGGTCGCCCAGTCAACCCAACCTTTGGGCTTCCATTTGACAGTCTGAGTGGGCTTAACTCCAGGCCATGAGAAACTCTGTAGGTAGGTGGGGAAAACTTCACGGGCCGGGCCTGGACCCACTCCGCCCGATACAAGATTTATGTTCAGTAGTTTCTTTTGTACTCCTTCGGTTCTTTTTACTCCGCATATTAGATTTGGATCAAGTCAAACTTTGCAAAGTTTGACCAAATATATATTAAAAAATATCAATATCTACCATACCGAATATATATCCCATGAAACTAAATTTCGTAATAAATCTAACAAAATTGATTTGGCATCATAAATGTTAATACTTTTTTCTATAAATTCGGTCAAAGTAGAGATGATTTGATTTCAGACAAAACTTATATGCAGACTAAAAAGAACCGGAGGGAGTATTGTATTAAAAAAGCAAGCAGCAGACTACATCTCTCTTCATGTGCATGTGCTAGCGGTTCGGGCTGCGGCACCGTGCACTCACTGTACTCCGTGATTAGCTATTACTCCCACTGTAAAAACATATAAAAGCATTTAAATCATTACGTAATTAGCTACATGTTTTGCCATTTTCCGCCGACGTGCATCCAAATGGAAGCATCCGAGAGGGTAGGATGAGAACGTACATGAACCCCCCTCACCCCATGACGAACCCGTCAACCCACTCCACCCCACGCGGCAGAGTACCATGCAGTGTGCCTGGTGTGGATAGAATAATCTACGTGCATGTCTTTATATGGATTTGAGGTTTTAAAATTAAGAGGTATGATTGTTCGGATGGATCAATCGGCTCCTATCCAGATACAAGAGTCAAATTGTCCATTTACGATTGAAGATGCTCGTATCATCCCAGAACAAAAATGGCTTGTCAAAAATGGCTTGAGGCTTATAACTTTTTGTGATAATAATCCATCTATTGGCCGTTTCATGGTAACAAAGCTGCACTCACGGCGCGCCGTCGGTACATGTAGTAGGAAGAAGACTTTGACACCCTCACTCTAAACTACGTCTATATACATCCTATGTAGTCTACATTGAAATCTCCTCTAAAAGGATTTATATTTAGAGCCGAGTCACGAGTTCCGAGCTTACCCCTACCTGCAGGTCACCGCCTGGCGCCTTATGGACGAGTCGACTTCATGGTGGAAGCTATATATGGCGTGCAGGAGGCAAGTCACACTCGCTGAGGACCTCGTACACCGCAGCCTCAGATTGCCTTGCAGGTCTGCAGAGACCGTTTCTAGCTTCTTGTAGTGCTCTCCTGATGGAGATCAAGTGGAGAGCCAGCCATTTTTGCGTCCGTGAATTTCAAGGACGAAAAACAAAAGCTCAGAATTTCTAAACCATTCTCAAGAGAACTTTCGTTATTCATAATTAGTTTCAACATAGTCTTATACAACAAAGGATAGTCTTCAGCACCTCTCTCTCTCTCACACACACACACACACACACACACACACACACTGCCTTCTTGGTAGTAAGAAAAACAGCTTACATATAACAAACAAGTTTGTGCTTCATAGGGTTGGTCTAAAACAGTTCAGCAAAATAATGCAGATATCATCTCATCCGGGTCGACAATTTTCACGGCGCACCGTCCACATCACCTGCAAACAAGAGAAATAAAACATGCTCAACTTGGCCTGATCGAAAGAAAACCAGAAATCAAGCAAGGAATGGATGGGCTGTGAATAACAGAACGAATAAGGCAAAATTTACATTGAAATTTGCACAGAAATAGGATGTAGGCGTACAACTTTCCTAAGCATAAAAGAGGCAAGCTAAAATTTCATCTCCTCAAAGATACGAAACCTGGTCTAATACTAACTTATAATCAGCAAGAAGCATTCACGGATGAAACAGAGAATTGAAACAAAAGTGAAGGCAAAAGCATACAGTGTCAAGAGATCGGCACCTGTGGTATAAAAGCCAATGTAGGGGAAGATAGTTGCAGGGACTTGAGCCTCAAAAACTTTGTTGCACCGCATTGACTTGAGCTCCACTGCAAAGACGCCCTCTCTCGTCCACATAAAAAACATATCATCGTCCTCAATGAGACCCAATATCCTGACCGGACGCCCACTGGCAGAATGATTATTTACCAACGGCACCGATGACACATTCGGTGGAAGGAATGCATCCAACTGAATGGTCCTGCGCAGCACCCATTCCATAACACCCTCCGGACCTGTCTCCCGAGCCCATAGGCGCAGGTTGAACTCCGTCAAGGCAGCAAGGCCTAGCCCACCGTCCTCTGCCTTCATGATGTGGACATTCCTTCTGTACACACTAAGTGTATCTTCTGGACACTCAATATGGTATAATTTACGTGTATCCAACTCAAAGGCAAGGATATACTTTGCCTTCAGCGGCCAGTACAAGATGTCCCCAACAAGGACACTAGGCCTTGAATCAATATCAGATGGTGTTGGTTTAGAAACCATCTGGTGCCAGCTGCTACTCTCTGACGAGTATCTACAGGCATAGGCATAGCGTGTGCAAGTGAATACCCACACTACGAGAAAAGGGCAAGAGTGGCAGTCACCACTGTCCTTGTGGCCAGCTGCACAAAGCACTGTAGCTTGGCTCTCAGGAACAATACCATGATTAAAACGCCGATCAGCATCCGGAGTAGCCGGTACATATTGCCTGCTGCCAGTCATGGGGTTCCATACCTGGAGCTGAGTCCAGGTTGAGCTAACGAGGAGAACAAGGCTGTGACGGCAGCCAAGGACCTGCCAGCAGGGGTCAGGCAGGGAGAAGGCTGCCGTTGAGACACAATTAGGAGGGTCCCCTGTGGGAATAAAACGGGGGATGCTAGTGGAGTTGCTGAAGAAGCAAAGCACAGGGAGTTTCTGATGAAGTGTGCGAAAGCGGCTGACGAATTGGCGGTTTTTGATGAGGCAGTGCCATCGCTTGCAGACAAGGGACGTGCGAATCAAGCAGGTGGGGTGTGCTGGGAGGCAGAGAAATATCTCGATGAGCAGATCATCTGGCAGCTGGCTTGATGAGGCAGGGAACAACCCCGAAGGGTCCATCATCTTCCTGATCTCAGAGCAGTTCTAGCAGTAGTAAGATTTCAAGGTTTGTTGATTCTTCCAATCATACATCCCGGTATCTCAACTTACTTCAGTTTGCTTCAGAAACACATGCGCAACCGCTTTAACCTCTGCTTCTCAACTGCTGCTACAATTATTCTGGCAAGCGGTCCGGAACAATTGACTTGCGCATCAACAAACTCTGCAAGTATACAGAGCATTGAAATTTGTTAGCAGCAAATTCACAAATATAAGACCTATACTGAAACAAATAAACATGTGTTTTGACGTTTAGCCCATATTTTTTATGTCCGCTTGTATCCAGTTTAGGATAGTCAAATCCGGCAAGACGTGTTTAAAACATCTCGCCGGAGTAAATACAGAATTACAGATCAATACTCACTACAGAGTTGATGCATCAGAATTACAGAAGATTCGAGAAACAGAAAAACTAGAACAAAAACCAAATTCGGGTGGCATAAGCCGGCTGTCCGGACGAGCATCAGTAAGCTGCAGTGAGGAGGAGCCTCTGTATTTCTAACAGCCTTTGTTCGTTTGCTATTTGAGTTCAGTTGTTATGCGAAACAACAAAAGATTTGCAGATCCACGATGTCCTACATAGGGTTGATACTAACTAGCATAAAAATCTGAGTTCGGATACATGTAGTCGATGCATCGGAGGCAAACTGAAAATTTCTAATCCGAGCGCAAATTTCATATGCAAAAATCAGAGTTGACGCATCAGAGGAAGGCAGGGCAGCCGGATCTGGGAGGGAGGAGGGGAGAGCGGCTGACCTGGTTGTCGGGGCGGATGGGTCCAGCGGCGGGTCGCCGGCGGCGTGCGAGTCGGCGGTGGGTCGGCGGAACTTGGAAGGGGAGGGGCGGAGGCAGGGCTCTTGGGGCGTACTTGAAGACTTGCTGGGCTTGGACGACATGGGCCGTGACCCATCTGGACACGAAAGAGGAAACCGTGCAGCAGCCGAGAGGACCGTTTGTTAAAAAAAAACGAGAGGAACACTAAAGGAAACATAATTGGACGTGCTAAAAAAGGAAAGAGAGCTAAATGAGCTCGCGATGAACAGTAAAATCCAAAAATATTTAAAATAAATTCAGAAAACTCTTAAATGATTTGTGGCGAACTTTGTTAAATGTTTTGTGCGCCTGCAAAATTTCATTATAAAATGACGTTAATGGAAGTCGTGGCAAAGAAAAGAAAACATAATCAGCACTGCAAAATAATTTTGAAAATAACACTTTTAAAGCACCGATTTTGTTTTTCTTCACGACTTCCACGAATGTCGTTCCATAATGAAATTTTGTGTGCACTCAAAACATTTGTCAATGTTTGCCACAAACAAATTTTAGATTTTTTTCATTTTGTTTTCAATTTTTCAGATTTTACTGTTCAGCTCGAGCCCAGAAACACCATGCCCGATTCCCAGTCCTATGTATCTTATTATTCTAAAAAATAAATATCTTTTTCTTCCTTCAAGTGTAGCTGCTCCCCACAAGCCATATGATTTGTTATGTAAAGCTCCCCACAAGTGTAGTTTTACCATCACCCCATATCATGCTGGGAGCAGGGAGGTTGGGGAAAAACTATTCAGGGACAAAACTTTGGGGGAAATTGCAAGGGACTCATTTCTATATATACACGTGACAACTTAGTTGTAATTTTCTTCGACTAATGGGACCACGCGAGGAGAAGGGTGGACGCCGGAGTCGAGAAGCTCGAGAAGCCTCTGGCACGTGTGAGGCTTCCTAGTACCAACATGAAACCGAATCAACTACAAAAATAAACACTTTTAATGGCATCTCTGTCCCATCTTAGGGCTATGTAACATCGCAAATTTTGGAATCTAAAAAAAATACTTTGTTTGTTTGTTTTATCTCTACTACTTATAAAAGAGCAAGCTCAAATTCCCCTAAAGTCTCCGATGCATATATGTTTTAACTTGTTGTAGCTAAGCTCACTTCATTTACTACTAAACTCTTCCATGCATTAACGAGCTTCCTTCATTTAAGTATTTTGCATAGGTTCACACGTATGGCATTGTTTTTTCACGGGGTCATCAAAGTGCTCTCTTTCCTCTTTAATTGTTTTACCACGTCATTTTCTCACTTATGTGGCATGCTTACCACCTGTACACCGTGGAGCACTGGAAAGGGTCAATACACAGTGCTATCCTAATGGAGACCAAGTGAAGGGCCACCCGTTTTTGCGTCGGTGAATTTCAAGCATGAAAAACAAAAACTCAAACTCACGCACTTTGCATCATCATTTGGCTGGATAAGCCTCCAGATGGTCTTTCTACCTTTATAAACAATACTAAATAATAAAACGAGTTGTTCAAAAAAATCCCTCACCATGTACTCAATTTTCCTTGACATGCACTTTGATACAAGCAATAAGCTTCTGTTTTTGACAGATTACTACAGAACTATTTAAATTACTACAGGCTGTTCTGTTTTTGACAGATTTTGTTTTTCGCGTGTTGTTTGCTTATTTTGATGCATCTATGACTAGTATCGGGGGATATGAACCATGGAAAATTTGGAATACAGTAGATATTACACCAATATAAATAAATAATGAGTTCACAACAGTACCAAAAGTGGTGATCTATTTTCTTATACTAACGGAGCTTACGAGATTTTCTGTTAAGTTTTGTGTTGTGAAGTTTTCAAGTTTTGGGTAAGGATTTGATGGACTATGGAATAAGGAGTGGCAAGAGCCTAAGCTTGGGGATGCCCAAGGCACCTCAAGGTAATATTCAAGGACAACTAAGAGCCTAAGCTTGGGGATGCTAATGACCCACAAGTATAGGGGATCAATTGTAGCTCTTTTCGATAAGTAAGAGTGTCGAACCCAACAAGGAGCAGAAGGAGATGACAAGTGGTTTTCAGTAAGGTAATGTCTGCAAGTGCTGCAATTGTAAGTAGCAGAGTAGTTTGATAGCAAGATAATTTGTAACGGGCAAGTAACGATAGTAGCAACAAAAGTGCAGCAAGGTAGCCCAATCCTTTTGAGGCAAATGACAGGCCAAAACAGTCTCTTATGACAAGCAAAGCGTTCTTGAGAGTACACGGGATTTTCATCTAGTCACTTTCATCATGTTGATTTAATTCGTGTTCGGTACTTTGATAATTTGATATGTGGGTGGACCGGTGCTTAGGTGTTGTTCTTACTTGAACAAACCTCCTACTTATGATTAACCCTTCACAACTACGAGAAAAGTATTAGGAATAAATTCTAACCATAACATTAAACTTTTGGATCTAATCGGTCCCTTATGGAATAGCGCATAAACTGGGGTTTAAGCTTCTGTCACTCTCGCAACCCATCATCTAATAGCTACTCCACAATGCATTCCCTTAGGCCCAAATATGGTGAAGTGTCATGTGGTCAACGTTCACATGACACCACTAAGGGAATCACAACATACATACTATCAAAATATCACTAGTAGAAAAAGGGTCAAATGTTCAGCTCATTATATCGATCACATATAAAGTTCACATGATTACTTGCAACATGATTTCTCCCGTGACCTCAAGAACAAAAGTAACTACTCACAAATGATAATCATGCTCAAGATCAGAGGGATATTAAATAGCATATTGGATCCGAACATATAATCTTCCACCAAATAAACCATATAGTAATCAACTACAAGATGTAATCAACACTACTAGTCACCCACAAGCACCAATCTATAGTTCCGGTAACAAGATTGAACACAAGAGATGAACTAGGGTTTGAGATGAGATGGTGCTGTTGAAGATGTTTATGGAGATTGCCCTCCCAAAGATGGGAGAGTTTTTGGTGATGATGATGACGATGATTTCCCCCTCCGGGAGGGAAGTTCCCCCGACGGAATCGCTCCGCCGTAGGGCAAAAGTGCTCCTGCCCAAGTTCTGCCTCGAGACGGCGGCGCTCCGTCCCGAAAGTCCCATCCTTATTTTTTCTTGGTCAAAATGACCTATATACCAGAAGATGGGCACCGGAGGGTGGCCTGGGTGAGCACAACCCACCAGGGCGCGCCTGGGCTCCCTGGCGCGCCCAGGTGGGTTGTGCCCACCTGGTGGGCCCCCTATGATAGTTATTTGCTCCAATATTCATCATATATTTGATAAAAAATCTCCGTGAAGTTTCAGCTTGTTTGGAGTTATGCAGAATAGGTGGCCTGACGTAGCTTTTCCAGGTCCAGATTTCCAGCTGTCACCATTCTCCCTCTTTGTGTGTACCTTGTAAATTATAAGAGAAAAGGCATTAGAATTACTCCAAAAAGCATTATTATGCATAAAAACATCATAAATAACAGTAAGGAAACATGATGCAAAATGGACGTATCAACTCCCGCAAGCTTAGACCTCGCTTGTCCTCAAGCGAAAAACCAAAATCAAAAAACATGTCCACATTCTTAGAGAGAGAGAGAGAGAGTGATGAACGACAAGTATATGGGATCTATCGTAGTCCTTTCAATAAGTAAGAGTGTCGAAACCAACGAGGAGCAGAAGGAAATGATAAGCGGTTTTTAGTAAGGTATTCTCTGCAAGCACTGAAATTATCGGTAACAGATAGTTTTGTGATAAGGTAATTTGTAACGGGTAACAATTACTGAAAGTAAATAAGGTGCAGCAAGATGGCCTCCTTTTTGTAGCAAAGGACAAGTCTGGACAAACTCTTATATGATGGAAAACGCTCCCGAGGACACATGGGAATTATCGTCAAGCTACTTTTCAGCACGCTCATATGATCCGCGTTCGTTACTTTGATAATTTGATATGTGGGTGGACCGGTGCTTGGGTACTGCCC
This sequence comes from Triticum urartu, assembly GCF_056163025.1. Taxonomy (NCBI): domain Eukaryota; kingdom Viridiplantae; phylum Streptophyta; class Magnoliopsida; order Poales; family Poaceae; genus Triticum; species Triticum urartu. The sequence goes on from NC_141873.1 coordinate 579,711,189, forward strand.
TTTCTTGGACAAGCATCCCACTTATGATTAACCTTTATTGCAAGAATCCGCAACTACAAAAGAAGTATTAAGGTAAACCTAACCATAGCATGAAACATATGGATCCAAATCATCCCCTTACAAAGCAACTCATAAACTAGGGTTTAAGCTTCTGTCACTCTAGCAACCCATCATCTACTTATTACTTCCCAATGCCTTCCTCAAGGCCCAAACAATGGTGAAGTGTCATGTAGTCGACGTTCACATAACACTACTAGAGGAAAGACAACATACATCTCATCAAAATATCGAACGAATACCAAATTCACATGACTACTTATAGCAAGACTTCTCCCATGTCCTCATGAACAAACGTAACTACTCACAAATCATATTAATATTCATAATCAGAGGGGTATTAATATGCATAAGGGATCTGAACATATGATCTTCCACCAAATAAACCAACTAGCATCAACTACAAGGAGTAATCAACACTACTAGCAACCCACATGTACCAATCTGAGGTTTTGGGACAAAGATTGGATACAAGCGATGAAATAGGGTTTGAGATGAGATGGTGCCGGTGAAGATGTTGATGGAGATTGACCCCCTCCCGATGACAGGATCGTTGGTGATGACGATGGTGATGATTTCCCCCTCCCGGAGGGATGTTTCCCTGGCAGAACAGCTCCACCGGAGCCCTAGATTGGTTTCGCCAAGGTTCCGCCTCGTGGCGGCGGTGTTTCCTCTCGAAAGCTTGCTTATGATTTTTTCTAGGGTAAAAGACTTCATATAGAAGAAGATGGGCATGGAGGCCTGCCAGGGGGTCCACGAGGCAGGGGGCGCGCCCAGGGGGGTAGGGCGCGCCCCCACCCTCGTGGATGGTGGGTGGCCTCCCTCTGGTTGATTCTTTCTCCAGTATTTTTTATTAATTCCAAAAACTGCCTCCGTGAAGTTTTAGGACTTTTGGAGCTGTGCAGAATATGTCTCTAATATTTGCTCATTTTCTAGCCCAGAATTCTAGTTGTCGGCATTCTCCCTCTTCATGTAAACCTTGTAAAATAAGAGAGAAAATGCATAAGTATTGTGACATAACATTTAATAACATCCCATAATGCAATAAATATCGATATAAAAGCATGATGCAAAATGGACATATCAACTCCCCCAAGCTTAGACCTCGCTTGTCCTCAAGCGGAAGCCGATAACGAAAAATATGTCCACATGTTTAGAGATAGAGGTGTCGATAAAATAAAATACAGACATGAGGGCATCATGGTCATTCTTATAACATCAACATATATATATATATATAAGTTGTCATATGATTTCTTATGCTCAAGTAACAATCTATTCACAATGTAAAGTATGAATTAGAACTTCATTGAGGACTAACAAACTATGATCTCGGTTATTGAAGCAATTGCAATTTATCATAACATCGGAAAGAGTCAATATAAGAGCTTTTCAGCAAGTCCACATACTCAACTATCATTTAGTCTTTCATAATTGCTAACACTCATGCAATACTTGTGGTTATGGAGTTTTAATCAGACACAGAGAAAGATAGGGGCTTATAGTGTTGCCTCCCAACCTTTTACCTCAAGGGTAATGTCAACAATAATAGTTCATGCTAACTTACATCCAATTGGATATATATATATATATCAGGATCTTTCCAACACAAGGTGCTTGCCAAAGGATAAAATGTAAAAAGTAAAGGTGAAGATCACCATGACTCTTGTAGAAGGTATAAGACAAGAATAAAATATAGGCCCTTCGCAGAGGGAAGCAGAGGTTGTCATGTGCTTTTATGGTTGGATGCACAAAATCTTAATGCAAAAGAACGCCACTTTATATTGCCACTTGTGATATGGACCTTTATTATGCAGTCCATCGCTTTATTGCTTCCATATCACAAGATCGTATAAAGCTTATTTTCTCCACACTAATAAATCATACATATTTAGAGAGCAATTTTTATTGCATACAACAACGACAACTTACTTGAAGGATCTTACTCAATCCATAGGTAGGTATGGTGGACTCTCATGGCAAAATCGGGTTTAAGGATATTTGGAAGCACAAGTAGTATCTCTACTTGGTGCAAACAATTTGGCTAGCATGAGAGGGAATGGCAAGCTCAACATGTTGGATGATCCATGACAATATACTTTATTTCAGATATAAGAGAACATAACTCATTATGTTGTCTTCCTTGTCCAACATCAACTTTTTAACATGTCATATCTTAATGAGTGCCCACAATCGTGAAAGATGTCCAAGATAGTATATTTATATGTGAAAACCTCTCTTTCTTTATTACTTCCTATTAATTGCAACGATGACCAAAACTATGTTTGTCAACTCTCAACAACTTTTATTCATCATACTCTTTATATGTGAAATCATTACTCTCCATAAGATCAATATGATCTCTTTACTTCTTTTTATTCGTTTATTCCCTCAAGATCATAGCAAGATAATCAAGCCCTTGACTCAACACTAATCTTTATTATATATAGCTCACAGACTCGATCACATAGAAGGATCATAAGGCAAAACTCAAAACTAAATCATACTAAAACTTTATTCTACTAGATCAAGATATTACCAAAAGGATCGAACTAAGAAAAACGGTAAGGATAGGAGTGTGACGGTGATACGATACCGGGGAACCTCCCCCAAGCTTGGCAGTTGCTCAGGGGAGTGCCCATACCCATGTGATTATATCTCTTTCCTCGGGGGTGGTGATGATGGAGTTGTTGATGATGTAGGCTTGTCATCCATCTTCCAAGGCATAGGCTCACCATCATAGAAGGATGATCGAGTCTTCGGGATCCTCAAATCTGCAGCCAAACTCATCCTCTTGAATCTATATTCATACTCACAGTTTTGATTCTGCGGGTCATAGATCTGGGCTTGGAGGTGCTCAATTTTCTCGTGAAGCTTGAAGATGGCCTCCCCAATGTTCTTGGCATCCAGCTTGTGGTTGTTGGTGAACTCCACGAGCATCATGTGGTTGGTGTTGAGTCCGTGTTCCACCATCCCTTGGCACTTAAAAACTTGCTGCTCCATTGCTTCGAGCCTTGTCTTCACGCTTTCGGTCCTCCTTGGTCCCTCAACATCGCGGATGTGCAACAACCCCTCATGCATCTCAATGGTTTGAGGATGTTGCAGCACTTCCGCAAGGTAGGGGTTGATGACCTTCTCCAAGAACTTGTCCTTGGGGACACTTGGAGACGTCATGGTGATCTAGATCTGTCAGAAAAACAGCTCGAAACAAAATAGAGGATATTTGTGTGGTACGGTGGTCAAACCCTTCGGGAGGTTATATAATGAATTTTTACCGACCAAAAGAAGTATCGTGCAAGAAAACAGAGTCCAGAGGGCACACGAGGTGCCCATGAGGCAGGGGGCGCGACCAGGGGGTAGGGTGCGCCCTCCACCCTCGTGGATGCCTCGTGTCCCTTTCGGACTACTTCTTATTTTACTATTTTCTTAAATATTCCAAAACAGAGAAAAATTACCATTAGAACTGTTTTGGAGTCGGTTTACTTACCGTACCACATACCTATTCCTTTTCGGAGTCTGAAACGTTCTAGAAAGTGTCCCTTATATATTCCTCCAGGGTTATGGTTTCAATAACATTAGTTTCAACATTTATAGGATTACCTGTGATATAATGTTTGATTCTTTGACCGTTCACCACCTTCGGATTTGTGCCTTCGAAGTTGTTGATTTTTATGGCACCGGAACGATAGACCTCCTCGATAACGTAAGGACCTTCCCATTTAGAGAGAAGTTTTCCTGCAAAAAATCGTACACGAGAGTTGAATAGCAACACATAATCACCTACATTAAACTCATGCTTTTGTATCCTTTTGTCATGCCATCTTTTAACTTTTTCTTTAAACAGTTTGGCATTCTCATAGGCCTGGGTTCTCCATTCATCAAGTGAGCTAATGTCAAATAGTCTCTTCTCACCGGCAAGTTTGAAATCATAATTGAGCTCTTTAATGGCCCAATATGCCTTATCTTCTAGTTCGAGAGGTAAGTGACATGCTTTTCCATAAACCATTTTATATGAAGACATACCCATAGGATTTTTATAAGCAGTTCTATAGGCCCATAATGCATCATCAAGTTTCTTGGGCCAATTCTTTCTAGATCTATTAACAGTCTTTTGCAACATTAATTTGAGCTCTCTATTACTAAGCTCTACTTGACCACTAGACTGTGGGTGATATGGAGATGCAATCCTATGATTAACATTGTATTTAGCAAGCATTTTACGAAAAGCACCATGAATAAAGTGTGAACCACCATCAGTCATTAAATATCTAGGGACTCCAAACCTCAAAAAAATAACTTCTTTAAGCATCTTAATAGAGGTGTTATGAGCAGCACTACTAGTTGGAATAGCTTCCACCCACTTAGCAACGTAATCAACAGCAACTAAAATATGTGTATACCCGTTAGAGGAAGGAAACAGTCCCATATAATCAAAGCCCCAAACATCAAATGGTTCAATAACAAGTGAATAATTCATAGGCATTTCTTGACGTCTGCTAATATTACCAATTCTTTGACATTCATCACAAGACAAGACAAATTTACGGGCATCTTTGAAGAGAGTAGGCCAATAAAAACCGGATTGCAATACCTTATGCGCAGTTCTATCTCCAACGTGGTGTCCTCCATAAGATTCGGAGTGACACTTGTGTAGGATCTGTTCCTGTTCATGCTCAGGTACACAATGTCTAATGACACCATCTACTCCTTCTTTATAAAGGTGTGGGTCATCCCAGAAGTAATGTCTTAAATCATAAAAAAACATTTTCTTTTACTGGTATGTGAAACTAGGTGGTATAAATTTAGCAACAATGTAATTAGCATAATTAGCATACCATGGAGCAATACGAGAAGCATTTATGCCAGCTAATTGTTCATTAGGGAAGCTATCATCAATAGGTAGTGGGTCATCAAGAACATTCTCTATCCTAGACAAGTTGTCTGCAACGGGGTTCTCAGCTCCCTTTCTATCAATAATATGCAAATCAAATTCTTGTAGCAAGAGAACCCATCTAATAAGTCTAGGTTTAGCATCTTTATTTTCCATAAGATATTTAATAGAAGCATGATCAGTGTGAACAGTTACTTTAGAATCAACAATATAAGGTCTAAACTTATCACAAGCAAATACGACTGCTAAAAATTCTTTTTCAGTAGTAGCATAATTTATCTGGGCACTTTCTAGAGTTTTACTAGCATATTGAATAACATTTAATTTCTTATCCACTCTTTGTCCTAGAATAGCACCTACAGCATAATCACTAGCATCGCACATAATTTCAAAGGGTAAAGTCCAATCAGGTGGCTGAACAATAGGTGCAGAAATCGAGGCTTTCTTAAGTATTTCAAAGGCTTCTACACAATCATCATCAAAGACAAAAGGGACATCTTTTTGTAAGAGATTAGTCAGATGTAACACCCCGGATGTAACTTTCCCAATTTGTACTCCAACTCTTGCCGTTTCCGGCGTTAAGTTATGTTTATTTCCTCGGGTTCGGGTTTTTGTCTCCATGTGTTGTTGTCACTGTCATGCATCTCATATCATGTCATCATGTGCATTGCATTTTGCATACGTGTTCGTCTCATGCATTCGAGCATTTTCCCCGTTGTCCGTTTTGCATTCCGGTGCTTCGTTCTCCTCCGGTGGCCATTTCTAGCTTTCTTTCGTGTGTGGGCATTAAACATTTCCGGAATGGACCGAGACTTGCCAAGCAACCTTGGTTTACTACCGGTAGACCGCCTGTCAAGTTTCGTGCCATTTGGACTTCGTTTGATACTCCAACGGTTAACCGAGGGACCGAAAAGGCCTCGTGTGTGTTGCAGCCCAACACCCCTCCAATTTGGCCCAAAACCCACCAAACTCTGCTCCATGTCCTAGAGCGTTCGATCACGATCACGTGGCCGAAAACCACATCTCATTTGGACTCTCCTAGCTCCCTCTAGGCCTATATATACACCCCTTCGTTTTCGGATCTTCGTCCTCCCCGAAACCCTAAAACCGCTCCTCCTGCCGACGGACACGTCCGATTCGGGCCGGACGTGTCCGCCACCGCCCACCGCCGCCACGTGGCGCCGCCCCGTTGGCTGCGCTCGCCGCCTCCACCGCGGCCCGCGGCCGGCCCTCCCCGGCCCGCGCCGCCCGCGCCCTCGCGCCTCCCTCGTCCCCGCGCCCGGTGGCTGGCGCCGCGGCACGCCATTGCCGGCCCCGCCGCACCGGTCAGCGACCGTCGCCTCGCCTCGCCGCCCCACCGCCAAGCTCGTCGCCGGGCAGCCCCGCGCCCCGCGGCCGCCGCCCCGCCTCCGTGAAGCTCCGCCGCCCCGCCTCCTCGTCGCCGCCGGCCTCTCCGGCGAGAGCTCCGGCCGCCGCGACTCTTTTTCTTTCGGCGGTCCTCGAACAGCTACAGTGCCGTGCCGCGCCTCGATTTCCGTGCAAACCCTAGATCCAGATTCGGAGGTTGATTTTTTCCTAAGTCCCCAGAATTTTTAGTTCAAGTGCTCCTGTTCGAGGCTCCTTAATTTTGGACCCGTAGCTCCGATTCATGCATATAGCATATCAAAATGTTCATCTCAGAGAGTACATCATTTCATTCCAGTGCATCATTTTCTTTTGAGCTCATCTTGATGCCCGAAATGCTGTTAGAAGAGGGCTACTTGAGTTAATTGTCAGATCTGTTACTCCGTTTAGCACTTTTATCATTTTTGCCATGATTAATGTGTGCATGATATGCCCGTGAGTTCTTCATATGTTTTGTTAAGGGTTTTGTCATCTTCCCAGAGGTGCAACCCATGTATTTTTAGGATGTGTATGGTGACTTGTGCAAGCTTGCAAAGTGGTGCACTTGCTAATTCTGTTTTCAGGGACTTTGTGATTTCACTAAGTCCTGGGATTGTTTAGTTCATGATGCCATATGTTCATGTTGTTTCCTAGTGATCCGTGCCTCTTTTGAGGATGATCAGTAAGGGAGTTTTGTTAATGTTGTAGTGCTCTATCCATCCATGTCTTTGTTTGCATTTGTGGAGCACACTAGCTTGAGTCAATCGAGCTCTACTTTTGCTTTGTTGCGAATCCTGTTTGCGATTTTGCCGATGTTATTGTAGTTGTTCCGTGCATGCTATGCCATTATTCTTGCCATGTCCAGCATGCATTTTGTGCCTTCTTAAGAGATGTATGCTTGTATTTCCATGACTTGCACCGTAGTGAGTGCATCGAGCTCGTAAACATGCCTTCGTGAGTTATGTTTCAGCATGTCCCAGTTTTCACTAAGTCTGAAAGCTGATTATGTTTTTGCTATGTTCGTGTGCTTGTTAGTATATTTTGTGATCCCTTTTGGCTCAAGGTCACTAAGAGACTTTTGTTAAGCTTGTTGAGTAGATCCATGCCATGTATTTCTTTGTCATGTTCAGCTCCTGTAGCATATTGTTTTGTTGCTCCGAAGAGGGCTATATGATCTGAAATTCCAGACAAGTGTTAATTTCGCTAAGTCTGAGATCTGTTTTACCATTTGCGTTTTTGCCATGCTTGTTTGAACCTGTTAATGGATGATTTGGCCGTAGCTCAGTGCTAGACTTTTGTTAAGCATCTTGTGTGCATCCCTGCCATGTATTTTGTTGTCATGTTTGGGTGCTGTAGCATGTTCATTTCATTGCATTTAGATGCCTACTTGCTGTAAATTGCAGACCGGTGTCATTTTTGAATCGCTTGCCATTTCCCAACCGTAACTCCGTTTCCGGCGTTCTTTATATTGTTTTCAAGCGATTTCATCTCATCTTTCCAGTGGCACACTTGGATTTCCAAGTTGAGGCTAGGTTCATGCATTTCCTGCCATATCTTGCATTTTGCATCCCGCATAGCATATCATCATTTCATCATATTGCTTGGTCTTGCACGTGGTTGATTGTATCCTTGTTGCTTGTTTGTCTTGTTTGGGTAGAGCCGGGAGACAAGTTCGCTAACGAGGAGCCCGTTGAGTTTGCTCTTGAGGATCCAGTCAACTCTGACAACTGTGCAGGCAAGATGATCATACCCTCGAAATCACTACTATCTTTGCTATGCTAGTTTGCTCGCTCTTTTGCTATGCCATTGCTACGATGCCTACCACTTGCTTGCAAGCCTCCCAAATTGCCATGTCAAACCTCTAACCCACCTTGTCCTAGCAAACCGTTGATTGGCTATGTTACCGCTTTGCTTAGCCCCCTCTTATAGCATTACTAGTTGCAGGTGAAGATTGGAGGCCGTTCCTTGTTGGAACATCTTTTATTTACTTGTTGGGATATCATTATATTGCCATGTTATCTTAATGCATCTATATACTTGGTGAAGGGTGGAAGGCTCGGCCTCTCGCCTAGTGTTTTGTTCCACTCTTGCCGCCCTAGTTTCCGTCATATCGGTGTTATGTTCCCGGATTTTGCGTTCCTTACGCGGTTGGGTTATAATGGGAACCCCTTGATAGTTCGCCTTGATTAAAGCTTTTCCAGCAATGCCCAACCTTGGTTTTACCATTCGCCACCTAGCCTCTTTTTCCCTTGGGTTACCGGAGCCCAAGGGTCATCTTATTTTAACCCCCCCGGGCCAGTGCTCCCTCTGAGTGTTGGTCCGAACCGGGTAGCCTGCGGGGCCACCTCGAGGAAACTTGAGGGTTGGCTTTACTCGTAGCTTGACCTATCCGAGTGTGCCCTAAGAACGAGATATGTGCAGCTCCTATCGGGATTTGTCGGCACATTCGGGCGGTGTTGCTGGTCTTGTTTTAACCTGTCGAAGTGTCTTGAATTACCGAGAAACCGAGTCTGATCGGAACATCTTGGGAGGAGGTCTATTCCTTCGTTGACCGTGAGAGCTTGTCATGGGCTAAGTTGGGACTCCCCTGCAGGGATTGAACTTTCGAAAGCCGTGCCCGCGGTTATGGGTAGATGGGAATTTGTTAATGTCCGGTTGTAGACAACTTGAACCTTAATTAATTAAAATGAATCAACTGAGTGTGTTACCGTGATGGCCTCTTCTCGGCGGAGTCCGGGAAGTGGACATGGTGTTGGAGTAATGTTTGCGCAGGTTGCTCTCTAGTTTCTCACTCGCGCTTTGCCTCCTCTTCTCGCTCTCCTTTGCGAATAAGTTAGCCACCATATTTGCTAGTCGCTTGCTGCAGCTCCGCTCATATTGTACCTTGTCACACCTATAAGCTTAAATAGTCTTGATCGCGAGGGTGCGAGATTGCTGAGTCCCTGTGGCTCACAGATTACTATTACACCAGATGCAGGGCCTGATGATTCCGCTCCAGGAGACGCGTGTGAGCTCAAGTGGGAGTTCGACGAAGACTCTCAACGATACTACGTTTCCTTTCCCGACGATCAGTAGTGGTGCCTAGTTGGGGGTGATCGAGACCGTGTCGCATGTTGGGTTCTCTTTTATTTTGGCGCCGTAGTCGGGCCTTGAGTGTATGGATGATGTAATGTTATTAATGTACTTGATTGACGTGGTGAGTGTAAGCCAACTATGTTATCTCCCCTTTTATTATTATTACATGGGATGTTGTGAAGATTGCCTAACTTGCGACATATGCCTTCAATGCGACTATGTCTCTAGGTCGTGCCTCGACACGTGGGAGCTATAGTTGCATCGAGGGTGTTACAAGTTGGTATCAGAGCCTTCCCCGACCTTAGGAGCCCCATTGCTTGATCGTTTTAGCGGCCGAGTTGTGTCTAGAAAAATGTTTTGAGTCTTTAGGAATTATATATCGGAGAGTTTAGGAATTCTTTTTACTTCCCAGTCTCCTCATCACTCTGGTAAGGCATCCTGACATAGAGTTTTGACTTTTCTCTTCTCAAATTTCACCAAATTTTTTTTGTAGGATCACGCGGGTATCTTGGAATCGTTCCGATGATTTTATGATGAGAACATTGTCTTGGTGCCTCCTGTCAGGGGTTTAGTGGAAGTGTCCCGGGGAGTTGAGCTCTGAGGCGTTGTCATCATAATTTTATCGTTGCAGTTCTGGAATACCTGAGTTTAGTACGTCGACATCGAAAATCTCTTTTATGCAGTTCGTTAGTGAGATAACCTCGACGCCACCCAGTACTGAGGCAGGAGTTCGGGAGTATCGCCATAACTTGTATAACGGATGCTTTTCGAAGGTTGAGGTAGATGGTTTCCGAAGGTTTCTTGGTTATGTGTTGAAGGATGGATACAGCTGGATGTAGGATTTGCTAGTTTGGTTGAGATATTATGCTTCCCCTGTATCCCCAACACCTGATTGCATAACCGGAAAGGTTCAGGAGTTTCATAGGTGGGAATTCTAGTAGCTCTAGTTTTTCTTCCACGGATATTGGTTTGAGATTGGGATTTCTTACCGATTATTCGTTCTTGATCCGTACCTTGTTGGTTTATTTCTCTACCTTAATTCTACGTGGCTTCTCAATTTATGGATATGTGACCATTTCAAGAGGAATGCATTCGTTCATTTTGTTCGGATGTGAAGACTATATGTTGCAATTTTCATTCCGTTGGATTCAGCTTCAAAATTTATCTGTCAATGTGCTAATGGTGGTCAACCTCTTCAGGATGGCTCCCCCAACGCGCACGACTCCGAATCCTGATCCGCCCCACCTCCACCTCCTCCGGAGGCATGGCAAGCTGTGATGGCCGCAACCAATGCAAACACACAGCTGATCATGCAAATTCTTCAAGAGCGCAATCAAGGCAGTCAAGGGAATCAAGGCAGCAATCAGAGTCACTTTGCTACACTCAACCAGTTCCTTGCTAATGGGCCAAAGACTTTCAGCAATTGTGTTGAGGGAACCGATGCTGACGATTGGCTTGTGGATCTGTGTAAGCATTTCGAGTGCAGTAACGTCAGGCCTGAGGACTTTGTTAAGTTCGCTTCCTTCCAACTCAAAGATCAAGCTGCAGAATGGTTCCAGAAGTACAAGGACTCCAGAGGTGGACGTGTTATCACTTGGGATGATTTCCGTCGAGATTTCCGAGCTCATCATATTCCCCAGAGCATGGTTGAAAGCAAGCGTGAGGAATTCCGCAATCTGAAGCAAGGCTCTTTGTCTGTCTATGACTACAACAAGTTGTTTCAGAAGCTCGCCCGCTTTGCCAAGCAGGACGTCCCTGATGAGAAGAGCATGATATATCAGTTCAGGGGTGGTCTCAGAGAAGATATTCAGCTCGCTCTTGTTCTCTTTGAGCCCTTGAGATACGATGAGTTCTACAACATGGCACTGAAGCAAGAGGCTGCTCAGTTGAGGTGTGATGCTTCCAAGAAGCGAGTCAGAGATGCTACTCCTTCTTCCTCTACTCAAGTGGCCAAGCAGCAGAAGTTTTGGCTTCCTCCTCCTCCGTTCCGTCAGCCGTATCAGCAGAAGAGCAAAGGTGGCAGTGGTTCTTCCCACCCACCCAACCCTGGCTTTCGGAACAAGACTTCATCTCAAGCTCCAAGATCGAGTGCTCCGTATCACCGTCCGCTTTCAGAGGTCACGTGCAACAAGTCCCAACAGAAGGGTCACTATGCCAACAAGTGTCTCAACCAGAGGCGTCTTCCTCCTCCTCCTCCTGTCAGATCGGCAAGTACAGCTGTGGTAAAGCATAACCCCAAGCACGCCAAGGTCAATTTGATGAATGCAGCTCAGGCAGAGGACTTGTCAGATGTGATCATGGGTAACCTTCCTGTTAATGATATTCCTGCAAGAGTTCTTTTTGACACGGGTGCATCGCATTGTTTCGTGTCAAAACCATTTTTTACCAAGCATGAGTTCGTTTCTTCTCATTTGGGTAAACAAATGGATATCGTTTCTCCTGGCAAACGTTTGAGTGATAGTCTGGAGGTGCCAGATGTTACTATCACGTTGGGCGACTACAAGTTCCTTTCTTCCCCAATGGTTCTTGGTAACTCGGATATTGATCTTATTCTCGGGATGGATTGGCTTTCTAAGCACAAGGCTTAGCTTGATTGTGCAGCCAGGCAGATTCAATTGACTCATTCGTCTAAGGATGTAATTGTGTTTGCCGCTCGGGATAATACCATCCACCTGTTTTCTCTCAATGAGAAGGGTGAATTGGATGCCATCTCTCAAATTCCAGTCATTTGCGAATATCAAGACGTCTTTCCAGAAGAGCTCCCAGGAATGCCTCCGCACCGGCCAGTTGAATTCGTTATTGATCTTGAGCCTGGAACGGAACCTATGTGCAAACGTCCTTACAAGCTCGGACCTGAAGAGTTGAAGGAGCTGAAGAAGCAACTCGATATGCAAGAGAAAATGGGTCTCATCCGGCCTAGTTCTTCTCCGTGGGGTTGTGGTGTTCTTTTTGTGAAGAAGAAGGATGGAACGGACCGACTTTGTGTTGATTACCGTCCAGTGAACAAGAAGACCATCAAGAACAAATACCCACTTCCCAACATCAATGAGCTATTCGAACAACTCAAAGGTGCCCAAGTATTCTCCAAGCTTGATCTCCGTATGGGCTATCATCAGATTCGCATTCGTGAAGAAGATATTCCCAAGACAGCATTCAGAACAAGCTTTGGTTCATATGAATACACTGTCATGTCTTTTGGCCTCGCCAACGCTCCTCCGACGTTCTCTCGCATGATGAACTTCATCTTCAACGCCTACACCAATGACTTCGTTTTGGTCTATCTCGATGACATTCTGGTTTTCTCGAAGAACAAGGAAGATCATGCCAAGCACTTGCGTCTGGTCCTCAATAAGCTCAGGGAACATCAGTTCTACACCAAGTTCTCCAAGTGTGAATTTTGGCTTGATGAGGTTCTTTATCTTGGTCATATCATCTCTGCCAAGGGCATTGCCGTGAATCCTGAGAAGGTGTCTGCAATTGTTAATTGGGAACCTCCTCAGAACGTGAAGCAACTCCGCAGTTTTCTCGGTCTCGCAAGCTATTGCCGAAGATTTGTTGAGAACTTTTCTAAGATCGCGAAGCCTCTCTCAAATCTTCTCCAGAAGCACGTCAAGTACGTTTGGTCTCCGGAGTGTGATATTGCTTTCAACACTTTGAAAGAGAAATTGATCACTGCTCCAGTTCTGACTCCACCTGATGAATCCAAGCCGTACGAGGTCTTTTGTGATGCCTCTCTCCAAGGTCTTGGCGCAGTATTGATGCAAGAGAAGAAAGTTGTTGCTTATACATCTCGCCAGTTGAAGCCTAATGAGAAGAACTACCCCACTCATGATCTCGAGTTGGCGGCAGTTGTGCATGCTCTTTTGACTTGGAGACATCTTCTATTGGGAAGAAAAGTGGACATTTTCACTGATCACAAGTCTCAAGTACATATTCACTCAGCCTAATTTCAACCTCAGACAAACTCGATGGGTCGAAATGATTCAAGAGTATAATCCGAATATTGAGTATACTCCAGGCAAGGCCAATGTGATTGCTGACGCTTTGAGCAGGAAGGCTTACTGCAACAGTCTTATTCTCAAGCCATATCAACCCGAGCTTTGTGAAGCTTTCCGCAAACTTAATCTGCAAGTTGTTCCTCAAGGTTTCCTCGCCAACCTTCAAGTCTCTCCTACCTTAGAAGACCAGATTCGCCAAGCCCAGCTTCTTGATGCTATGGTGAAAAAGGTGAAGATTGGGATTGCCAAGAGTCAGTCCAAGTACAAGTGCTACCGCCTTGATGACAAGGACACTCTCTTCTTCGAGGATCGTATTGTTGTACCCAAAGGTGACCTCCGTAAAGTGATCATGAACGAGGCTCACAATTCTCTCCTCTCCATCCACCCCGGGAGCACGAAGATGTATCAGGACCTCAAGCAAGCTTATTGGTGGACTCGAATGAAGCGCGAGATCGCTCAATTCGTGAATGAATGTGATGTCTGCAGAAGAGTGAAGGCAGAACACCAAAGGCCAGCAGGCCTCCTTCAACCTCTTGCCATTCCAGAATGGAAGTTTGACCACATTGAAATGGACTTCGTGACTAGGTTTCCAAAGTCCAAGCGTGGTAATGATGCTATATTCGTTGTCATCGACAAACTCACCAAAGTGGCTCACTTTCTGCCTATCAAAGAGTCAATCACTGCAGCTCAATTGGCGGAACTCTATACCTCTCGTATTGTCTCTCTGCACGGTATTCCTCAAGTGATCTCTTCAGACCGTGGCAGCATCTTTACCTCGAAGTTTTGGGATTCTTTTCAGAAGGCCATGGGCACCAACATTCGCTTCAGCACAGCTTTCCATCCTCAAACAAGCGGTCAAGTCGAGTGTGTCAACCAGATTCTTGAAGATATGCTCAGGGCTTGTGTGATCTCCTTCGGCATGAAGTGGGAGGATTGTCTTCCTTATGCTGAATTCTCCTACAACAACAGTTTTCAAGCAAGTTCGGGCAAGGCCCCATTTGAAATTCTGTATGGCAGGAAGTGCCGTACCCCTCTCAACTGGTCTGAAACCGGTGAACGTCAGCTTTTGGGTAATGACTTAATCACAGAGGCAGAAGAAATGTGCAAAGTCATTCGTGATAACCTCAAAGCAGCCCAATCCCGTCAGAAGAGCTACTATGATAGTAAGCACCGTGATTTGGCTTTCGAGATCGGAGATCATGTTTACCTCCGTGTCTCTCCTATGAAAGGTACTCGTCGCTTCGGTATCAAAGGGAAGCTTGCCCCCAGATACGTGGGACCTTTCAAGATTGTCAGCAAGAGAGGCGACTTCGCCTATCAACTCGAGCTTCCTTCAAACTTTGCAAATGTTCATGATGTGTTCCATGTCTCTCAGCTTCGAAAGTGCTTCAAGACTCCTGACCGCACCGTCAACTTCGAGGACATTGAGCTCCAAGAAGATCTCTCTTATCGTGAGCACCCAGTTGCTATTCTTGAAGAGACTGAACGCAAGACTCGCAACAAGTCAATCAAATTTCTAAAAGTCAAGTGGTCACACCATTCCGACCGTGAAGCTACCTGGGAACGCGAGGATCACCTCCGTTCTGAGTACCCGGCGCTCTTTCAGTCCTAGATCTCGGGACGAGATCCTTTCGTAGTGGTGGAGTGTTGTAACACCCCGGATGTAACTTTCCCAATTTGTACTCCAACTCTTGCCGTTTCCGGCGTTAAGTTATGTTTATTTCCTCGGGTTCGGGTTTTTGTCTCCGTGTGTTGTTGTCGTTGTCATGCATATCATATCATGTCATCATGTGCATTGCATTTTGCATACGTGTTCGTCTCATGCATTCGAGCATTTTCCCCGTTGTCCGTTTTGCATTCCGGTGCTTCGTTCTCCTCCGGTGGCCATTTCTAGCTTTCTTTCGTGTGTGGGGATTAAACATTTCCGTAATGGACCGAGACATGCCAAGCAACCTTGGTTTACTACCGGTAGACCGCCTGTCAAGTTTCGTGCCATTTGGACTTCGTTTGATACTCCAACGGTTAACCGAGGGACCGAAAAGGCCTTGTGTGTGTTGCAGCCCAACACCCCTCCAATTTGGCCCAAAACCCACCAAACTCTGCTCCATGTCCTAGAGCGTTCGATCACGATCGCGTGGCCGAAAACCGCACCTCATTTGGACTCTCCTAGCTCCCTCTAGGCCTATATATACACCCCTGCGTTTTTCGGATCTTCGTCCTCCCCGAAACCCTAAAACTGCTCCTCCTGCCGACGGACACGTCCAATTCGGGCCGGACGTGTCCGCCACCGCCCGCCGCCGCCACGTGGCGCCGCCCCGTTGGCTGCGCTCGCCGCCTCCACCGCCAGCCCGCCGCGGCCCGCGGCCGGCCCTCCCCGGCCCGCGCCGCCCGCTCCCTCGCGCCTCCCTCGTCCCCGCGCCCGGTGGCCGGCGCCGCTGCGCGCCATTGCCGGCCCCGCCGCCTCGCCTCGCCGCCCCACCGCCAAGCTCGTCGCCGGGCAGCCCCGCGCCCCGCGGCCGCCGCCCCACCTCCGTGAAGCTCCGCCGCCCCGCCTCCTCGTCGCCGCCGGCCTCTCCGGCGAGAGCTCCGGCCGCCGCGGCTCTTTTTCTTTCGGCGGTCCTCGAACAGCTACAGTGCCGCGCCGTGCCTCGGTTTCCGTGAAAACCCTAGATCCAGATCCGGAGGTTGATTTTTTCCTATGTCCCCAGAATTTTTAGTTCAAGTGCTCCTGTTCGAGGCTCCATAATTTTGCATCCGTAGCTCCGATTCATGCATATAGCATATCAAAATGTTCATCTCAGAGAGTGCATCATTTCATTCCATTGCATGATTTTCTTTTTAGCTCATCTTGATGCCCGAAATGCTGTTAGAAGAGGGCTACTTGAGTTAATTGTCAGATCTGTTACTCCGTTTAGCACTTTTGTCATTTTTGCCATGATTAATGTGTGCATGATATGCCCGTGAGTTCTTCATATGTTTTGTTAAGAGTTTTGTCATATTCCCAGAGGTGCAACCCATGTATTTTTAGGATGTGTGTGGTGACTTGTGCAAGCTTGCAAAGTGGTGCACTTGCTAATTCTGTTTTCAGGGACTTTGTGATTTCACTAAGTCCTGGGATTGTTTAGTTCATGATGCCATATGTTCATGTTGTTTCCTAGTGATCCGTGCCTCTTTTGAGGATGATCAGTAAGGGAGTTTTGTTAATGTTGTAGTGCTCTATCCATCCATGTCTTTGTTTGTATTTATGGAGCACCCTAGCGTGAGTCAATCGAGCTCTACTTTTGCTTCGTTGCGAATCTGGGCAGATCGTCAACTTGTTTGCGATATTGCCGATGTTATTGTAGTTGTTCCGTGCATGCTATGCCATTGTTCTTGCCATGTCTAGCTTTCATTTTGTGCCTTCTTAAGGGATGTATGCTTGTATTTCCATGACTTGCACCGTAGTGAGTGCATCGAGCTCGTAAACATGCCTTCGTGAGTTATGTTTCAGCATGTCCCAGTTTTCACTAAGTCTGAAAGCTGATTATGTTTTTGCTATGTTCGTGTGCTTGTTAGTATATTTTGTGATCCCTTTTGGCTCAAGGTCACTAAGGGACTTTTGTTAAGCTTGTTGAGTATCTGCACGCCATGTCTTTCTTTGTCATGTTCAGGTCCTGCAGCATGTTGTTTTGTTGCTCCGAAGAGGGCTATATGATCTGAAATTCCAGACAAGTGTTAATTTCGCTAAGTCTGAGATCTGTTTTACCATTTGCGTTTTTGCCATGCTTGTTTGAACCTGTTAATGGATGATTTGGCCGTAGCTCAGTGCTAGACTTTTGTTAAGCATCTTGTGTGCATCTCTGCTATGTATTTTGTTGTCATGTTTGGGTGCTGTAGCATGTTCATTTCATTGCATTTAGATGCCTACTTGCTGTAAATCGCAGACCGGTGTCATTTTTGAATCGCTTGCCATTTCCAAACCGTAACTCCGTTTCCGGCGTTCTTTATATCGTTTTCAAGCGATTTCATCTCATCTTTCTAGTGGCACACTTGGATTTCCAAGTTGAGGACACGTTCATGCATTTCCTGTCATATCTTGCATTTTGCATCCCGCATCGCATCCCGCATAGCATATCATCATTTCATCATATTGCTTGGTCTTGCACGTGGTTGATTGTATCCTTGTTGCTTGTTTGTCTTGTTTGGGTAGAGCCGGGAGACGAGTTCGTTAACGAGGAGCCCGTTGAGTTTGCTCTTGAGGATCCAGTCAACTCTGACAACTGTGCAGGCAAGATGATCATACCCTCGAAATCACTACTATCTTTTCTATGCTAGTTTGCTCGCTCTTTTGCTATGCCATTGCTACGATGCCTACCACTTGCTTGCAAGCCTCCCAAATTGCCATGTCAAACCTCTAACCCACCTTGTCCTAGCAAACCGTTGATTGGCTATGTTACCGCTTTGCTTAGCCCCCTCTTATAGCGTTACTAGTTGCAGGTGAAGATTGGAGGCCGTTCCTTGTTGGAACATCTTTTATTTACTTGTTGGGATATCATTATATTGCCATGTTATCTTAATGCATCTATATACTTGGTGAAGGGTGGAAGGCTCGGCCTCTCGCCTAGTGTTTTGTTCCACTCTTGCCGCCCTAGTTTCCGTCATATCGGTGTTATGTTCCCGGATTTTGCGTTCCTTACGCGGTTGGGTTATAATGGGAACCCCTTGATAGTTCGCCTTGATTAAAGCTTTTCCAGCAATGCCCAACCTTGGTTTTACCATTCGCCACCTAGCCTCTTTTTCCCTTGGGTTACCGGAGCCCAAGGGTCATCTTATTTTAACCCCCCCGGGCCAGTGCTCCCTCTGAGTGTTGGTCCGAACCGGGCAGCCTGCGGGGCCACCTCGGGGAAACTTGAGGGTTGGCTTTACTCGTAGCTTGACCTATCCGAGTGTGCCCTAAGAACGAGATATGTGCAGCTCCTATCGGGATTTGTCGGCACATTCGGGCGGTGTTGCTGGTCTTGTTTTAACCTGTCGAAGTGTCTTGAATTACCGAGAAACCGAGTCTGATCGGAACATCTTGGGAGGAGGTCTATTCCTTCGTTGACCGTGAGAGCTTGTCATGGGCTAAGTTGGGACTCCCCTGCAGGGATTGAACTTTCGAAAGCCGTGCCCGCGGTTATGGGCAGATGGGAATTTGTTAATGTCCGGTTGTAGACAACTTGAACCTTAATTAATTAAAATGAATCAACTGAGTGTGTTACCGTGATGGCCTCTTCTCGGCGGAGTCCGGGAAGTGGACACGGTGTTGGAGTAATGTTTGCGCAGGTTGCTCTCTAGTTTCTCCCTCGCGCTTTGCCTCCTCTTCTCGCTCTCCTTTGCGAATAAGTTAGCCACCATATTTGCTAGTCGCTTGCTGCAGCTCCGCTCATATTGTACCTTGTCACACCTATAAGCTTAAATAGTCTTGATCGCGAGGGTGCGAGATTGCTGAGTCCCTGTGGCTCACAGATTACTATTACACCAGATGCAGGGCCTGATGATTCCGCTCCAGGAGACGCGTGTGAGCTCAAGTGGGAGTTCGACGAAGACTCTCAACGATACTACGTTTCCTTTCCCGACGATCAGTAGTGGTGCCGAGTTGGGGGTGATCGAGACCGTGTCGCATGTTGGGTTCTCTTTTATTTTGGTGCCGTAGTCGGGCCTTGAGTGTATGGATGATGTAATGTTATTAATGTACTTGATTGACGTGGTGAGTGTAAGCCAACTATGTTATCTCCCCTTTTATTATTATTACATGGGATGTTGTGAAGGTTGCCTAACTTGCGACATATGCCTTCAATGCGATTATGTCTCTAGGTCGTGCCTCGACACGTGGGAGCTATAGTCGCATCGAGGGTGTTACATCAGAGGCCTAGAAATTTTAGAGAAGTCCTTAATGAACCTCCTATAAAAGCTGTCATGACCAAGAAAACTTCTTATACCTTTAATCTCCTTGGGACACGACATCTTTTCAGTAGCATCAACTTTAGCTTTATCAACTTCAATACCTCTTTCAGAAATTTTATGCCCCAAGACAATACCTTCATTAACCATAAAGTGGCACTTCTCCCAATTCAAGACAAGATTAGTTTCTTCACATCTCTGCAAAACTCGATCAAGGTTGCTCAAGCAATCATCAAAAGAAGTTCCGTATACGGAGAAATCATCCATAAAAACCTCAACAATCTTTTCACAAAAATCAGAGAATATAGCCATCATGGATCTTTGAAAGGTAGCAGGTGCATTACATAAACCAAAAGTCATACGTTTATAAGCAAAGGTACCGAAAGGGCAAGTAAAAGTGTTCTTTTCTTGATCCTCTTTTGACACAGGTATTTGAGAGAAACCAGAATAACCATCTAGAAAGCAAAAATGTGTATGTTTGGATAATCTTTCTAGCATTTGATCAGTAAAAGGTAAAGGGAAATGATCTTTTTTAGTAGCTTTATTTAGTTTCCGGAAATCAATTACCATTCTATAAGATGTAACAATTCTTTGTGGGATCAATTCATCTTTATCATTAGGAACAACAGTAATACCTTTCTTTCTCCAACTTTATTTTGTGTTGGAATAGAGTGGGACTAATGCCCTTAAGATCATCAAGAGTATATCCAATAGCAGCACAGTGCTTCTTCAGAGTTTTTAACAATTTCTTTTCTTCATGCTCTGAAAGGTTAGCATTAATAATAATAGGATATATCTTGTTTTCATCAAGATAAGCATATTTAAGAGTATCAAGTAATGGTTTAAGCTCAAACATGGGATCACCCTTGGGTGGAGGAGGATCTCCTAGGATTTCAACTGGCAAGTTGTGTTTCAAAATAGGTTCCTGTTTAAAGAATACATCATCTATTTCCCTTCTTGCATTCATAAACATATCATTTTCATGGTCGAGCAAATATTGTTCTAAAGGATCATGAGGAGGCACGGCAATAGAGGCAAGACCAATAATTTGATCTTTACTAGGCAATTCTTTATCATGGGGTTGCCTATGAAATTTAGCAAAATTAAACTCATGAGACATATCCACCAAACCAATAGTAACAACATCCTTTTTGCAATCTATCCTAGTATTAACAGTATTCAAGAAGGGTCTACCTAATATGATGGGACAAAAGTTATCTTGTGGGGAACCAAGAACAAGAAAATCAGCAGGATATTTAACTTTCCCACACAAGACTTCAACATCTCTAACAATCCCAACTGGTGAAATAGTGTCTCTATTGGCAAGCTTAATTGTAACATCAATTTCCTCTATCTCAGCAGGTGCAATATCATGCATAATTTCTTTGTATAAGGAATGTGTAGGATCGAAAGTATGTCTAGAGGGGGGGTGATTAGACTACTTGACCAAATAAAAAACTTAACCTTTTCCCAATTTTAGTTCTTGGCAGATTTTAGCTAATTTGGGACAAGTCAAGCAATCATCACATAATTCAAGCAAGCATGCAAAGAGTATATAGGCAGCGGAAAGTAAAGCATGCAACTTGCAAGAATGTAAAGGGAAGGGTTTGGAGAATTCAAACGCTATTGGAGACACGGATGTTTTTCCCGTGGTTCGGATAGGTGGTGCTATCCTACATCCACGTTGATGGAGACTTCAACCCACGAAGGGTAACGGTTGCGCGAGTCCACACAGGGCTCCACCCAAGGGTAACGGTTGCGCGAGTCCACACAGGGCTCCACCCATGAAGGGTCCACGAAGAAGCAACCACCCACAAAGGGTCCACGAAGAAGCAACCTTGCCTATCCCACCATGGCCAACGCCCACACAGGACTTGCCTCACTAGAGGTAGATCTTCACGAAGTAGGCGATCTCCTTGTCCTTACAAACTCCTTGGTTCAACTCCACAATCTTGTCGGAGGCTCCCAAGTGACACCTAGCCAATCTAGGAGACACCACTCTCCAAGAAGTAACAAATGGTGTGTAGGTAATGAACTCCTTGCTCTTGTGCTTCAAATGATAGTCTCCCCAACACTCAACTCTCTCTCATAAGAATTGGATTTGGTGGAAAGAGGGTTTGAGTGGAAAGCAACTTGGGAAGGCTAGAGATCAAGATTCATATGGTAGGAATGGAATGTCTTGGTCTCAACACATGAGTAGGTGGTTCTCTCTCAGAACATATGAGTTGGAATGGTGTGTGTGTTCTGATAGCTCTCTCCTCGAATGAGAAGAAGGTGGAGGGGTATATATAGCCTCCACACAAAATCCAACCGTTACACCGTTTTTCAATCTCGGTGGGACCGAATCAATAAGCTCGGTCGGACCGAAAATGTAAACCTAGTGACCGTTAGTGATTTTCGATGGGACTGATATGCAACTCGGTAGGACCGATATGGTTAGGGTTTGGGCATAACGTAATCTCGGTGAGACCGATTACACAAACTCGGTGAGACCGAATTTGGTAATTAGCTAACCAGAGAGTTGGTCAGGCAAACTCGGTGGGACCGATTTGCTCTTTCGGTGAGACCGAGTGGAACTCGGTGAGACCGAAAAGTTACAAAGGGGAAATACTGAGTTTACATTACAATCTCGGTGGGACCGATTCGCTCTTTCGGTGGGACCGAAAAGTTACGAAAGGGAAACAGAGAGTTTGCAACCCCATCTCGGTGAGACCGAGATCCCTATCGGTAGGACCGAATTGCTAGGGTTTGGCAGTGGCTAATGACAAGTGAAACTCGGTGGCGCCGGATAGGAAGAATCGGTAGGACCGAGTTTGGCTTAGGGTTTAGGTCATATGTGGATATGGGAAAGTAGTTGAGGGTTTTGGAGCATATCACTAAGCACATGAAGCAAGAGGCTCATTAAGCAACACCTCATACCTCCTTGATAGTATTGGCTTATCCTAAAGACTCAATGTGATCTTGGATCACTAAAATATAAAATGAAGAGTCTTGAGCTTTTGAGCTTGAGCCAATCCTTTGTCCTTAGAATTTTGAGGGTTCCACTTTCACATCCATGCCATGCCAATCATTGAGCTTTCCTGAAATAATCATCTTGGAATAGTATTAGCTCAACGAGCTATATGTTGTTATGAATTACCAAAACCACCTAGGGATAGTTGCACTTTCAATCTCCCCCTTTTTGGTAATTGATGACAACATATAGATCAAATCTTCGACAAATGATAATAAGCATGAAATATATCGTCGCTTTGAGAAGTATGTGATAAGTAAGAGCTCCCCCTAAATTTGTGCATATTTAAAATTTGCTTTGGACTGCAAATGCACAAAGAGTTAGAGTCATGGGTTACTCTTCCATGTCACATACATCTTGGTGGAGCGCTTAAAATGATAAGAATGAAATACATGCACTCATCACCAAGAAAAGTGAATGATCACACAAGATAGATAAGATGATAATATTAAGCAAACATTAAGTGTAGCTTATGATCAAACACATGATCATCAATGTCTCACAAATAATGACGTAGTATCTCAGGCACTCAAAAGAAAACAAGTTCGAAAAACCACCAAATAAAGTAAGAGATAAAAGCAACACTCTCTCTCTCGAAGCCTATGATCTATACATCTTCTCCCCCTTTGGCAACAAGTTACCAAAAAGTTCCTAGAAAATGCATAGCACTAGATCGACGCTCAGGCTTGATCTTCAGGTGGTGGTGGAGTCCGGATCACTCCAAGGACGAAGGCTTCTGTAGATGTTGAAGTAGTCGCTGGAGTTGGAGCTGAAGTAGATGCTGGAGCTGGTGGAACTGAGGCTGTAGCTGGTGCTGAAGTGGTGGCTTTGGTGTCAGCAACTGGCACGGCAGATGACCTCGGGCCTCGTGGCACTCTGGCAAAGGTATGAGTGGTAGTCCTGCCTCTCCTCTCCTGCATGTCCTCCTGAAGCTGCTCCACTGCAGACTGAACTTCGGTTACCTTGACATCCAAGTCATAGAACTTCTGTTCCATGATCCTCTCTAGGCTCTGCTGATTCTTAGTGAGGGTGACCAGACTTTGCTCAATCCTCAGCGTGGATGCAATCAAGTAACCAAGCTGCTCTTGTTTAGTCTTCAAGAAGTATTCAGATGCCTCCTCTTGGGTAGGCATCTTGGCAGCTTTCTCCTTCCTTGCCTTCTCCTTCTTTGCAAATGCTTGAGCAGATGATGGCTCGTTCTCAGTCATGACAACTTCATTGTCCTCGAATTCTGGACGGATGGGCAGGTGTTCCTTGTCCAACAGATATATGCCCGTGCCCATCTTGGAGTTGATGAGCTCCTGAATTTGAGGGGCATATCCACAGCTCCTCTTCTGATCTGCTGCAGTCCTCTTAATTGTTTCCACTATGAGGCTCATCACCTTGAACTTCTGAGGCACATCAAACACATGTAGCAAGTTGATAGCATGACCTCTGATCATCTTGTGATCTCCAGACTTAGGCAATAAGGTGTGCCTTAGTATCCAATTGATCGTCGGGAGCCCTGACACAAGGTAATGCACAGAGCCAAACTTGAAGGTGTCAAGAGCTTCATTGGGAATTTCCTTGTACATATTGGACATGGAGTTATGGTCCATCTTCTTCTTGGCATAGATATCCAAGTCATCATCTTGCTCCTCTGGGGCATTAATGATCTGTGCCCACTCAGCCACTGTGGATTGGTACCTTGTACCCTCAGACATCCATGTGATCCTCCCATCTGGATAAAAGTGTGCCGTGGAGTAGAACTGCATGATAAGTTCCTCATTCCACTTTGTGAGCTTCTGCCCAACAAAGTCAGCTACTCCACAAGCATGAAAGCTGTCATATACTCCTGGGTAGTGTTCCTCCTTCTCCCTTATGTAGGTCCAGTCAACCCATCTCATGTCACAGACAATTGGCTTCTTATCTAGCAAAACAGTCTCATAGAAATCCTCCTGCTCCTTGGCGTGAAACCTGTAGTCCACGACAGTCCTTCTCCTTGAAGCATACGGGTCTGCTTCTCTCCATTTCCTCAGCCCTGAATCTCTCCTGAGCTTCATATCCTCAGCCACAGGATGAGCATCGTTGTGGTCTGGGATCTTGGGCTTTAGCTTTCTCAGGACATTCTCCTCCTCATCCTCAGCAACAGTCTCAGGCACTGGGGCCTTGTTCTTCTCAGCTACAGGAATGCTCCTTGTATTTCTCTTTGGTTTTGGCTTGGAGGCAGCTTTGGGCTTAGATGCAGTAGCCCCTGACCTTATGGCATCACCCATCATCTTGGGTGCCTTGGGTGCTGGTGCAGCTACCTCTTCTTCTTCCATGATGGAAGATTTTCCAAGCACTCTAGCCACAGTCTTCTTCACCCTCTCCTTCCTTTTCTTGCCCTCAGCTGCAACTGGCTCTTGGGGAGTGGGCTTCTCAGTTGAGGCTCTTGCCTTTGACATGGGCTGCCTGCCTGCTGGCCTTTTGATTTTCAGACCTGGCTTAGTGCCTTGAGCTGGCTCAATTCTCTTGGAAGTGGCCTCTTCCTCTGCCACATAGTCCTCATCTTCGGAATCTGAAGTCCTCTTCTTCCTTTGTCTCGTGGCAGCCTTTGGCAAATTGCTAGGAGTGCTCCTGCTGCCTTCATCAGATGAACTGGAGGGACTAGTGCCCTCACTCATCACCACTTGCTGCTCTGACATATTTTGGCTATCACTTTGATCAGACATGCTGCAAACTGACTGCTGACCCTGTGAATATATTATAGATGAGATATAAAAGATGAGCATCACAAAATGCAGAGTATTTTTGCAAAAGAATGATCCAAAAACTTAGTTTTAGTTTCCCACTGGAATCATCTCGGATCTACCGATTTTCAAACTCGGTGATACCGAAGCAGTTTTGGAACCTAAACTAGTGAACTCGGTAGGACCGAGTCACAGTTCGGTGGCACCGAGACTGCTAGGGTTTCACTGAGTTCAAAAATCGGTCGCACCGATAAGTAATTCTCGGTCAGACCGAGTCTTACTTGTGCAATGGCAAGAGCCAAATCGGTGGGACCGAGTTTTTCAACTCGGTGGGTCCGAGATGGTTTCGGCGGAAACCTAAACCTAGAATTTTCGAATCAAACCTAATCTACGGGCGTTTTGACTGGATAGAAGTTTCTCAAACGTGGCAAGAATCAATATGATCACAATGTGCTAGGAATCAGATTGAGGAATAGCACAAAGATCAAGTCCATACCCTAGTTCGGCGGGGACTTGCTACGGCGGCAATGGCGGGGCAGAATTCCCGTTGACGGCGACGGAGACCAGCGACTGGAGGCTGCTGGCGGCGAGAAGATGATCCGGAGACCACGAGGGCAGAGCAGGCTATCGCGCGGGCGAAGGGGTTCGGAGAAATTTCCAAATTTTGCCCGTGACTATATATAGCCCGACCCTGTCGGTGTGACCGAGTGGAACGACTCGGTGGCACCAAGATTCATAACTGCGTGCAGTTACTGAAACTCGGTGTGACCGAAAAGTTCAAATCGGTTGCACCGAGATCGAAAACCTAGATCAACTTAATGATCTCGGTAGGACCGAAAGTGGAGTATCGGTCAGACCGAGAATCATAAAGAGGTTTTGGAAGTTTAAGTCTATGACGAATCGGGGACTCCGAGCGCTCCTCACACAGAGTGGTTCGAATCTGACTTGATCAAATTTTGTGATGCAGCATGAATAGAGTTTGAGACGAGAGGAGCATAGATAGCTAGAGGAGGTTCTTAGGCATTCTTGTCCATCCACTTGGCAAAAGAAGATAAAACCAAACACTCAAAACAACAAGTGGATGTCCTCGAATGAGTAAAATGTGCAACCAGCATGCTCACACAATAAGATGGCAAATGAAATATGTGACAAGGCATGCACAACCAATTCTAGCATCTATCAAGCAATTTACGATGACTAGGTCATCTATATATGAGTATATTGACTTAGGAGTCAAGTGAGAGCAATTGATCATAGGTCATACTCATCGTTTAAGCTCAAGTGGGGTTACCACTTTTACATAAAGCATTGTTTTGTTCACATCTTTAGAGTTGCTTTAGCTCAAGTCTTAGAGTAAAGCTCCCCCTAGATGTGATATTACCCCTAAGAGGGATGAACTAACCTTGGTTTTTGTCGATGATGACTTCATGTAGATATTGAAGATGTGGATGCTCAATGTTGATGTAGATCTCTTGGAGCTATCCATTTGAGTGAATTGCACTTTCAATACCTACATGGGTTAGTCCCACAAGGAACAAGCAAGGATATCCATAGACATAGAGTGATGCACACAAAGGATGATGTCCATGAAAACTTTTAGGTCACCTTGTCCCTTGTCTTACCAACAAGAGGGTTTGTGACTCCTTGAACTAGTGCAAGATGTGGAAGTTGATTGCACTTGTTCTTGCCAAAATGATAAGAATGAAGTATGTTGGCGGAGTCACCCTCAAGAACTCTCTAGTTCTTCTTCTTTTGGAATCCTTGGAGTTGTAGTCGTACTTGATGAAGTGGAACTTGAAGTAGTCTTGGGAATCCACTTGACTAAGGTCTTTGGAGCTTCTTCAAATGCATCGATTTCCTCTTGAAGCTTGTCCTTGCCTTTTTTCTTGTAGTCTTGTGGTGGAAGATCATCTTGAGCTTGTGTCCCCTTGAAAGAAGTATACTTCTCTTGTTGAGGGACAAACTTTGTCTTGGGGTATTGATCTTCTTCCCACTCAACTCCATTGGCATTGAACTTTCGTTCAAAACCAACACCTTGATTCTTCCGGTGCATTCCTTGCTTGCGCACAATTTCCTCGAATTGCTTACTCCCGGCAAGGCTTTTGTACACTCCTTTCTCTATAATTCCCTTCAATAAGCTATTTTATTGCTCAAGTGTAACTTGGCTAAGAGAATCATTAGTGGAATCAAGAGAACTACTAGAAGCAACAATATTGGATTTAACATGATCATTGTTACTGCTAGAGGAAGAATCTTTCTTGTTAGACTTGACTTGAGGCATGTAAGTGGATAAGAGTAAACGCTTGGCAATGTAAGAAGAACTTTTCTTGCGGAGATCATCATTGATTGCTTTTAAGAACTCATGCTCTTGCTCAAGATTGAGCTTTTCAAAGCGTAATTTCTCATGAGCTCTTAAAAGTTCTCGATGATCTTCGAAGATAGTGTCATGAGCTAACTTAAGAGTTTTTAGTTCTTTAGTTAGAGACTCAATCTTCTCCTTATCATTTTCATTCGTTTTATCTTGATTAGCATGATTAATTTGTCTTTCATCATAGTATTCATCACTAGAGTTGTCAACAAGCAAATCATCACCTAACAAGTCATCTTCATCACTATTGAAATCAACATACTCGGGGTGTGTTACCTTAGGACCTTTGGCCATGAGGCATCTTCCAATTCCCTCATTTGGTGAGTCAAATATGTCGTAGGAGTTGGTTGACACAAGTGCTAGACCGGCAAAACCTTCATCTTGAGTATCTTCGGAGCCGGAGTAATAACTTCTCTCGGAGTGGCTGTCGGAGTCGGAGCCGGATACCCATTCACCAACATGAGCTTGATGTCTTCGTCTTGTGTAGCTCCTTGATGATTTTTCCTTCCTTTCTGAATCCTTGCTTCTCCGTGAGTATCTTCGTTCATAACGATCATCTCTACTCCTTCTCTCTCTTGGTGGTGATTCTTTGCTTCTTCTTTTTGGAGAATCTTCTCTTCTCTTGTAGGGAGCCGTACACTCATTGGAATAGTGTCCGGGTCTTCCACAATTGTAGTAGTTTCGCTCTCGACTAGAAGATCTTTTGTCATTGTAGGACCTTGACTTGAAGCTTCTATCTTTGCTTCTACTCTTGTAGAACTTGTTGAAGTTCTTCACCATTAAGCTCAATTCTTCATTGAAGTCTTGTTTCTCACTTGATGATGTAGGGGCTTCACATGAGGCTTTATAGGCACCACTTGATTTGTTGTGAAGTTCCTCTTTATCCTCAAGTGACATCTCATGAGCAACAATTCTTCCAATCACTTCCGTTGGCTTGAGATCTTTGTAATTGGGCATCATTTGGATCAATGTGCACACGGTATCATATTTTCCATCCAAGGCTCTTAGAATCTTCTTGATGATGAATCTATCGGTCATCTCTTCACTTCCTAACCCGGCAATCTCATTTGTGATGAGAGCAAGCCTAGAGTACATTTCGGTGACACCTTCATCATCCTTCATCTTGAACTTGTCAAGTTGGCTTTGAAGCACATCCAATTTGGATTCCTTGACAGAGTCGGTACCTTCGTGCATATCAATCAAAGTGTCCCAAATTTCCTTTGCATTCTCAAGGCGGCTGATTTTGCTGAATTCTTCGGGGCACAATCCGTTGAAGAGAATATCACAAGCTTGAGCATTGTATTGCAACATCTTCAACTCATCCGCGGTAGCTTCACGGTTCGGTTCTCTCCCATCAAAGAAGTCACCTTGCAAACCAACACACACAATAGCCCAAACGGCAGGGTTATGTCCAAGAATATGCATTTTCATTTTATGCTTCCAACTAGCAAAATTAATACCATCAAAGTAAGGACCTCTACGGTGATAATTTCCCTCGCTAGACGCCATACTCTCCTAGGTTGTGAAACCAAGGCTATGACCACCAAAAGCTATGGAGATCAAGCAAATGGATACCAAAGTTCTGATACCACTTGTAGGATCAAAAGTATGTCTAGAGGGGGGGGTGATTAGACTACTTGACCAAATAAAAAACTTAGCCTTTTCCCAATGTTAGTTCTTGGCAGATTTTAGCTAATTTGGGACAAGTCAAGCAATCATCACATAATTCAAGCAAGCATGCAAAGAGTATATAGGCAGCGGAAAGTAAAGCATGCAACTTGCAAGAATGTAAAGGGAAGGGTTTGGAGAATTCAAACGCTATTGGAGACACGGATGTTTTTCCCGTGGTTCGTATAGGTGGTGCTATCCTACATCCACGTTGATGGAGACTTCAACCCACGAAGGGTAACGGTTGCGTGAGTCCACACAGGGCTCCACCCAAGGGTAACGGTTGCGCGAGTCCACACAGGGCTCCAACCACGAAGGGTCCACGAAGAAGCAACCACCCACAAAGGGTCCACGAAGAAGCAACCTTGCCTATCCCACCATGGCCAACGCCCACACAGGACTTGCCTCACTAGCAGTAGATCTTCACGAAGTAGGCGATCTCCTTGCCCTTACAAACTCCTTGTTTCAACTCCACAATCTTGTCGGAGGCTCCCAAGTGACACCTAGCCAATCTAGGAGACACCACTCTCCAAGAAGTAACAAATGGTGTGTAGGTAATGAACTCCTTGCTCTTGTGCTTCAAATGATAGTCTCCCCAACACTCAACTCTCTCTCATAAGAATTGGATTTGGTGGAAAGAGGGTTTGAGTGGAAAGCAACTTGGGAAGGCTAGAGATCAAGATTCATATGGTAGGAATGGAATGTCTTGGTCTCAACACATGAGTAGGTGGTTCTCTCTCAGAACATATGAGTTGGAATGGGGTGTGTGTTCTGATAGCTCTCTCCTCGAATGAGAAGAAGGTGGAGGGGTATATATAGCCTCCACACAAAATCCAACCGTTACACAGTTTTGCAATCTCGGTGGGACCGAATCAATAAGCTCGGTCGGACCGAAAATGTAAACCTAGTGACCGTTAGTGATTTTCGGTGGGACTGATATGCAACTCGGTAGGACCGATACGGTTAGGGTTTGGGCATAACGTAATCTCGGTGAGACCGATTACACAAACTCGGTGAGACCGAATTTGGTAATTAGCTAACCAGAGAGTTGGTCAGGCAAACTCGGTGGGACCGATTTGCTCTTTCGGTGAGACCGAGTGGAACTCGGTGAGACCGAAAAGTTACAAAGGGGAAATACTGAGTTTACATTGCAATCTCGGTGGGACCGATTCGCTCTTTCGGTGGGACCGAAAAGTTACGAAAGGGAAACAGAGAGTTTGCAACCCCATCTCGGTGAGACCGAGATCCCTATCGGTAGGACCGAATTGCTAGGGTTTGGCAGTGGCTAATGACAAGTGAAACTCGGTGGCACCGGATAGGAAGAATCGGTAGGACCGAGTTTGGCTTAGGGTTTAGGTCATATGTGGATATGGGAAAGTAGTTGAGGGTTTTGGAGCATATCACTAAGCACATGAAGCAAGAGGCTCATTAAGCAACACCTCATCCCTCCTTGATAGTATTGGCTTATCCTAAAGACTCAATGTGATCTTGGATCACTAAAATATAAAATGAAGAGTCTTGAGCTTTTGAGCTTGAGCCAATCCTTTGTCCTTAGCATTTTGAGGGTTCCACTTTCACATCCATGCCATGCCAATCATTGAGCTTTCTTGAAATAATCATCTTGGAATAGTATTAGCTCAATGAGCTATATGTTGTTATGAATTACCAAAACCACCTAGGGATAGTTGCACTTTCAGAATGAGGTATTGCACTTGCACTAGCACCCATATCACATAAGCCATGATAGCAATGATCTCCCATTTTAACAGAAATAATAGGCATGCCTACAACAGGTCTATGTTTATTTTTAGTATCAGGTCTAGCAATTCTAGCAGCTTCATCACAGAAGTAAATAACATGCGCATCAATATTATCAGCCAAGGGATATTTAACCATAACAACACTTGGTTCAACTTTAATTTGCTCAAGGGGTGTAGGTGTTCTTGTGTTACTCTTACGAACCACAGTTGAAGCTTTAGCATGATCCTTTATTCTAACAGGGAAAGGTGGTTTCTCAATATAAGCAGTAGGAACAATAGGATCAACATTATGAGTGATAGTCTTTTCTTCAACTTTAATAGGTGCAACTACTTTTAATTCAATGGGAAGATTATATTTAAACCACTTCTCCTTAGGGAGATCAACATGAGTAGCAAAGGATTCACAGAAAGAAGCTACTATCTCAGAGTGAAGTCCATATGTAGTGCTAAATTCATGGAAAACATCGGTATCCATAAAAGATTTAACACAATCAACTTAGGTGTTATACCTAACTCCTTACTGATACGTCTCCGTCGTATCTACTTTTCCAAACACTTTTGCCCTTGTTTTGGACTCCAACTTGCATGATTTGAATGGAACTAACCCGGACTGACGCTGTTTTCAGTAGAATTGCCATGGTGTTATTTATGTGCAGAAACAAAAGTTCTCGGAATGACCTGAAACTTCACGGAGATTATTTTTGGAAATAATAAAAAATACTGGCGAAAGAATCAAGGCCAGGGGGCCCACACCCTTTCCACGAGGCTGGGGGGCGCGCCTGCCCCCCTGGGCGTGCCCCCTGCCTCATGGGCCCCCTGGAGCTCCACCGACCTCAACTCCAACTCTATATATTCGTGTTCGGGGAGAAAAAAAATCAGAGAGAAGGATTCATCACGTTTTACGATATGGAGCCGCCGCCAAGCCCTAATCTCTCTCAGGAGGGCTGATCTGGAGTCCGTTCGGGGCTCCGGAGAGGGGAATCCGTCGCCATCGTCATCATCAATCATCCTCCATCACCAATTTCATGATGCTCACCGCCGTGCGTGAGTAATTCCATCGTAGGCTTGCTGGACGGTGATGGGTTGGATGAGATTTATCATGTAATCGAGTTAGTTTTGTTAGGGTTTGATCCCTAGTATCCACTATGTTCTGAGATTGATGTTGCTATGACTTTGCTATGCTTAATGCTTGTAACTAGGGCCCGAGTGCCATGATTTCAGATCTGAACCTATTATGTTTTCATGAATATATGTGAGTTCTTGATCCTATCTTGCAAGTCTATAGTCACCTACTATGTGTTATGATCCGACAACCCCGAAGTGACAATAATCGGGACCACTCCCGGTGATGACCGTAGTTTGAGGAGTTCATGTATTCACTATGTGCTAATGCTTTGGTCCGGTACTCTATTAAAAGGAGGCCTTAATATCCCTTAGTTTCCAATAGGACCCTGCTGCCACGGGAGGGTAGGACAAAAGATGTCATGCAAGTTCTTTTCCATAAGAACGTAGGACTATATTCGGAATACACGCCTACATTATATTGATGAATTGGAGCTAGTTCTATATCACCCAATGTTATAATTGTTACATGATGAACCGCATCCGGCATAATTCTCCATCACCGATCCAATGCCTACGAGCTTTTCACATATTGTTCTTCGCTTCTTTACTTTTCCGTTGCTACTGTTACAATCACTACAAAACCCAACAATATTACTTTTGCTACCGTTACCATTACTATCATACTACTTTGCTACTAGATAATTTGTTGCAGATATTAAGTTATCTAGGTGTGGTTGAATTGACAACTCAGCTGCTAATACTTGAGAATATTCTTTGTGTTGGGGAACGTAGTAATTTCAAAAATTTCCTATGCACACGCAAGATCATGGTGATGCATAGCAACAAGAAGGGAGAGTGTTGTCTACGTACCCTCGTAGACCGAGAGCGGAAGCGTTAGCACAACGCGGTTGATGTAGTCGTACGTCTTCACGATCTGACCGATCAAGTACCAAACGCACGGCACCTCCGAGTTCTGCACACGTTCAACTCGATGACGTCCCTCGAACTCTGATCCAGCCGAGCTTTGAGGGAGAGTTCCGTCAGCACGACAGCGTGGTGACGGTGATGATGTTCTACCGATGCAGGGCTTCGCCTAAGCACCGCTACGATATGACCGAGGTGGATTATGGTGGAGGGGGGCACCGCACACGGCTAAGATATCAAGAGATCAATTGTTGTGTCTTTGGGGTGCCCCTACCCCCGTATATAAAGGAGTGGAGGAGGGGTAGGGCCGGCCCTCTCCATGGCGCGCCCTAGGGGAGTCCTACTCCCACCGGGAGTAGGATTCCCCCTTTCCTAGTAGAACTAGGAGCCCTTCCAAGTAGTAGGAGTATGAGGGAAGGAAAGGGAAGGGAAAAGGAGAAGGAAGGAAGGGGGCGCCCCCCTCCCTAGTCCAATTCGGACCAGCCCATGGGGAGGGGTACGGCCACCCTTTGAGGCCTTTCTCTCCTTTCCTGTATGGCCCATTAAGGCCCAATACGAATTCCCGTAACTCCCCGGTACTCCCGAAAATACCCGAATCACTCAGAACCTTTACGATGTCCGAATATAGTCGTCCAATATATCGATCTTTACGTCTCGACCATTTCAAGACTCCTCGTCATGTCCCCGATCTCATCCGGGACTCCGAACTCCTTCGGTACATCAAAACACATAAACTCATAATATAACCGTCATCGAACTTTAAGCGTGCGGACCCTACGGGTTCGAGAACTATGTAGACATGACCGAGACATGTCTCCGGTCAATAACCAATAGCGGAACCTGGATGCTCATATTGGCTCCCACATATTCTACGAAGATCTTTATCGGTCAAACCGCATAACAACATACGTTGTTCCCTTTGTCATCGGTATGTTACTTCCCCGAGATTCGATCGTCGGTATCTCAATACCTAGTTCGATCTCGTTACCGACAGGTCTCTTTACTCGTTCCGTAATACATCAACCTGCAACTAACTCATTAGTTGCAATGCTTGCAAGGCTTAAGTGATGTGCATTACCGAGTGGGCCCAGAGATACCTCTCCGACAATCGAAGTGACAAATCCTAATCTCGAAATACGCCAACCCAACAAGTACCTTCAGAGACACCTGTAGAGCACCTTTATAATCACCCAGTTACGTTGTGAATTTTGGTAGCACACAAAGTGTTCCTCCGGTAAACGGGAGTTGCATAATCTCATAGTCATAGGAACATGTATAAGTCATGAAGAAAGCAATAGCAACAGACTAAACGATCAAGTGCTAAGCTAATGGAATGGGTCAAGTCAATCACATCATTCTCCTAATGATGTGATCCCGTTAATCAAATGACAACTCATGTCTATGGTTAGGAAACGTAACCATCTTTGATCAACGAGCTAGTCAAGTAGAGGCATACTAGTGACACTTTGTTTGTCTATGTATTCACACATGTATTATGTTTCCGGTTAATACAATTCTAGCATGAATAATAAACATTTATCATGATATAAGGAAATCAATAATAACTTTATTATTGCATCTAGGGCATATTTCCTTCACTTTGGCTCCCCTTGTGTCGAATGAATAAATTTGGGTTGAATACTCTACCCTCGAAAACTGTTGCGATCCCCTATACTTGTGGGTTATCACTTACCTTCATCGAGATCCCAATCTTCAGAGTTTTGTTTAATTCTTTCCAATAAATCCCATTTGAATTCAATAGTCTTCATCATAAAAGAGCCAGTGCAAGAAGTATCGAGCATGGAGCGACTGTTTAGAGAAAGCCGAGCATATTATTTTTGAATAATAATTTCTCTTGAGAGCTCATGATTGGGGCATGAATATAACATTGACTTAAGCCTCCCCCAAGCTTGAGCGATTATTTCTCCTTCGCGAGGCCAAATATTATATATATAATTACGATCACGATGAACAAGATGCATAGGATAAAACTGTTGGGGAACGTAGTAATTTCAAAAAATTTCCTATGCACACGCAAGATCATGGTGATGCATAGCAACGAGAGGGGAGAGTGTAGTCTATGTACCCTCGTAGACCGATAACGGAAGCGTTATGACAACGCGGTTGATGTAGTCGTACGTCTTCACGGCCCGACCGATCAAGCACCGAAACTATGGCACCTCCGAGTTCTAGCACACGTTCAACTCGATGACGATCCCCGGACTCCGATTCAGCAAAGTGTCGGGGAAGAGTTCCGTCAGCACGACGGCGTGGTGACGATCTTGATGTTCTACTATCGCAGGGCTTCGCCTAAGCACCACTACAATATTATCGAGGACTATGGTGGAAGGGGGCACCACACACGGCTAAGAGAACGATCTTGAAGATCAACTTGTGTGTCTAGAGGTGCCCCCTGCCCCCGTATATAAAGGAGCAGGGGGGGGGGGGGGGGTGCGGCCGGCCCTAGGAGGAGGCGCGCAGGTGGAATCCTACTCCTACCGGGAGTAGGACTCCCCCCTTTCCCTAGTTGGATTAGGACTTGGGGGGAAGGAGGAGAGGGAAGAAAGGAAAGGGGGGGCGCCGCCCCCCTCCTTGTCCAATTCGGACTTGGGGGGGGGGGGGAAGGGGCGCGCGGCATCCCCTAGGACTCCTCTCCTCTTCCTCCACTAGGCCCATTAAGGCCCATTAGGTTACCGAGGGGGGGGGGGGGGTTCCGGTAACCTCCCGGTACTCCGGTAAAATGCCGATTTCACCCGGAACACTTCCGATGTCCAAACATAGGCTTCCAATATATCAATCTTTATGTCTCGACCATTTCGAGACTCCTCGTCATGTCCGTGATCACATCTGGGACTCTGAACAAACTTCGGTACATCAAAATATATAAACTCATAATGAAACTGTCATCGTAACGTTAAGCGTGCGGACCCTACGGGTTCGAGGACAATGTAGACATGACCGAGACATGTCTCCGGTCAATAACCAATAGCGGAACCTGGATGCTCATATTGGCTCCTTCATATTCTACGAAGATCTTTATCGGTCAGACCGCATAACAACATACATTGTTCCCTTTGTCATCGGTATGTTACTTGCCCGAGATTCGATCGTTGGTATCTCAATACCTAGTTCAATCTCGTTACCGGCAAGTCTCTTCACTCGTTTCGTAATACATCATCTCGCAACTAACTCATTAGTTGCAATGCTTGCAAGGCTTATGTGATGTGCATTACCGAGAAGGCCCAGAGATACCTCTCCGACAATCGGAGTGACAAATCCTAATCTCGAAATACGCCAACCCAACATATACCTTTGGAGACACCTGTAGAGCTCCCTTATAATCACCCAGTTACGTTGTGACGTTTGGTAGCACACAAAGTGTTCCTCCGGCAAACGGAAGTTGCATAATCTCATAGTCATAGGAACATGTATAAGTCATGAAGAAAGCAATAGCAACATACTAAACGATCGGGTGCTAAGCTATTGGAATGGGTCATGTCAATCACATCATTCTCCTAATGATGTGATCCCGTTAATCAAATGACAACACATGTCTATGGTTAGGAAACATAACCATCTTTGATTAACAAGCTAGTCAAGTAGAGGCACACTAGTGACGTTTAGTTTGTCTATGTATTCACACAAGTATTATGTTTCCGGATAATACAATTCTAGCATGAATAATAAACATTTATCATGATATAAGGAAATAAATAATAACTTTATTATTTCCTCTAGGGCATATTTCCTTCAGTCTCCCACTTGCACTAGAGTCAATAATCTAGATTACACAGTAATGATTCTAACACCCATGGAGCTTTGGTGCGAATCATGTTTTGCTCGTGGAAGAGGCTTAGTCAACGGGTCTGCTACATTCAGATCCGTATGTATCTTGCAAATCTCTATGTCTCCCACCTGGACTAGATCCCGGATGGAATTGAAGCGTCTCTTGATGTGCTTGGTTCTCTTGTGAAATCTGGATTCCTTTGCCAAGGCAATTGCACCAGTATTGTCACAAAAGATTTTCATTGGACCCGATGCACTAGGTATGACACCTAGATCGGATATGAACTCCTTCATCCAGACTCCTTCGTTTGCTGCTTCCGAAGCAGCTATGTACTCTGCTTCACATGTAGATCCCGCCACAACGCTTTGTTTAGAACTGCACCAACTGACAGGTCCACCGTTTAATGTAAACACGTATCCAGTTTGCAATTTAGAATCATCCGGATCAGTGTCAAGGCTTGCATCAACGTAACCATTTACGATGAGCTCTTTGTCACCTCCATATACGAGAAACATATCCTTAGTCCTTTTCAGGTATTTCAGGATGTTCTTGACCGCTATCCAGTGATCCACTCCTGGATTAGTTTGGTACCTCCCTGCTAGACTTATAGCAAGACATACATCAGGTCTGGTACACAGCATTGCATACATGATAGAGCCTATGGCTGAAGCATAGGGAACATCTTTCATTTTCTCTCTATCTTCTGCAGTGGTCGGGCATTGAGTCTTACTCAATTTCACACCTTGTAACACAGGCAAGAATCCTTTCTTTGCTTGATCCATTTTGAACTTCTTCAAAACTTTGTCAAGGTATGTGCTTTGTGAAAGTCCAATTAAGCATCTTGATCTATCTCTATAGATCTTAATGCCCAATATGTAAGCAGCTTCACCGAGGTCTTTCATTGAAAAACTCTTATTCAAGTATCCCTTTATGCTATCCAGAAATTCTATATCATTTCCGATTAGTAATATGTCATCTACATATAATATCAGAAATGCTACAAAGCTCCCACTCACTTTCTAGTAAATACAGGCTTCTCCAAAAGTCTGTACAAAACCAAATGCTTTGATCACATTATCAAAGCGTTTATTCCAACTCCGAGAGGCTTGCACCAGTCCATAAATGGATCGCTGTAGCTTGCACACTTTGTTAGCTCCCTTTGGATCGACAAAACCTTCTGGTTGCATCATATACAACTCTTCTTCCAGATATCCATTCAGGAATGTAGTTTTGACATCCATCTGCCAAATTTCATAATCATAAAATGCGGCAATTGCTAACATGATTCAGACAGACTTAAGCATCGCTACGGGTGAGAAGGTCTCATCGTAGTCAATCCCTTGAACTTTTCAAAAACCTTTTGCGACAACGCTTTATAGACAGTAACATTACCGTCAGCGTCAGTCTTCTTCTTGAAGATTGCCGGGGTTTCTGATCCACGGGCACCTATGGGACCGGCGGACCGGGTCCCTTTTGGTTCGGCGGGGGGCGGAGGTCGCGCAAAGAGCAGATCGAGGCGAAGCTCGCGGGCGGTCTGGTCGTGCCAGGAGTAAATCGAAGCGAAG